>NC_090936.1:549048260-549351174 GCF_040938575.1 Ambystoma mexicanum | reverse complement strand
CGCCCAATAGCCTCCCTGAGAAAAGTTGAATTAGAAGTGTTCCCAATTGCATTCAGAAACTGCGCCCAATAGCCTCTCTGAGGAAAGTTGAATCTGATGTGTAAATGATTGCATTTTGAAGTTGCGCCCAATAGCCTCTTTGAGAATAGTTGAATCTGATGTGTAAATGATTGCTTTTTGAAACTGCGCCCAATAGCCTCCCTGAGAAAAGTTGAATTAGAAGTGTTCCCAATTGCATTCAGAAACTGCGCCCAATAGCCTCTCTGAGAAAAGTTGAATTAGAAGTGTTCCCAATTGCATTCAGAAACTGCGCCCAATAGCCTCTCTGAGAAAAGTTGAATCTGATGTGTAAATGATTCCTTTTGAAGCTGCGCCCAATAGCCTCTCTGAGAAAAGTTGAATTAGAAGTGTTCCCAATTGCATTCAGAAACTGCGCCCAATAGCCTCTCTGAGAAAAGTTGAATCTGATGTGTAAATGATTCCTTTTGAAGCTGCGCCCAATAGCCTCCCTGAGAAAAGTTGAATTAGAAGTGTTCCCAATTGCATTCAGAAACTGCGCCCAATAGCCTCTCTGAGGAAAGTTGAATCTGATGTGTAAATGATTGCATTTTGAAGTTGCGCCCAATAGCCTCTCTGAGAATAGTTGAATCTGATGTGTAAATGATTGCTTTTTGAAACTGCGCCCAATAGCCTCCCTGAGAAAAGTTGAATTAGAAGTATTCCCAATTGCATTCAGAAACTGCGCCCAATAGCCTCTCTGAGAAAAGTTGAATCAGATGTGTAAATGATTGCTTTTTGAAGCTGCGCCCAATAGCCTCCCTGAGAAAAGTTGAATTAGAAGTGTCCCCAATTGCATTCAGAAACTGCGCCCAATAGCCTCTCTGAGGAAAGTTGAATTAGAAGTGTTCCCAATTGCATTCAGAAACAGCGCCCAATATCCTCTCTGAGAAAAGTTGAATCTGATGTGTAAATGATTGCATCTTGAAACTGCGCCCAATAGCCTCCCCGAGAATAGTTGAATCTGATGTGTACATGATTGCATTTAGAAGTTGCGCCCAATAGCCTCTCTGAGAATTGCCGAATTTAGAAGCGTACACGATTGCTTTTAGAAGTTACGCCCAATAGCCTCTCTAAGAAAGTTGAATTAGAAGTGTCATAATTGCACCTAGACATTTTCCCAATTGCATTTGAAGCTGCGCCCAATAACCTCTCTGAGAAAAGTTGAATCTGATGTGCACATGATTGCATTTTGAAGTCGCGCCCAATAGCCTCCCTGGGAAAAGTTGTATTAGAAGTATACATAATTGCATTTAGAAGTTGCGGCCAAATAGCCTGTCTGAAAAACTCAACTATAAATGTCCTAACTGCATCTACAAGTGCATTTAAAATCTGCGCCCAATAGCCTCTCTGAGAAAGTTGAACTTGGAAGTGTACATAATTGCATTTAGTAGTTGCGTCCAATAGCCTGTCTGAAAAAGGTGAATTATATGTATCCCTAACTGCATCTACAAGTGTTCCCAATCGCATCTTGAAGCTGCGCACAACAACCTCTCTAAGAAAAGTTCAACTTAGAAGTGTACATGATTTCATTTAGAAGTTGCGCCCAACAGCCTCTCTGAGAAAAGTTGAATTTATGAGTGTTCTCAATTACATTTAGAAACTGCGCCCAATAGCCTCTCTGAGAAAAGTTGAATCTAGAAGTGTACATGATTGCTTTCAGAAGTTGTGCCCATTAGCCTCTGTGAGAAAAGCTGAATCTAGAAGTGTTCTAAACTGCATTTAGAAACTGCGCCCAATAGCCTCTCTGGGAAAAGTTGAATCTAGAAGTGTACATGATTGCTTTTAGAAGTTGCGCCCAATAACCTCTCTAAGAAAAGTTGAATTTAGAAGCGTACATGATTGCTTTTAGAAGTTGCACCCAATAGCCTCTCTAAGAAAGTTGTATTAGAAGTGTTCCTAACTGCACCTAGATGTTTCTCGCAATCGTATCTTGAAACTGCGCCCAATAGCCTCTCTGAGAAAAGTTGAATTAGAAGTGTTCCTAATTGCACCCTGAAGTTTCTCCCAATCGCATTTAAAAGTTGTGCCCAATAGCCTCTCTGGGAAAAGTTGAATTAGAAGTGTTCCTAACTGCATCTAGAAGTGTTCCAAACTGCATTTATAAACTGCGCCCATTAGCCTCTATGACAAGTGGAAATTAGAAGTCTACTTGACTGCACATAGAAGTTGCGCCCAATAGCCTGAAAAGTTGAATTTGAAGTAATCCCAATTACATCTAGAAGCTGCTCCCAACAGCTCTCTAAGAAAAGTTGCATTAGAAGTATTCCCAATTGTATCCAGAAAGCATCAAATAAGTCGTCGACGAGTTGAACCCGAAAGTCTCCCAAAAAAGCGTTAATCATCAACCCTTGAACTACAATCAGAAACCCTCCTAAATCAACCCAAAGCTCGCACCGATCATGAGTGCAGGCACTCCCCCCACTCCTGTCAGAAACGACTCCCGTGGACCACCTCCATTCCCCGATCCGCCTTCCCTCCCGCCCCCCCCTTCCCATATCAGCCCACCCTCGTCTGCAATCCTTGCCACCACCCTCTCCAAACACCAAGCCAGGGGTGCACGATGGCGAGCAACCCACCCTAAGACCACGCATCCCATAAACCCCACCGCCGACCTGCCAGCAGTGCCCACCGTGCCCACTCCCGCCCTCCTTACTATCATATCTAGCACACCCGACCCTCCATTCGCCCAACCCCCTCCTTGCCCCCATACCCCTACCACTTTCACCGGCCGACCGCACCATTTCCCATCCCTAAAAACTGCACGCCTTGCACTAGCAAGAACCAAAGCCGCTTCCCTCTCCCCCTCTGACCCCCCTACCCTCTCTCACACACCAGTTACAGCAAAGAAACTAAAGAGGAAACGTTCCTGGTCCCCCTCAACCTCTCAGCTCTCATCGCCTCCCCTATCTCGACCCTGCACCTCTCTCCCACACTCTCCTCCTTCCCCCGTGGCCTCTCCTTTCCTGAAACCCCTCTCCCTCGATTTCTCCTCGACTGCAACTGAAACTCCCAAACGCCCACTCCCCTTCCTCAAATCCCCCACCCCGAACCCGATCAACCTATCACAAGCAACCACCCAACCACGCCCGAAGCCTAAATACTTCTTTACTCGCCCACTTTTCCCTAGCATCACCAACCTTAACCCCCTCCCTCCAGCCTCTCCGCCCCCCCACCCAAGCACCAAACCCAACCCTGCCTGCAGATGTAAACTGTATCCTTTTTAACGCGCGATCTGTAGCTAAAAACAGACACTGCATCTTTGACTTCCTCACCTCTGTCAAACCGGACCTAGTTTTCATCACTGAAACCTGGTTCTCTGATGACTTCGGCCCAATCGCTAATGAAGCCTTTCCACCCGACTATTGCCTCATCCCACTGAACCGTCCGTCCAGAGGAGGGGGGATAGCATTCGTCTTCAAATCTCACTTCCGTGCCACAATCATGGACAACCAAACCTCCATTCCATCCTGTGAATCGCTCCTCGTCAAACTATCCCTCTCCCCGTCGCTCTCACACAGCTTCCTAATAATCTACAGGCCTCCTGGCTACGATAGACATTTCGCAAACAACCTTTGTGACTCCATCGCCTCCCTCCAAATCAATCATCCCAACCTCACCCTCCTTGGAGACTTCAACATATGGCTCGACAACCCCACCAACCCTATGACCCACGCCCTGGTTGACGGTCTAGATGCAATTAACCTCCAACCCCACATAAACGGCCCGACTCACTTTAAAGGACACACTCTCGATGCCATCTTTAGCTCCAATACCCTGATTCACCTAAAGCCCCCCACCCCTATCATCTGGTCCGATCATTTTATTCTCTCGTTCACCATCCACTCTCCCAGCCCCCTTCCCATACGCACATCTGAGCCTCCGAACCTACGCAAGTGCTGGAAAAAACTAAAAATCACCCCAGACCTAGCCGAGGCACTCCTCCAGTCTCGACCACTTACCTACCGTCCCCACAACCATCTAACGCCTGAAGCCTTTGACTCATGGCTCAATGCATCGCTGACACGACTCACTCCCCTGTGCAAACCATCATCCCGCCTTGGCCCTTTTCCCAGATGGTTCACTCCTGAGTTAAAAACCACTAAACGGCATTACAAATACCTTGAACGCAATTGGCGGAAAGAGAAAACCCAAGAGAGCAAGACTACCTTGGCCCGACAATTGTATCAGTACAAGGCCGAAATCCGGAAAGCAAAAAAAGCCCACTACAACACCCGAATCCTAAACTCCAAAAACCCAAGCAAAGAACTCCACAAAATCATCTCAGAATTCACCAATCCAGCTTGTAACACAACCATCCCGACCCCGTCACAATCACTGTGTGATTCACTCTCCCTCCACTTTTACACCACGGCTATTGAAAGGACTAAAACTCTAAACACCAAATTGGCTCTCCTACAACCAACTGACACTCCGCCGCCCACACCGGCCAGCCCCTCACCTGCGACCTCAACGCAACCAACGTTCGAATCCTTTAGTCCATTATCACCAGAGCAATTTCTCAAACTTCTATCTGCCCGCAAACCATCTGGATCGCCACTAGACCCTTGCCCAGCCAAAACTCTTAAAGGAATTTTTGCCTCCACCTGTGCAGGGGAGCACGCAAGATCTATCATAAACGACTCCCTCTCCTCTGGTATATTTCCCGAGACATTCAAAATGGTATACGTCAAACCTCTAATAAAAAAATCTTCGCTCGACCCTAACGACGTCAAAAACTACCGCCCAATCTCAAACACCAGGTTCCTTGCCAAACTCATTGACCGAACCGTCTACTCCCAACTAAATGCCTTTGTCGAAGCCAATAACCTCCTAGACCCTGCTCAATCAGGTTTCAGATCATGTCACGGAACCGAAACCACCCTAACGTCGATCTGGGACGACCTCAAAATGACAGCAGACGCCGCAGGATGCGCATCACTAATCCTCCTTGACCTATCCGCTGCCTTTGACACGATCAATCACTCAATCCTCCTAGACCGCCTCCACTCCCTAGGAATCCGTGGAACCGCTCTTAAATGGATAGCCTCTTTCCTCAAAGACAGGCACCAAATAACTACACTCTCCAGCTTTACCTCCCAAGCTCGACCAGTCGACTCGGGAGTCCCTCAAGGAGCATGTCTATCTGCCCTGCTGTTCAATCTCTACCTGATCACCCTACCGCCAATAATTCGCTCACACAACATCATATGTTACAACTACGCCGACGACACCCAACTAATCTTAAAATTCCTGAACTCGAAACCCAACTCCCGACCCGACCTGGCAGCCTGCCTCCTTAACATTGACCGCTGGATGACCCAAAGCCACCTCCTGCTAAACCCCGCCAAAACAGAAATCATGGTGTGCGGCAACTCTGATCTTCTTCCGCACCCTCTTCCCTGGCCACCCGCCATGGGCAACTCACCGACACCCTCCAACACAGTGAAAAATCTTGGTTGCACCCTAGACTCCGGCCTAACACTCTCGCGCCAAGTCAATAATGTCTCAAAGTCCTGCCACTACCACCTTAAAACCCTCAGGCGCATCTTTCCATACCTCTCATTTCCGAACAGAGTCTCTGCCGTCCAATCAATCGTTATATCCAGACTGGACTACGGAAACCCCCTATACCTCGGAATCCATGCCTACCAGCTGAATAAACTCCAAAGAGCACAAAACGCGGCAGCCAAAATGCTGCTTGAGCTAGGTCCAAGAGACCACGTATCCCCAGCCCTCAAGACACTGCACTGGCTTCCAGTAGCCCGTAGGGTGGCTTTCAAAACCTTATGCCTCACCCATCGAGCACTGCATAAAACTGGACCTCAATATCTTCAAGAAAAACTAATACCATATCATCCCTCTCGCACCCTAAGATCAAGCTCAGCCGGCCTCCTAACTATTCCTAAGACAAACTCAATCAGGATAGGTGGAACATCATTCTCAGCCCAAGCTCCAACCCTGTGGAACTCGCTCCCACCCCACATCCGCCTAACTGAGGACTTAACGTCCTTCCGCAAACTACTGAAAACCTGGCTCTTCTCCTAAAACCAACCGGCTTCCAAACTAGCACCATCACACCGACCTATTGAGGGGAAGAGTGTCGAGGGCGGATGAGTGTCGAGGGCGGATGAGTGTCAAGGGCGGATGAGTGTCGAGGGTGAATGAGTGTCGAGAGCGGATGAGTGTTGAGAGCGGATGAGTGTTTAGAGCGGATGAGTGTTGGGAGCGGACGAGTGTTGAGGGCGGACGAGTGTTGAGGGCGGACGAGTGTTGAGGGCAGACGAGTGTTGAGGGCAGACGAGTGTTGAGGGCGGACGAGTGTTGAGGGCGGACGAGTGTTGAGGGCGGACGAGTGTTGAGGGCGCATGAGTGCTGAGGGCCCATGAGTGTTGAGGGCCCATGAGTGTTGAGGGCCCATGAGTGTTGAGGGCCCATGAGTGTTGAGGGCCCATGAGTGTTGAGGGCCCATGAGTATTGAGGGCGGATGAGTGTGGAGGACGGCCGGATGTGGAGAGCGGCCGGGTGTGGAGGGCGGCCGGATGTGGAGGGCGGCCGGGTGTGCAGGGCGGCCTGGTGTGGAGGGCGGCCGGGTGTAGTGAGTGAAGACATGTGTGGAGAGAAGACGTGTGTGGAGAGAAGACGTGTGTGGCGAGAGGACGTGTTGTGGCGTGAGGACACGTTGTGACGAGAGGACGTGTGTAGCGAGAAGACGTGTGTGGCGAGAGGACGGGGGGGCGAGAGGACGTGGGTGGCGAGAGGACGTGGGTGGCGAGAGGACGTGGGTGGCAAAAGGACATGTGGTGGCAAAAGGACGTGTTGTGGCGAGAGGACGTGTTGTGGCGAGAGGACGTGTTGTGGCGAGAGGACGTGTGTGGCGTGAGGACGTGTGTGGCGAAACGACATGTGTAGCGAGAGGACGTGTGTGGCGAGAAGACGGGTGGAGGGCCGACGAATGTGCAGAACGGACGAATCGCTTAACTGCATGAAGTCCATATTATACCTAGAATGCATGGATCCTTTAAAAGATCATACCTCATATCACACCCCACGCTTACTCTCTCCTTACACCACCACCCAACTATAACACAGAGATACTATGACACCATTCGGTATATCTGTTCTCATATCAACATCTGACGCCGCTCACTCCACATCACTCTATGTAATCACTGCTGGTCTCGCACCCCCAGCCAGGCGTTCTCCTCAGGCCTTACGCTGCCACTCTCGGCCTGGATAATTCCTGCCAGACTCGAACACATACTCCTGACCTCTCAGCCACCACACCTACCGCTATGAAGCAGCTTCCACAGGAATTTTCGCACCAGCTGCACACATACCAGATGCACACTCGCACCTATTGGACACTCTCTCCTCCCTCTACTGACAAGAACTTCGGTTCCCAAGGGCGTTCAACCTACCAGCGCCTTCAGACCATACCAATGGTATATAAGGCGCTATATAAGTGCAAAATAACATAACATAACATAACATAACACTGATTGATACTTATTTTTAGCATGGTGACTGGACACATAACACAACCTGCACATTTTGAATAAAGAGCACTAGTACACAATCATGATTGTCCTTGCATTTTGTCAGATTTCAACAGGCTTTAATGTATGTAAAGCTAACACCATCCTCCTCCCCCACCCACCACCAACTCCCCTGCATACAGTCCCCCCTGCCCCGTGCCACCACCAACTGTCCTGCACACTGTCCCTCCTCCCCCCACCTACCACCAACTCCCCTGAACACAGTTGCCCCTGCCCCCACCCACCAGCAACTCCCCTGCACACAGTCACCCCTTTTCCCACCCATCACCAACTCCTGTGCACACAGCCCCCTACCCCCACCCAACACCAACTGCCATGCACACAGTCCCACCCCCCCCACCACCAACACCCCTAGACAGAGTCACCCCTCCCCCACCCACCACCAACTCCCCAACACACAGTCCCCTGTGCCCCCACCCAACCATGTGTCCAGGTGATGGCCACTCAGTCCGACAGTGCAGAGTCTAACCACTGGGTATGTGGCAGCTTCCCATGTGCACCGGATCCTGGAGAGCACTGTAGCAGCCTGCGATATGATCTCCGTCATGGGGTTCCCTGTTAGGACTCCTCGTGGGGGTGGTGGAGCTGATGAGATGGATGCAGGGATTTGTATTTGCTGCCCAAGGAGGTTGTTGGTTTCCCTAGAGCCCCTCACATAGCTCCCTTAACCTCTCCCCGAACCCCATGAAGGATGCTGTGCATGCCTCCACCTCCATCCTTGTGCAGGCATTGTCCCAGGTAATGTCTTTGTAGCACCCCTTATGGTATGGCTGATGGCCTTCACGTGCCTATTGTGTCCTCTGCCAAGGCCCTTAATCCTCAGCTGGCGTGCCTCTATGACGTCAAGTTGTGCCATCACAGCAGCCACAGGACCAATAGTGGGTGTTGTGGTGGGACTGTGATGCCTGAGCGGCTGTCCTGCCTGGGGGGGCTGGCCTGTCTGGGGGGGCTGTACCTCCTAGGGGAGCTGTACTGCCTGGTGGGCTGCCTGATGATGAGGCATATGAGGGTGTGTTCTTGTCAGCCACTGGGGTGTAGGTGCGACAACGGCGTGCCTGGCACTGTGGACTTGGGCTGTGCCCCTCCACACAGTCATGGCTCTCTGGTGATGTGCTCATTTCCATCACTTGCACGTGTTCAGGTGTGGGAGCCGCAGCTACCTGCTGGCCATTGCTGTTTGCCCCTCCCTCCTCCTGGGATCTTGATACTGGGCACGCTTCAACAGCCTCCTCCTGGTCATGCCTGGTGGGGTGTTGGTGTGGCCCTGGAGGGTTGGGCCGTTGCTGCTGGCATGGCCCTGGAGGGTTTGACCCTTGATGGTGGCGTGGCACTGCTGTGGTGTGGAGGTGTGGGTGGTTCTTCCAACCTTGGTGTGTCCTATTTGCCCCTTCGTGGGGTGCTGGTGTTGGTGGAGGCATGGGTGGGTGCTCAGTGGGATGGCCCGCTACCTCATCCTCCCCGGATGCCTAGGGTAATGTCTGCGTGCCTGTAGGGGACGTAGGGGATGGCATCAGGTCACATTCGCTCATGTGTTTTGACATGCATAGCAGTACTTACAAGTATGAGCTCTGGTGGTGGGGATCCTCCTACGGTGCTGGGCTAGGATGCCCCTGAC
The DNA here is from genome assembly GCF_040938575.1 of Ambystoma mexicanum. Lineage (NCBI taxonomy): Eukaryota > Metazoa > Chordata > Amphibia > Caudata > Ambystomatidae > Ambystoma > Ambystoma mexicanum. Next base: position 549,341,943 of record NC_090936.1, on the reverse strand, counting down.
CCGGACCTGCAGGTCATTGTAGCACTTCCTGCAGTCTTCCCATCCCTGGGGACATGGTCGACTGCAGACACCTTCTTGCAGATGGTGCCCCAGATGTGGTTTTCACAGCTTTTTGTTGGGCCCCGTACAGGTCCTCATAATGGCCTAAAACCTCCTCCACAAGGACATTTATCTCAGATTCTGTAAATTTTGGTTTCCAGAACCCGATCCTGGGCTGACTTACCCCGTTTTGGGTGCTCTGGATGGCAACCAGTGCTCCGATTTTTAGTGGATTGTGTTTTCCAAAATGGCTTGCACAGTGTTTCCCGTTCAGGCAGCAATGCATTTCTAGGCGCAATTACAGCACGCTGCTACTGTGCGATGCTGGAGGCACTATCCCTAATTAGGCTGAGATTTGTGCCATTAGTGTTATTTGGGTCACGCGGTATTACACTGGGGAAGTGTGGTCGTGTCCGCCGACTCGTGATACAGCGGTTTAAACGAGACTAAACCCGACGTTAACGCTAATACCGCTTGACAGGAATTACGCCAAGATACCGCCCAACTCATGATCTGGCCCAATATACCTTTGACATCCACTTCCTTCCATTCATCCCTAATAGAGAATCCCTACCAGTTAGATAAACATTTCCAAAGAGAAGGGCAAACTCTTAATACACATAAACAGAGTGGGATCGTAGCCCGTAAAAGAAAAGGTTTAATAAGCACACTGTTGCTGGTTGGGTAATCGATCTGGCCAAAAAATAATCCTTGCTATAAGGAAAATAGTATTCCAAAAATATTCATTTGCAAATTGTTAAATGATGAAAAGAGCAAAGACCAATTGTAATCTCCCCTCTAAACAAACAGAATTTTGAACAAAACCTCTCTGGAGAAAATTAAGACTTAACAAAAATGTTTGAAAAAAAGCATTGACAGTGGCAATAATTTTGGCTTTTTTTAAAGGCAGTGTTTGAGCTTGTGCCAGGCATTACCATATTATTCCAAGATGCGCAAACCTTTTTACAGATATTGTATATGTATTTGGGTTTCTTCATGACCTGTTATTTCTCTCTATTCATTATTCTGATGCATTTCTGCAAGTGCATTGTGGATGTTCATGAGCAGTGTGTACTTGTATGTGCAGGCTATGGACATATACACAGTGGTTTGGCAAACGTAAGGTGTTTTGTTTTATATAATTCTACTGATTGTTAAGGGTACAGGGTGTTTCAACCAGAAACACTTAAAAAAACAAACTACATTCAGTGAGGCATTTATGAGTCTGTTATCGTACATAAATGGGAGAGGTAGTGATCAACTAACCAGTGAATGGTGGAGAATACATGGCATAGAGATAGGGGAGAGGACAGGATATACATGTTATATTAGTCTGAAAGGACTGTCTTACTATATGTTCTTTTTGTTGGAGCATGTAAAATGTCTAGATTGATGGGCAGTGTGTGCTTTTATGGACAGTTTGTGGCTGTGTGCCAAGTGCGAGCAAGTGTTTGTGTGTGTGTATGTCTGTGTGTGTGTAGGTAGTGTAAATGTGGATGTACAATTTGTATGTTTATGTGTATTCAGTTTGCAGCGTGCGGGTGTATGTGCAGGGAGAACGTGTATGCACAGTGTAGGAATATACTGTGCATTCATCATCACTCTTCACAGACACACTCATCTAAGTGTGCATGTAAAATGTGAGGCTGTGTGTGAAGTATGATTGTATGTGCAATGAGTAGGTGCGTGTGCAGTGTAAAAGCAAAAGAGGAGTATTTTTGTGCAGTGTGTGAGGTTGTTTGTGCGTGGGCATGTTCAGTGTGAGGGTGTGCATGAAGTGTGTGGTTACATATGCAATGTGTGTGTGCATGTCTCCCATGTTTGTGTGTGTTGTGTGGGTATGAATGGATGTGTGCATGGGGTGAGGGTGTGTGCAAGTTATTTATGGGGCTGTACAGTTTATGTATCCATCTGCACAGAGAATGTGTTTATGTACAGAATGCTGGTATATGAGCAGACTGACTGTTTATGTGAAGTGTGTGAGTTTCACTAGGCCAATGCTTTATATAAGTCACAGTATGCTGCAGCTTATGATAAAGGAGCATTTGGGACAACACACATTTACAATCCATTATGCTTGCTATGTCAGCATCAAAATACTTTCTACTCTGGGCCCTCTTCCTGCTCTTGCTGTCATCTTCGACTCCACCTTCTCCTTCTCTCCTCACATCTCTGATATCAAGAAGTCAAACTATCAGCTGCACCTCCTCAGAGATATTCTTTCTTTTCTAACTTTCCCCCAGAAGCTCACTGTCTCCAGATCTCTGGTCCTCTCTAGGCTGGACTATTGCAACAGCCTCTTTCTAAATCTTCTTGCCTCTACTCTTCGACCTTTACATCTTATCCAGAAGAGTAATGCACAACTTGACCTTGGCCTCATGCCCAGGGATCGTATTTCTCCAGCGCTGAAATCTCTTCACTGGCTCCCCGTGGTGTCAAGGATGAACTTCAAGACCCTCTGTATTGTCCACAAGACTTTCTGGGGCCTGGGAATGCTCTACCTCCAACGTTCTCTTCCAAAACATCTTCCTTCTTGAGCACTCCGCTCATCCACCTTCAACTCTCTGAGGATCACACGCTTCTCCAAGCAGAGAACTGGGGGCAGATCTAACTCCTCGGCTGAAGCCTCCCTCTTGAACAGCCTCCCTGCCTCTCTCAAACTTGAGCAGAACCACCTCTGGTTCCGGAAGCAACTCAAGACCTTCCTTTTCACTTCTGCTTTCTCTCTTCCTCTCCCCTGTGGATGCAACTCACTGCTCTGAGCACTGGTCACCTGGTCACCCTCTGAACTCGAACCGAGGCTCCTTCATGTCCAGTTGCCCTCGCTCTGCCCCTGGGCTCTGCAGTACTTAAGGGTCTGTATCTGTAACCCTACAGTCCCTTCTCTCTGCACTTATGAGTCACTTGCTGGCTGCACTTGTGAGTTAACTGCACTTTCCCCTACCCCTCCCTCCTGGCATTTCTCCCCTTCCCTCTTCCCAGTAACTTTCATGATCTGAATGACACAAGGCCTAGTAAGAGACCAGGAGGATAGCTCAGTGACAACGTGTTCGCCTTGGAAGCAAGACAACACAGAGCAACAGGTTCGATCCACGGGTTAGTGCTTAGAAACCACTGGGAATTAAGCGCGTTATAAATAACCTATCATATCATAAGATCGTCATTTTAGGTCAGGTGGAGCTGAACGTGGGCACTGCCAACTATGGCCAAAAAAGATGTTTATCCTGAAAGAATATCATTCACCCCTTTCAAAGAATCAACATCAAACTATTCAACGTGACATGTGAACCCTATCAAAGAGAACAATGGATTCTGCAAGGTTTGGATGGCAGATATTAGCTGATTATCTTACAACAACGGTGCCATCAGGGTAGTGGAGGACATGCTCAGCACTTTAGAGCATCCATTTGCTGTGTCAATGGCAATGTCACGGTGGGTGCCCCTTGGCTGAGGGGCATGTGGAGCAATGTCCTGGCGTGTCAAGTTCATAGTATTCAAGTGTGGACAGAGTGTGAGTGGTGTGTCTAGGAGCAACTCTGCATGCTATGGGTTCCAGGTCTGATATTTAAGAGTCATTCCTGTGAATTTGTATTGGGCATTGGGCAAATCCCTGTAGAATTCTGAATATTTTTGGCAACTCAGCTGAATCACAGCAAATCTGAAATTACTGAGGTATGTGGATATAAACTAACCTGGACCCAAATATTATTGGGCACCAGGGAGAACATATTGTGGGCACTAATCATATTCGGCCTGTCCAGGCCAATCCAGCAGGGGCTTTGATGTGTAGTCCAGCTGGCAATTGCTGACATGCTTTAGCTGGTTAGGTGTATTGAAAATCCAGAGCTTTTGCATTTCCCACAATTTAAAATGATCCTGCATTGTGTGTTTTCACTTTCAGAGTGAGATCCAGAGTTTGGCCATGAGTTGAAAGAAGGCTGATCACCCATGTATTTTCCTAATATATGACCGGGCTTCTAGGAGTCATCATTGCTGGACCTCAAAATTCTCCTTGGTTGGGATGAGATCATGTTTCCTTGGATTACTTTTTCTCCACAGCCCTGACTATCTCCATTGTAATGCTGGGAGCTTTACAATTGACACTTTTCTTAACAGGTAGCCATTTAAGTGACCTAAGAGCTTGTGTTAGGCCTTCTCTCCTGTGGAGGTTTAGTAGTAATTTTGCCACTGTGTTCTGGATGTGTTGACGTTTTTTAATAAGGTAATCTGGCATGACGAGATAGATGTTGTTGGCATAGTTGATTCTTTGATGAAACCAGAAATATTCTGCTGAAATTCCTGTGCTTGTAGGTAAGGAAAATCCTTCTCCACCTGGTAGAGCCTAAGTGGTATAACCAATTCTTCACAATAGTATTACTGTATTGGTTGTCCATCAACAATCCTTGCCTCTTGATTATTTTCACATTTTCTAGACATGCACTCATTTCTGTCAGCCGAGGGACTGCTGCATGCGGTGTGACGTTGGCTGAAGAGATCATGATTGCTGTCTTGTATAATTTAATTTTTTGGTTGCTATTGGTCATCAATATCTGCAGTAGTTGACAGCAGTAGTTGGCTGGGAGTTATTTAGAACATTATTCATGCGTCATCTCCATTGCTGTCACAGATGAGGCAGTGACTTTAGAAAGTCTATAGAGTGGAATCATGTATGTATGGGACATCAGAGCTGATAGGCCTCATCCTTTCAGGACGTCTCTAGCAGTTATAAGTGAGTTCATTCTGTGGGGGTGGACACATCATTTCCGTTTCTGTTTTTTAAGAAATTATCTTGCCCACTGTTATGTACTGTTGTACAGTCATTCTTCTTTAAGTCTTTTCATTACGGATGCGTGGATAATTGTGTCTAAGCTGCTAAGATTTCCCGAAGTGGCAGGGCTGAGGTAACGTTGGCATCCATCTTGAGGATCGCTCTCAATGGCTAAATGTTCTAATGATATTTCTTTCATTTGTGTGAATCTTTCATGGTCATGGTCCTGAATATTTTTGATTCACTTTGTTCCAGGATTTGAATGTAATCAAAGCTTTCTAGGATTTTGGCTGGAAATTATATTTTGAGAATCCATAGTGTTGTGTTTTCTGGGTTACCAGTAGTGCTTTTGAGGAGTGGTTTGACTTGGGCCATCCTGAAATATCATCTTGAAAAAATTCTTGTCCCGATTGAAGAATAGGTGAGATTGCAGTATACATTTGTGTGAGTTTCCTTGCTATTGATATCTTTGAAGATGTCTTGGTGGCAGGTAAATGGGGACAAAGTTTCAGCGGAGGGAACAGTAATCCGGCTTCTATTGGAAAATATAACTTATGTGCATCTTTTGCTGCTGCTGATTTCTCTTTTCTGTGTGCACTTTTGCGGCAGCATGCCGCAAAACTCAGCCAGAATATGTCACTGTGGACTTTTCTGCGTCCTTGTGGCAAATATACAAACTCTTCGTCTAGCACAATGAAATACACAAAATTGTTGCTTTGCACAGGCATTCATGCACATTCGCCTACCCCACCACTGGCATCATTGCATTTACAGCATCCCTGATGCTGTGATTGGACACATATTTCGAGGGAGCGGGGGCCAAAAGGGACTACACTGCTTGTACCATCACAGCTCCCACGCAGGGAATTGACAAATTCATTTTGGGTTGGCACGCACGGCTAAAAAATGGAAAAACACATCTACTTTTGTTCAAAAATAAAAATGTATCTGTCAGTGGATGATATACCCATGAAAGCAGAACGGTGCACCACGTGGCCTGCCCTTAGTGAAAGGGTTATAGAGAACCGCCTGCTCTTCACCAATTTGGAGAAATTGGCTCCATAGATGGGTTTCAATCGCTTGAACAAAGAAGCTGCTGTCAGCTGTTCGTTGGGAAAAATAACTTTCATATTGATTTGTGCTGTATCTAAGCTGGCTGGATGCTTTTTAATTTATTTTGGAAATGATTGATGATGTTCCCACAACGTTTCTCAGAGGACATAGGCATTTTGTTGTGTGAGTTATGATGTGCCTTAATAATGTAGTTTCTTTGCCGTTAAGATCTCTGCTTTGTTGTAGTGTTGGATCTGCAGACGTAGTGATTCACTCATTGGTGTCTAATTTCTGCTTTGATTTCTACAGGGTTCTTAGTTGAGGAGGTAACCCCCTAGATTCGTGTGCTTTTCATGTGTCACTGACAGCTGATACAGTGACGATGAATGGATCAGGGAGATATCCTCGAAGCTGACAGATTTTACCTTCCCATGGCTGCTTCTGCACGAGACATGAAGAAAGGTTCACACAGAAGAATCTCGAAAACTGCAGAACCCTGAGATTCAGTTAAAACTCGAGCAGATCAAACAGCAATCTTTGAAAGCGGAATTTAAAGCATGGATGGAGTAAGCAGCAAAATGCTAATTGGCATCTTGAAACAGACAATTTTACATCTCGATGAGAATACATTTGCATCCATATGCATAGCCGAAATACAAGACATTAAACATTCAGCAATAGTATAAACATGCATATATTTTTAATTAAACTGATGAATAAAAAATTCTGTTCAGTCCTATTTGGATATTTCGCAATTACGCTTTGCTCAACGACCTTCCCGAATTTGATCCCATGAATTGTGTTCCCACATGTGCACCCTTCTCGGAACTTGTTCTTATCCGGGTCACCACCTCTGTAACCCTGTTTCCATCCCCACTGCCTCCCTCTGATATCTCTTCTCTTACTTCTAATCTACTGGGAGGACCCCCAGGATCCACTTGCCCATACCCCCTAGACAACCTTCAATTCTCCCCAACCGCCTCCTCAATACTTACTCACCTTCTGGCCTGGTTACCCCTTCACCTCTTCCGTCTTCTAGCCACTGAAGTTTGTGTCCCTATCTGCTGTGCGTGCCTATGCTCTCCTTTGGTCTAGTAATGCTTTTTGCGGTGTACAGACAAGTGGTCGACTGTAAATTGGTCGAGAGACAAATGGTCGACGTAATTTGGTCGAAAACCAAATGGTCGAATGTTTTATTTTTATTTATATATGTATTTTTTTGGTTTTCGTTTAGGGAAAACAAGGGTTTTTTAGAAAAAAAAGGGGGTTAGGGGGGACCCCCCCCCCAAAAAAAGGGGGTGAAAATAAAAATAAAAAAATTCGACCATTTGGTTTTCGACCAAATTGGTTCGACCATTTGTCCAGTCGACCAATTTTTTTCGACCAAATGTCTGGTAACCGCTTTTTGCATAATTTGACCTCTCTTTTTTCACACTCCTTTTCTTTTGGTGGGGACCATGCTTGATGTTTGTCAGGGGCCTTTATGTTCATGTAGCAGTAAAATACCCCATTCCATAATGGTCACCCAACTTGCAAAGCAGCTTTAATTTCTTCCAAAAGTTAAGCAACCATTCCTGACAGTGTTACGTGATTTTCTATTCATCTGCCAATAATAATTCAGAAAGAAATTTGATGTTCCGAAAGACACATAGGTTGAATAAAATGTTAAGCATTAGCGCTTACATGGCTGTGATTCATGTCTAAGGATGCATGGAAAGTAGACCATTTTGCGCTTGGAGGTGGAGATTTCTGGGAATTGGGTTGAAATTTTCATAGCTAAATGAATGATCATAGTTCATCTCCACTCTAGAGGCATCCTCGTGCCAATACTTTTTCCTCGCTGGGTGTCAGGTTAGCCAGAACTCAAAATTGGAAATTTGATTGGGGGTGGCAAGGAGCTCCCCAGGTGAGGGGTTGTCTCAATATAACGTGACGAAATACGTGAAAATTCAGGGTGTTTTTTCGAAATCCATAGAACAGCTTCAGTCTGTGTGTCTCGCTTCAAATTTCATCTCCACTCGAGCTAAACTGTCATGCCACTAAACTGTCGTGCCAATACTTGTATCTCGCAATGTGTCATGTTAGCTAAAACTAAAACAAGGGAAACCAGTGACCCAATATGAAAATGAAAAGTTACAGAAAAGTTCCTGCTGATCCTACCTGGAGAGATAATGTTGTGAAAATGTACCAAAAGCTTTCAGGCAAATGGCCCAAATGATGGAGAGAGTAGCTACAGCACGTGTCAGCACTAATTCAAAACCTGGCCAGCAGTAATGCGCCACTTAATGTTCCCTGTGATATCCCTCTTATCCCCCTTTTTTTACATTCCTCTCATTCATATGCCCAAAGCAAACGCCAATTTATATCTCCGCTCTTTTTACACGGCCTGGTACTAGACCACGAGCGAACATTAACCCATCACAAAAGCCATCTCCAGTCCATGGCCTGGCACTGTAAGTCACTAATGGAACTGCTCATTTGTGTGTCAGGACCATTCCTAACATGCATTTAATTGTACTAGGGAGCCAGTAATGCACTCCTCTGCAATGGTACTCTGGTCCTTAGCATTGACAGTGCAATCTCAAATTCTATGACACCTGTAACTTTTTTAGTTAATTGATTCAAATTATTTTCGTGTTAAAGGTTTTTGATTGCGGGTTGACAGACCCACCAGTAATTCATTCACTGTATAGGTTTGATTTCATTAGGCATCTAATTTAGCCTTGGCCTTTGTCAGAGAGGCCATGACCATGTCGTCGGAGCTCCTTTTTGAGTTCATAACCATTAATTCTTGTTTCACTGCATGTGTTCTGAGGCTTTCGTACAGGAAGGTCTGATTCTTGAAATTCCTGCCATGCAGTAAACCCTTCCCCAACATCATTAAAAGTGCTTGATTGTTACCTTTATGAACCTGCCTATCCCCTGGGCTGCATTTTGCACTTGTACCCTGAGCAGAATCAATGCGCAATTCCCATACCCACTCCCTCCATGCCACATGGTCTTCTTATAGAGTGCCTCTGGGAACCGTCTGCCATTGCTTTCATATTTGCTTGCAATGCATCCCTTGCATCCTTTACCCCACAGAACCTTTTGGTTCCATTCCCAAAATGATTGGGGCAGAGAAGGGGTGCAAAGCGGAAGGAAGCGCAGCGCTTGGACAATGCAGTTGGAAGAATTAAGCAGTGGCTCTATACTCTCGGAATCTCACGCTTTTTGGCAGCCACCCCATGGGGAGAGCACATCTGTAGAAGAGGAACATATATCAGGAGGATGAGTGAGGTGAGCGGTGTGCTCACTTTCTGAAATGCTCTGGTGTGCTGAATGTATCATTTATTTTATGATAACATTGTCCCGTTCTTACTCATTAGGCTTCCATTTTGCACCTATTGCATATGTTCGGGCCTTAAGAGGACACTCTTCTGACCTTTATTGTATCGCAACCTCATCCTGACCTTAGGCTTCCTTTCCCCTTTGTGTATTATGTTTGCCTAGAAACAAGGATACTGTTAATTTACTTCATTACTTGCTGATATGCCCAGCGTTGACTGGGATTTTATTTTCTTATAGGTACTATTTGTTAGAAATACCTTAAGGTATCTTTAAGCTTTTCGTAAAGGCTCCACAAGAAAGGTGAAATGAAAAATTCACTACATTTTCTGAGTATTTTTGAGAGACGACACAGCACATGAAACGTATGTGAGAACAACATGGAGATTTCTGAGCAGTATGATAGGTGACATGCTGCAGACAGTGGCAACAACTATGGACCTAAAGTTCAGTATTACTAAAGTACATGTTCATTGTAAGTCTTATTTATAATCTTCCTGGTGAACACTGCTGCTTCAATTCGCAATCGGGTAGAATTATTCCAACGCATAGCCTTGTGCCATTACACAGCCTAGATGGGTTGAGATTGCGAAGCAGCATGATGGGTGACCCAAATTCCAGTCGAAGGTGATGTGGTGGCATTGCCAGGGGGTCGAGTGAGTTGAGGACTTATGTTGGATCGTTAGGGCTTCATCAGCATCCACCACTGTATTGATTGAGTTGTACTCAGTAACTGTGCCTGGAACCATATCCTGAAGCTGATCCTAGGGCCTGGACCTCAAGTTTTGTGCCTCATTCCGGGAACGGTCCTTCTACGACCACATTGATGTTTTGCCTATTTCAGTCAATCATCTCATATGTGAAGGTGCTGAAATATGCAGAAAGGGGTGGGGTGTCCAAATATCATGTAGCTAGTATTGTCTGGAGGGTTGTAACCAGTACTCATGTAACATTTGGTGTAGATTGGTCAAACAGTGTGGAATTGTGTAAGGAACAACGCTTCTCGAAGCCACAAACCCACAAACACATTTTGACTTGTTCTGAAATCTTGGAACGGGTTGGGATTTTGTTAAGGATTTCAATCAGGCGACACACCTTGGTCTCAACCTGGGATGTAGCGCCCAATTGAGTGGTCTTTCTCTTTATTTTCTGCAAATTCAATTTGAGATGGTACACACCCCGTCTCACACCCCCTTTTACAAATACCCCGAGTCAGAATGGACCATGAACCAGGCCGGTTGGTGGGAATGCAATATTTATTTATTTTAAAATTCAAAGAAATCACACACATTTTAATATTGGGCAGGAATCAACAATGGGGTGATAATTACAATGAAAACTACTGAAGTGCACTTGGGTAACATTCTACAAGAACCTAACCAAAGCACAATTTAATAGGAGCACTTTTTCAATTAGGATAGATAGCACCAGAGTTAAGATGTTCCCCTGCAAGGTTCCCTCAACCCACAATTAATCAAATTCTTGGCATAAAATGACACTCGGAAATTGAAAAATAAATGAATAAATGTGCGGTTAAATCTATGAAGCAAATATGATTTCTCACAATAGCAGTAATGTATAAACCCTAGCAATCACAAGGCAAAGTATCAACAAAGGCATGCAGTTTAAAAGCAAGTGGAAAGTAAGAAAATGATGCAGCCGGAATCACACGTTGGAAAGTTGAATTTTTTTCTCAATTGCAGTTTTAAATGTTAGGTGTTTTTTATGAAAAATGGGTGAACTATCTGGATTTAGAATGCGTTTTTTGGGCTGGGAGATAGATTCACTTCACAGGGAAATATATAGGTAATAGGATGGCTATAGCTAAAGAACTGGATGAGATTTGCAAGATAAAAGGAGGTTCGGTTTTGATAAAATGAAGCCGTGAAAGAGAGGAAATTGGTTTTCAAAGAAAGACAAATTTTACTTAAACTAGATTATCAAGACTAGATAGTTAAAGAAAGACACGGTTCAATCCAAAGTTGATTCGCAACGTCAACCTTGTCACCCCTGCGTTCAACTTTATGTGGAAATTAGTTTAAATTATTCCAAATATCGCTAAGGAGTTACAAGCTGGGATGAATGACAGAATTGTGCTAACACTAGAACTACAAGGACAGGGTGCACAGAGAATTCTAACAGTTTTAAACACGTTACCACAGTATGGATAGGGTTAATGGGAGAGTGGAATATGACAAAGGATCAGGATGGGTAGGCTATGTGTTTCGATGGGATGAGGAGATACTCACAGTCCACGCTTGAGCTTGGGATTTTGGAACAGTCAACCGGGTCCTGGTCATGGCATGATGGGCGCCGGATAGCGGCGGACTCACCTGGCAGAACCACAGCTAGGACTGTCTGGTCACTGGATGGCAAAGGTACAGCCGGATGCAGGTAGTGATGCAACTGGATGGCAGAGGTACAGCGGGCATTCATCTAGCGGGCAAAAAAGCTGGTCTGGTCTCAGGATGCTCCCCAAAAAGGGTACCACAGCTTTTCCCTTTTTTTAGTGGGGTTTTTAGTTCAAGGCCTTGCCGGATAGAGTTAGCTATGCTTTGGCCTTGGAGTGGAATCCATAATCTGGCAAGATGAATGTAGAATATTAGGAACGCAGGCGCTGGAAATTTCAATAGAGCGTCTGTCTAGAGTTCCCACCCTTTATATAAAAGCGGGTGACATCAGAGAATTATATGATAGGGCAGGCTTAGGCTGGGTACGCCCCTAACAACTGGATTGGACAGGGGTGATTGTTACTGCCCTCCTATCAGCTGATTGAACTTTTAGAGACATGACATGAGCTGTATGATGTGGGTTTACTATGTCCAGAACCTCCCACAGTTACTTTTTCCAAAACCCAGTTTTGACATAAATGGCACATTTACATTTGTGGCATTTTAACAAATCACATGGGCAGATAACATATTTTATGCAGACCGTGCCAGTCCAACTCTCCAGTTTGTAAGACTTTGTTTCGTTCGCTTAACAATTTTTCGTCGTTTTCAGAAAGAAGTATCCAGCCTAAAATTCTATAACTTTATACATGTGTATAGATTATTATTAGGCATATAAGTATTGAATTTAAAAGTGGCATCATGTACACTTTCCTTTGAATATGTAATTCTCTGACATTTCTGTTCCTAATGTGGCAGTGAAGGCTACAATGTCTTAAATTAAAATCACAAAATTACATTTATACTGTTAACTTTTTACGTTCCTGCGAAGTCATGTTGCAGAGATAAAAGTCTTAAAAGTTTCTTAATCAAAATAGTCTTTTGAAACAAATAGGGCTGGCCTTTTTCCTTCACTTTGCCCATTTATTTTTCTCAGCTACCACCAACTGTCATTTCAGCCCAGGATGGCCCTGGGGGGTTTCCCAGTTTGATTGAATGTTTATTGCCACTTCCTCACTTCACAGGTTGGTGTCCCAGAATCTATTGTCTCAGCCTGGAGCACAGACAATAGTCTGATTAGTATGTGATGTGCGGCCTTCTGGTCCTATTAAAAGTTCTCCAAGTTAGCAATTATCACTTATGTGTCCCAGAAGTTTATGGTGGCTCGTTTTGGGGGAAAGCCTCAGTTTAGCCAGCAGAAAGACCTGTTCTGGAGCTTGTTAAATACAGCCAATGCATTTTAATTCCTTTATTTTGTTCTGACTCAAAAACAAGCCTGTTGAGTAAAACATCCCATATATGTTTCCAGCAAACCCCCTTTAAATTGCTAGGCAGGGACAAGTTTTTATCAACATTGTACTTTTAAAACAGGCATATTCTTTTGGTTTACAAAATCTCATTTTGATACATGGTGAAAGCTGCTAGGATTTCTCTTTTAAATTCGGTTCTTCCATCTGACTTCCCAATATTGTTTTGCAGCCCTATTCAGTTTCTTTTATACAGCAGTTTGTACAAGGCAGAGGTGTCCTGGAATTGACATGTGCACAGAGAGCTAAGGCTTATTTTTGCAGGGTTTATTTTTGACACTTTGTAGCAAAAGTTAAGCGTTTCCCGCACAGCTGAAAGTGAAGTTTCACAGATTTGACTTGACATAGCCTTTCATTTTGGGATAATGCGCTCTTGTGCTGAAGCACAATGTGGATATGGATGGGCATGGCAGGGCCTTATTGATAAAAGCAATGTGATGTGGAATTAATGAAAATAGCATCAGGGCAGCATCCGTTTTAGTGTAAAATATTCCCTTTTCAATGGGAACTTTTTGAAAACAGCAGAGCAGCGCTGTTTCAATTTTCTTCTTTGGTGCACACAAGAACACACCCTGGCACCTTTCACAGTGTGCTCCCTGTTCCAACTCACCAAATAAGTGTTTGGTAAGAGGGTGCAGCCATCCTTTTGTTGCTGCCAAATGCAGTTTTGATGCAATGGTGCTCCAAGGAGCCAGCACAGCCATTATGCTGTTGACTGCAGAAGCGCAGCTTGGTCATGGATGGGAATTCTGCTGAGTGGGTCAATGTAGCCCACAAATCCCCCAGACTCTTCTGAGATCCTGGTCGAGGGAGAGTAGTGCAATTGGGGTTCATCAGTAGGGCAAAGTGGGTTTCATCAGGTGGAGTCCTTCCATCACGGAGTGGTACACCACGAACCTCCTGTTGTCTCTCGTTGGAGTATGGAGGTAGACGCACAGCTTTCTCTTGGATCTTTCTTTTTGGTATGGAGCGACACCCCCAGCTTCTTCGATCTTTCCATTCCAGGTCCCTGGGGAGGTCCTCCTTGGTCTACGAAGAGCGCAGCCAGTATGGATCTATTGAATAGATAAAAACTGGTGAATACATTTTCCCACTGACTGTCTTTCAGGAGGGTTGACAGCTGTCAGACACACATACATTCAATTATTACAGTACTAGAAGGGTAAAGGCAAATGATCACTCACAAAACATAGATAACTGCTGATTTCTGTAGAATTTTTGGGGGTCCCTTTCACCCTGACAATGATGAAAAATACTCCCTGTTAATTAAATATACCTATGAACCTATCTGTTCCCTTCTGGTCCTTCTTTTTCTTGATCTTATGCTTCAAATTCTTCCTCTATTTGATCTTATCTTGTCTTCTCAATAAGTTGCAATGTGTACCTAGGGTGAAAACTTTTTTAACTGATTAATATGGACCTATTTCTCTTCTGTCATTTCTCCTTTGGGGGTGCGAATTCTGTGGGCAACAGATGAAATGTTATCTACAATTTCAAAAGGACTGTGCCAGCTTTTTAAATCTTTCCGCTCCTTGGTCTGGTTCCTTTGGAAATTGTACAAGTAGACCCTTTATTCTACTTGGTATTCCTTTTTGGTTGTTTTTAAGTCATATTGAGTCTTCATTCCCTCTGCAGATCTTTCCAGATTCCGCTGAGCGTATGCAAAAGCATGTTGAAGGTGTTTTCCTAGATTCTCAACATACTCATGAGTCGCGGAGGTGTTTACCAGTGTCTGCTCTTGTGTTCTATAGATCAGATGCTGGGGTAGCACCATACTCTGCCCAGTCATTATCTCAAATGGAGACATTTTGGTCGCAGAAGAAGGTGTAGATCTGATGGCCATCAGGACAAGCGGTAATCGGATGCCCCAACTTAGCCCAGAATCTGCCACAAACTTTTTCAAAATGCTCACAATTGTTTTGTTGTACCTCTCGACTCCCCCACTAGAGGACAGTGGTATGCAATGTGAAGTTTCCTTTTTACCCCATGTATCTCCCACATCTGTGTCATCACTTAGCTGGTGAAGTAACTACCTTAGTCTCACTCAATCCTTTGCGGTAAGCCAACGCTTGAAGATGTGGTTGATCATCAGGGCAGCTGGTGTTTCTGCCTTGCAATTTGGGTCCGGGAGACATTCTACCCATTTGGTAAACAAGCATGTTACGGTTAACATGTACTTGTTCCCCCTAGAGGAGTGAACCACGGGCCCAATGAAATCTAATTGTAAATCTGACCAAGGCAGTGTCATCCCCCTCTTCTGGATGGGAGCTCAGTGTTTGAGTGAAGTTGGTTGAAATTGTGCACAAACAAGACACCCCTTCAAATATTGATCAAAGTCCTGCCCCATGTGTGGCCAATATGCAACCTCCCACACAATTTCTAGAGTAGTGGGAAACCCTGGATGACCGGCTGTGGCCGTGTCATGGGTGTGACTAAGGATCAGGGGGGAACACATCATAGTGGAGACGGCACACAAGCCCTTTCCAAGCCCTTTCAATACCTCCAAAGTGACAGAATCTGGGCTGGAAATGTGAGTAATTCCAGAATTACTTCCTGGATTCTGTCAATGCAAGGGTTTCCTGTGGAGGTCAGATATGGCCAAACAAGAAGAGTCTCCTCGCGCAAGTTCTGGCTGACTTGCATGATTGTGCCAGAGAAAACTATCTTGAGGATGAAGCGCTTAACATCCAGGACAACATGGAGGTGTACCTGAATTCCCCGCACTCAGTCTATGAAGAAGACAAGTGCGCGGGAGTGACCACAGTTTATGTGGATGGGTACTCCTACCATGTTGACAACAACAGGGAGGAGGAACTGGTGGCCGGCATTGGGAATGCCTCGATGAATGATGCCCCAGACCCCTGCACTGTTTACAAAATCGGTCCATGCAGTAGTCAGGTGGCAGAGTTGATGGCAGTTCATCAGGCCCTCCTCACTGCTGTCCAACAACAACTCTACGAACTGGTCATAATCACTGATTCGGATTATGTCCGGAACGGGTTTGTGGGGCACCTTGTTAATTGGAAAACCAGATGTATGCTGTGTGCTAATAACAAACCTCTCAAACATGGCAAGCTAATCCAAAATATTGATGATCTGGTCACCTCTAATGGGATGACCATCTATTGGAAGAAGATCAAGGGTAATTTCAGAATAGAGGGATCAGACAAAACTGGAAATGACCTAGCTGATCAGCTGGCCAAAACTAGAGCCATCCAGGGGGATCTTCTCGAGATTGAGTCCCTGTTGGGGGAAATCCAGGTCACTGCTATCACTGGGTCTCAGACAAATGCTCACAATGAACTCTCGATTGCCCAGTGAAGTAAGGAGACCCCAGACCCGCTGCTGTTTGAGGATCTCCGCATGATCATCTAGGTGGTCCCTTATTCTGTGAGCTTGGGAGGGACTTGCAGAATGGTGGGGCCTAGTTTCTTCTCCCCTGTGGTGCACAGGAGAGTAGTCTTCTGACTCCTCCTTGCTTACAGGGTTGGCAGGGTATCCCCCCCACTGCCCTGATTGGGTGGAGTTCTTTGGGATGCCATTTTGGGGCCTCTTTTCTTGTTGTTCTTGTGCAAACAGTGGTCGAAGTGAGCGGGAGCAGTCGGGAGTAGTGCTCCTCTACTTTTTTAAATTACATTTTACAGCTCCTACACTTTTATTTTAAAAAGAAACCATTCTGGAATGGTTTTGTTTTAAAATAAAAGTGTAGGAAGATGGTGCAGCTTGCACTTTCAGTGCACTGCACTGACTGTTCCCTTAAACAGCAGGTGCTAGTGTTTGTATTGTGTGTGGGAGTGGGCGTAGTGATGGGATTTGTGGGTAGAGAGGGAAGGCCAGCAGGGAATATAGTTCCACTACTTCTTTTTGTACACTTCGACCCCTGTGTGCAAATCGAACCAACTGGTCCCTTTGGAGGTAGTGATTCTGCAGTTCGAATTCCCTGACTTTCTCCTAATAGGAGGTTTCTGGGTCAGAGACATCAGACATTATATACAGGGCAGGGGACTGGCCTTCATATTCAAAAGCTCGATTAACATCAGAGCTGCCAATAGCCTTAAACTGCCCTCAGCGGAACTACTATCCATTAACTATCCATTAAACTATCCATCACACCCAACCACACGGCCACAGTACATCTTATCTATAGGCCCCCTGGACCTACCTCTTCGTTTGTAGAAGACATATCTTCTATCCTAGCATCTAGTACTAAGCCTAACTCTTAAATTATTATTCTGGGTGACCTTAATCTAGGATACCAGGATTGAAATGACCCCAAAGCCACTGACCTTGAAAATGTCCTGGCCGACTTTGGCCTCACCCAATATGTTATTGAGCCCACCCACACCAAAGGCCGAACTTTAGATTGGGTTACAGACATCAACTGTGTACTTAGCGTCACCTCCGTGTCGCTGTGCGCCTGGTCCGACCACCACATAATCTCATTCTCCATTAACTCCAGTCCCCCCCTAGTTAAACCTAACCTTGCTCCCCCTACACAGACACACAATAAAAAGGACATTACGGTTGAGAAACTACTCCCGCTTATCCTACCTGTTATTGAACTCGGTGTCTGCCACCTGCTTGGACCCCACGGTTTCAGTTGACACCTATAACCGCGTCATGCTTAAAGCCCTCAATACTATAGCTCCCATCAAACTACGCAAACAAAAACCACGGCTCCACCTTAACTCCTGGTTCACACCTCACCTACACGAGCTGTGGAAAGAAAAAAGGAAAGCCGAGGCTCTTTCAAAAAAAGTAACCTCTTATCAGCCTCTTTGACCTACAAAGAAGCTATCCTAGCTGCAAAATAGGAAGTGTACAACAAAAGGATCATTCAAGCCCAATCAAACACTAAGGAACTCTTCAAGATCCTCAAGGAACTTGAGTCTCCCATTGCCCCGCTTGATACGTGTATTCCGGACTCTGAGTGGTGTATTAACATTCAAAAAGCACTGCTAAACAAAATTGCCCGCCTCCACACCAAAATGAATGCAAAAAAAAGCCTCCTTTCTGACTCGTCTGGCAACCCCATATTCTACAAAACCCCCCCACCTAAACACGCCTTCGAACCGTTCAGCTACTCATCTCTCACCATCAAGGAAGTAGAAAATATCATTACTAAGCTCAAGCCTTCCAACTGCCAAGGTGACGCTTGCCCTGCTCCAATCATAAACGAAGCGGCACATGATCTCGCCCTCTTCATTACTGCATTCATTAATGCATAATTCGAATCGGGAACTGTACCTGACAACCTCAAGGATGCCTGGGTCATCCCGCTAATCAAAAACCTAATCTTGTCCTCAGTAATCCCTCCAACTACAGGCCCATCACCACGGTCCCATACCTTCTCAAAATCCTCGACCGAGCGACCTATCTCCAAATCCAGGATTACCTTGAACTCAACAATCTTCTAGGGCTTAGACAATCTGGGTTCCGTCCTAGACATGGCACAGAAACTGCATTAATAGACCTAAAAACTCAAATCGAGGATCTGAAAGACAAGGTCAAACAGGCGCTCCTGCTCCTTCTTGATCTTTCAGCAGCCTTTGATCTGGTCGATCATCAAATCCTCTATCACCATCTCAGGATTGCTGCTCATTTCTCGGAGTCATCCATATCATGGATCAGCTCCTTCTTAGCAAACAGAGCCATGAGGGTCTTCTCTCCCCTAGCTGCGGCTGATCCAGCCCATGTCCCGTGCGGAGTCCCACAAGGATCGTGCGTATCATCCACACTTTACAATGTCTTTACTAAACCACTCTTTGATATACTCGAATATCTGGGTGTCTCCTACAATAATTACGCGGATGACATCCAGATACTCATCCCTATCACTGGTGATTATGTAACAGACATCAAAGCTCTGAACACAGTCTACACGGTCATTCAAACATCATGGGCTCTGCCTTAATGATGAAAAAACAGAGCTAATCATCCTTGGCTCCCAAACTAAACCCTCCAAGCATGACCCCAAATACAACTCCTTTAATATTGATGGGAATGACATCAAAGTCTTCAACGTCATGAAAACTCTGGGAATATATCTTGACTCCACCTTATCCCTCAACAGACAAACCAATGCAGTTGTTTCGGCCTCATCCTATACTTGTAAATTGATCACAGCCTGTCGTCCATTTCTGACATCTGACAACTGTCTGATTCTAGCCAGAACCCACATCATGTCTAAAATTGACTATTGCAATGCCCTCTACCTAGGGACTAGTCAAAAAAACCTCGACAAACTCCAGGTTACGCAGAATAATGCCATGAGGGCCACGCAACATACATAGGCACTCTCATATCTCCAATACTAGACACAATTTGCACTGGTTACCTATCTCTCATTGTATATCCCCCAAAGCACTTGTACTTACCCACAAGGCCATGAACAACACAGCCCCTGCCTACCTGTCCATGCACTTCTGAGATCTGCCCAGGCTCACACACTGGCGATCCCCAGTTTCAAACTACGGACAGCTGGTGGTGATAGTTTTCCTGTCCTTGCAGCGAAGCTCTGGAACTCACTTGCTAATGCTTTGAGAAACGTGTCATATTGCTACTCCTTTAAAACTAAAACCAAACAGTGGCTACATGAACAGGATGCCTGAGCCCCTACACTACATTCCTACTGGTAACCCTACGGGACTCTGGGCATATACCGACCTGACCTCTTACTTAGACTTGCCTGCATTCTTGTATATTTGTTTAATCGCATATTGGCCGGTACTGTACTTTTCATGTTTCCTCTCCGGCTTTTAATTTTGTGTATTTATTTGCCGTTACTGTACTTATCATGATTCTTCTCCTGCTTTTTTCCACCCTGAACACGTTGTAAAATTGTTTCTCTATGTAATTTGCTGTCTTGTTGATACGCTGTAACTTGTAACTGCTTCTAAACATGCGCCCAGAAGCCCTCGGGCAAGGTGCGCACTATAAATAAACAAAATATAAATACAAATACAAATATATTTTTGTATCTATCCATGGATGCTCTTCTATCAATTTCTGGGGGGCCCTGACCCGTGAGCTCCATCATGCTAAGCCTATTAAATGCTGATGGCCTCATGGTTTCTGGCTCTTGTGAACCAGTAGCCATGAAGTCAGCAGCCACAAAGTATTAAATGGGTTTGAGTCTCTTAGTACATAGTACATAGGTCATCCTACCATGATCAGGGGTTGCCCTGTCCCGCTCTATCTGTTCGGGGTCCCTCCAGTTTGGATTAGATCTTGGATACTCTTTCTCCAAACTTGCTAGTTTTTCCTTCTAAGCCCCTACCTCTTGATAATAGGCAAAGATCTGAGCATTTTGCTCGGCTATCAGGGCTTTTCTGGCCTACATGACCCGCTCTTGAGCCACCACTTGCTTGTGGCGCCCATCTTTCTCCTCATGGGGGCCTCATTATCTCTTTGTGCTGCCTGTATAGTTTGGGAACACTGAGCCACTTTTTGTTGCAGGAGATTCACCTCCTGAGTTTGCACTATTTTAGTTTGGGTGTTCTCTTCCAGAGCACCTTCTACTCATCTAGTGTGCTCCAATAACTTTCCATATTCTGTTTTCAGTTTATTTAGTTTCTGGAAGCCCTACTCACTTTCCTGTAACTCTGTTTTTAAATTGCTTACTTCCTGACATAGGGCATCTTTCTCCTGATTTAGGGTGCCCCTCTGTTCAGCCAGGTCATCCCTTTGTTACTTAATGGTATTTAATCTCTGGCGCTCTTGATCAAATTCTGCTTGGGAGTGGAGTTTTTTTATAATGAATTTGTGATTCTCCTCTTCCAACCTTTTGCCCTGATCTTGCAGCATGGTTATTTGTCCTGAGCAGGCCCTGTTATATGCTAATTGGTGAGTCAGCTTCAACCTTTTCCTGACACTCTACTTTTAGTGCATCTAATTGGGACTCTTGGTCTACATTATTCTGCTGTTGGAGAACCAAGGCCTCATTTAATTTTTCACGAAATTTCCACATTCTACCTCAGAATGATGGCTCATTTGTCATTTGTGTTCCAATAATTTCATTCACACCCCCTTTTACAAATACCCCGGGTCACATAAACCATGAACCAGGCCGGTTGGTGGGAATGCAATATTTATTTATTTTAAAATTCAAAGAAATCACACAGATTTTAATATTGGGCAGCAATCACCAATGGGGTAATAATTACAATGAAAACTACTGAAGTACACTGGGTAACCTTTTACAAGACCTATCCAAATCACAATTGAATAAGAGCACTTTTTTCAATTAGGATAAGATTTCCCCCTGAAAGTTTCCCTCACCCAAAATTAATTGATTTCCGAGTGGATAAAAAGAAGCAGCAGGTAGTCAGGGATATGAGGCAGCAAACAGAATCAAAATCTGACCTTCACTCATAAAATAAGAGGCAAAAACCCTTTGCAATGGCCTAAAATGACACTCGGAAACTGACAAATAAATAGTTAATGTGCTGT
This sequence comes from Ambystoma mexicanum, assembly GCF_040938575.1. NCBI lineage: Eukaryota > Metazoa > Chordata > Amphibia > Caudata > Ambystomatidae > Ambystoma > Ambystoma mexicanum. The sequence goes on along the minus strand of NC_090936.1, from coordinate 549,320,608 downwards.
TAAATCTATGAGGCAAATATGATTTCTCACACTAGCAGTAATGTATAAACCCTAGCAATCACAAGGCAAAGTATCAACACAGGCATACAGTTCAAAAGCAAGTTGAAAGTGAGAACATGATGCAGCCGGAATCACGCGTTGGAAAGTTCAATTTTTTTATAAATTGCAGTTTTAAATGTTAGGTGGTTTTTATGAAAAACGGGTGAAATACTCAGATTTGGAATGTGGTTTTCAGCCTGGGGTATAGATTCACATCACAGGGACAATATAGAGGTAATAGGTTGGCCATAGCTAAAGGACTGGATGAGATTTTCAAAATAAAAAGAGGTTCAGTTTTGATAAAATGAAGCCGTGAAAGAGAGGAAATTGGTTTGGAAGAAAGACAAGTTTTACTTAAACTAGATTATCAAGCCTGGATAGATAAAGAAAGACACGGTACGATCCAAGGTTGATTCATGACGTCAACCTTGTCACCCCCGCGTCCAACTGTATGTGTGAATTAGTTTAAATTATTCCAAATATCGATAAGGAGTTACAAGATGGGATTGTAAGGATATTTGGCGTGTTACAGCACAGAGTACAGCACTACTGCACAGGTAGCAATTTTTTTTTTGCAGCACCACCACAAGGGTGCGGTGCATTGCTATATGTGTTACCAGATTAACAAGGAAAGACAGGCCATTCAGTCAAAAACGATTTTAACATATAAGATGCAAATCTATTTTTACAGTTAAAAGTACACGTGCACATTCAAAAATGCACACTATTTTTCACCTGAAATGCCTATGGTGCGAGAGACACATTTGAAAATAATAACTAACCTTACTGACAACTAACATGACTAATGAAACATAATCCACTAATAAAAATGTGTCTCCACTGCAGAATTAGGCCTATTCTGAAAGTGAACTTTTAAACGCACATCCATTTTTTTTTTCTGTTCTCTCTGCTGCCCTGTCCACATAACTACAGGAAGCAAATGGGATCGAAAGAACAGGAAATCAGTTGGTTACAAAGTATTACTATAAAAATGAGCCATTGTGTAGAGAAGGAGGAGATGGCGTGATTAATTCTGATTGGAGCAGCGTCATAGCAAGTATCATGCTAGAGGGAGTGATCAGGCTTTTTGCTGGGGGAAGTTTGTGGGAGGAAAAAGTCAGTCGAGATTGGGGAGAGCTGAAAGAAGGACCTTTCCACTGGCTGAGGCATTCCTATCTGCAAAAGCTGAGAATTCCAGGCAATGACCCCGGTTTGAGAAGGCAAGCGTTCCTTTTTACTGGAGTTAATCTTCAAGGGAGCCACATTCAGAAAGAGAACAGCCAAAGAGAACAACTAAAAAGATAAGGTAATTACAGAAATGTGGGAGCTGAGTGTGTACGATAATATGCAGTCAGTGTAGGATTCCTGTGCATGCCTTAATCAAATGCTAATGTTGCAATTTGAGTTCTGTTCTCCGCCACTCTCTTTGCAGGGTGTCATAGACAATGCTTTTACTGTACCATTTTATTTATTTCTGTAAAGAATGAGATCGTGTTTAATTGCAACTTTTATAATACAGAAAAATATTTGAAAACAGACGGGTGGTGTATTTACTATTTACCATTACAATGCTGATGATGTGGGGAGATTTTAAACAGTGCAATGGTCATTTTAAGACAGATGTGTGCATGTCAGATTCAGTATGAACAGTTGTGAGTGACTGTAGCATAGCTCGTTGGAGGTACATGAGCCAACGGGAAGAGAGACTCTCTGAACATAGCTCCCTACCGTATATAAGGTAGTGGAAATTACCACAAGATTACCATATATAGCTCTCTGTCGTAAATAAGTCAGTGAGATCGCCCATGGTGGCACACTAACACTAACACTAACACTGAAAAATGTGGTATTTCTAAAATGTAGGTCTGAGGTCTCTCTAGTGATTACACGAAAAATCTAAGCAAAGATAAGGGATTCTGGACATTGGGGCCACAAATAAAACAAGGGAATTATGCTCACCAAAATACCACCAACCGCGCCTACCACCCACGCATACCAAATATGCATGCCTGGGTGCTGAAATAATGCATGTTCACTGTATTATTGTTGTACATGGCCCAATCTGAATACAAGGAGTGATTGTTGCTAAGTCATATTTCGGCGGTAAGAAAATACTGTCAGGCCCCAAATCTCCACAAAATACCCTACAGGATGAATGACAGAATTGCGCCAACACTAGAACAACAAGGACAGGGTGCACAGAGAATTCTAACAGTTTTAAACACGTTACCACAGTATGGATAGGGCTAATGGGAGAGTGGAATATGACAAAGGATCAGGATGGGTAGACTATGTGTTTCTATGGGATGGGGAGTTACTCATAGTCCACGCTTCAGCTTGGGATTTTGGAACAGTCAACTGGGTTCTGGTCACCGCACGATGGGCGCCGGATAGCGGCGGACTCTCCTGGCAGAACCACAGCTAGGCCTGTCTGGTCACTGGATGGCAAAGGTACAGCTGGATGCTGGTAGTGGTACAAATGGATTGCAGTGGTACGCCGGGCATGCAGCTAGCGGGCAAAAAGCTGATCTGGTCTCAGGATGCTCCCCAAAAAGGGTACCACAGCTGTTCCCTTTTTTTTAGTGGTGTTTTTCGTTCAAGGCCTTGCTGGGATAGAGTCAGCTATGCTTTGGCCAGGGAGTGGAATCTGGAATCTGGCAAGATGAATGTAGAATATCAGGAACACAGGTGCTGGAAATTCAGGAGAGCGTCTGTCTAGAGTTCCCACCATTTCTATAAAAGCGGGTGACATCATAGAATGATATGGTCGGGCAGGCTTAGGCTGGGTACACCCCTAACAACTGGATTGGACAGGTGTGATCATTACTGCTCTCCTATCAGCTGATTGGACTTTTAGAGACATGACATCAGCTTTATGATGTGGGTTTACTATGTCCAGAAAATCCCACAGTTACTTTTTCCACAACCCAGTTTTGACATAAATGGCACATTTTTACATTTGTGTCATTTTAACATATCACATGGGTAGATTACATAATTTATGCAGAGCGTGCCAGTCCAACTCTCCAGTTTGTAAGACTTGGTTTCATTCGCTTAACAATTTTTCATTGTTTTCATGAAGAAATATCCGGCCTAAAATTCTATAACTTTGTACATGTGTATAGATTGTTATTAGGCATATCAGTATTGAATTTGAAAGTGCCATTATGTACACTTTCCTTAGAACATGCAATTCTCTGCCATTCCTGTTCCCAATATGGCAGTATAGGCTACAACATCTTAAATTAAAAACAACAAAATTACATTTACACTGTTAACTTTTTGCATTCCTGTGAAGTCCTGTTGCAGAGATAAAAGTATTCAAAGTTTCTTAATCAAAATAGTCTTTTGATTAACAAATGGGGCTGGCCTTTGTCCTTCACTTGGCCCATTTTTTTTCTCAACTACCACCAACTGTAATTTAGGCCCAAGGTGGCCCTGGGGGGTTTCCCAGTTTGATTTAATGTTTATTGCCACTTCCTCACCTCACAGGTTGGTGTCCCAGAATCTATTGTCTCAGCCTGGAGCACAGACAATAGTCTGATAAGTATGTGATATGCGGCCTTCTGGTCCTTTCAAAGGTTTCCAAGCTAGCAATCACTTATGTGTCCCGGAAGTTTATGGTGGCTCCTGTTGGGGGAAGGCCTCAGTTTAGCCAGCAGAAAGACCTGTTCTGGAGCTTGCAAAATCCAACCAATGCATTTTTTTTGTTCTTACTCAAAAAGAAGCCTGTTGAATAAAGCATCCCATATATGTTCCCCTGCAAAACACCCTTTACATTGCTAGGAAGGGACACATTTTTATTCAACATTGTACTTTTAAAACAGGCATTTTCTTTTGGTTTGCAAAAGCCCATTTTGACAAATGGTGAAAGCTGCTAGGATTTCTCTTTTAAATTTGGTTCTTCCATCTGACTTCCCAATATTGTTTTGCAGCCCTATTCAGTTTCTTATATACAGCAGTTTGTACAAGGCAAAGGTCCCCTGAACTTGACATGTGCACAGAGATCTAAGGCTTCTTTTTGCAGGGTTTATTTTTGACACTTTGTAGCAAAAGTTAAGCGTTTCCCGCACGGCTGAAAGTGAAGATTATTTTGTTTCAGATTTGGTGTGACATAGCCTGTCATTCAGGGATAATGCGTTCTTCTGCTGAAGCACAATGTGGATATGGATGGACATGGCAGGGCCTCATTGATAAAAGCAATGTGATGTGGAATAGATGAAAATAGCGTCAGGGCAGCATCCTTTTTAGTGTAAAATATTCCCTTCTCAATGGGAACATTTTGCAAACAGCAGAGCAGCGCTGTTTCAATGTGCTTCTTTTGGTGCACACAAGAACACACCCTGGCACCTTTCTCATTGTGCTCCCTGTTCCAACAGGCCCAATAGGTGTTTGGCAAGATGGTGCAGCCATCCTTTTGTCGCTGCCAAACAAAGTCTTGATGCAATGGTGCTCCAAGGAGCCAGCGCAGCCATTATGCTGTTGACTGCAGAAGTCATGGATGGGAATTCTGCTGAGTGGGTCAATGTAGCCCACAGTGTCCAAATCTCATTTAGCCAGTAATGTTCATAGTGTCCTAATATGTAACTATGCAAAATGTGGTGCAGATTGGTGAAACAGTGTGGAATTGTCTAAAGAACAACGCTTCGCCAAGCCACAAACCAACAAGCAAATTTTGACTTTTGCTGAAATCCCAGGAAAGGGGTGGGGTGCCAAAATTTCATGTAGCCAGTAATGTCCGGATGGTCTGAACAGGTAACTATGCAACATCTGGTGCAGACTGGTGAAACGGTGTGGAATTGTACAAGGAACAACGCTTTGCCATAAACCCAGAAAGATTGACTTTTGCTGAAATCTGGGGAAAGGGATGGGGTGTCCAAATATCATGTAGCCAGTAATGTCCAGTATTCCTAACAGGCAACTATGTACAATTTGGTGCATATTGGTGAAATGGTGTGGAATTGTGTAAGGAACAAAGCTTTGCCACAAATCCCGCCACAAACACATTTTCACGTTTTATAGCCACCCTATAGTTAAAATGAGTTCGACTCCCATAGGAACACCTCAAAATTCTATTGTTAATAACTTTTGATTCAAGTAATGGTTTTGGCTGAAATTTCAAAAGCCATCAAAAACCTGCACCCCTCCAGGACTGCAAAGTTTGTTAAAGATGTGTTAAAAAATAAGAAAGTTATTAAGCATCCAATTTTAAAAAAATGTTTTCCAAAAGTTCGGCCCACTTCATTCATTTTCCCATAGACAAATAAGGACAATTTTTGCCAAAGCACACAGCCCATACCGATGGATGGATTTGGACCAGGTGTGAAAAAATGTGGGCATGAAACATTGACTCGCAATCCATGCATGGTTTGTAGTTATTCTGTGCAGAAGTTTTTTAAATATTTTATGAAGAAGGGGGTGCCCCCTTCTCAAAAATAGAAAGAGATATCTCAAGGATTTACCAAAAAACAGGGGTTTACAGAAATGAAACAACCACCATCTTGTTTTTCTCTCAATGTGAGATATATCCACAGCTATAACCAAGGATATGGAATAATGAAAAGCTGGAAGCTGGAAAAATGCTATTTGCTGTTCAAGAAACATGCAAATGCCATCAGGCTAGAGTTGGAGGGTTGGTTAGATGGTACCAAGTGAAATGTGGGAGTTGGAGGGCATGTAGGGACTGAGTTTGTAACACAAAGCTTTATGTAGCCTCAAATGGCCAATATCTCAAAGCAAACTGTGTCACAGAAACAGCTTCTGTTGTGGGGGAAAGAGAGAGGGCAAAGGAAGTGAGGAGGCCATCCAGCGAGAGGGGGAGCTGCCACAAATGAGGGGGGGAATTTGGTGAGGGCCTGGAAACATTTTTTTCCTGCTTGTTTTGCCGATTTTCACGCCTATAAAGTACTACATAGATCCAAGGGTATGTGCAGTTCAGTAGCTGCAGCTACTGTTTTTTTCTGGAAGATATTTTTACAGTTATAGTACCATCGGGGATCAAACATCACTGGTGACACAATTGCCATACATGTCTCCTGTCCATGCAGTAACAAGGACAGATCCTTCTTAGATTCATAGTGACGAAGGGCTCAGCCACCTCAGGCCACGTTGCCCGATAAAAGAGTGAAAGATAGAAGACCACGTAGAGAAACAGGCAAACACTTTCCTTGCTTTGAAGCTAAGCCGGGTCAGTTGGAGCTACTGCATGGATGGGTGTCCACATTTTTTTTTTAAACTGTGCTATTGTCTGTCCTTGAATGTTTTGCACTCCGAGACCATTTTTGCCTTTTAATGAATTACATTCTGGTAGTTGTAGTCTCCAAGTAAATAATTAAAAAGAAAATAGATATTTTTACAGCAACAGGGGGTTTCCCATCCCAGCAGTAAGAGAGATTAACCCTGTTCAGCTTCAAAGTGAGGAAGGGGTCATCCCTCTAAGGACATGTTTCCTAATAAATGAGCTCTCTTTACAAGACCTAAGGGGGCTGGATCCTTCCTCGCTTTGAAACTAAGCAGCATCTGTCCCGGTTACTGCATGGAGACAGTCCACAGTCTGGAATGCCATGTGTTTTCTTAGTTTTAAATATGAACAGAAAGAACGTACTGGCTCTTATGAAGTGCATACCAAATTTGAGACAAATAAATTCTGAAGACGTCAGAATTGTGGAATTTAGCTCGTCGGGCAAAAGAGACAGTGTGTATCTACACATTCCATCACCAATAATCAGAGCCATGCTAATAGCTGAATCAGAAAGTTTTCTGATGCTAGGGTACGATCTAAGCATATATTGTCAAAGAAATCAACAATCGGAACAGGAGAATGACAAACAGAGAATATTTGAACAATCACAACCAAAAAGGGTGAAAACAAGGACTGATATTAGCGGTCCTCAATACAGATCAAATGAAAGTGCAAAGCGGAAAGATGAAAAACTTTCGAATGCACCAAGCATTGAAATAGAAGGGAAGTCAAACTTGAAAGGAACCCGGATTGTGATTGAGCCAGCGAGAACTCCTCACCGGGACCCGTTAAATAATGGAAAACAGCCTAAGGATCCGGTGAGGAACCTGACAATAACAGTTCCACAGGAAAATGGAACAAGAGAAAATGAGCTAAATGCAAACCAACTACCAAAAGACAAAGCAGATAGTACGGTTTCAAGATGGACATGGATCTCAGAAGCACTAGCTAGAAAGAGCTAGCCACCCAGAAAAATAAATAAGCCCTGGGATCAGAGATTAAGAGGAGGGCAAGAAGAAGAGTCGAGTGACATCACACTGGGAAGTTGGAACACCAGAGGCTTCACCCATTTACTAGCAAAAAGCGATGTGAATCTGGGAGATTTTGATATCTTATGTCTGCAAGAAACTTGGCTAATTAATAAACCCTTCCTAGAAGGATACGAAACTTTCTTAGCACCAGCTAACTTCTCGGGAAAGGGTCGCCCAACGTCAGGTCTAATGACTGCCATTAGATCAGGTGTGGGTATTGAACACATAAAAACAGAACTTTCAGATGCCCATTTTCAAGTAAACATTTTTAGATGGATAAAAACGGCGGCGGACACTAACATTCTAAAAAGCGAAAACAAAGAAGCAATTGGTGTGATAAACACCTATTGGAATCCGGCCGCAATCAAGAACGATGACTTTTTGAAAACAGGAAATTCCATACTAGAAAAAATGCACGTAGACTGGGCACCAAAATACGTAATAGTATGTGGGGACCTGAACGCGGTATGCCCTAGCAAGCAATTTAACAAGAGAAATATGAAAAAGGTACCCTTAAATATGGCTTGGGGACACCTATGGATGAAGATGATGTCAATATGCAACCTCCACAGTCTAGAAACATCTATGCACAGCGAAGGGCCAACAATCCCGACGTGGGAGCGAAACCATCAGAAAGCAAATTTAGATCACATATTTGTTTCCAATGAACTGTTGAAGATAATGGTCAACTTTGAGGTAGTGAAAACATTCAACAGCGACCATAATTTATTGAAGGCGACTTGGATAAACATAAGGTCACCCAGGAAAATTATGATGGCTAAAATTGAAGATTGCAGTGGAGGTACAAGACTAAGACTTCCAGCAAAGGCAGTTGAACAACTGACAAGTATCTATACTGACATATGTAAACTGGACCGAGACACAGGAATTAGAACAGGAAAAGACAACATTGACTATCGTCCTCTATTAAAAATCTATGAAAAAAAGAAAAAAACGTGGCCTAATCGTGAGATAAAAGATCATATTCATGAATTCAACAAAAGCATTGTGGAAGCAAGAAAAAAACTAAGAAAACTTAAACGTCTTGCAAAAAAGGAAAACACTCCGGAGATGTTGAACCGAGTAAAAAATGCTGTAAGGTCTTACAAAAGCTGGCTTTGGCTCAATAGAGCAACACTTGAACAAGCAGATGCCACCGCAATGTTACGGACGATATGTAGCAGGAAATCAAGAGACTTTTGGTCCCTGATAAGAACAACCTCTAGGGCTCGAGAGAACATAATAAACAACTTTGTGGAAGAGGAGACTTGGATGAAATTTTTTAGAAATTTGTTCAAGAAAGTTGGACAGCAGGATACAATAACCCCCGTCTCCCTAGACTCCCCATGGGAAACAGCGTGGGACCGGGATGACATTATGAAAAAACTGGTGCGGTTAAACAACTCGAGGGTCCCAGGCCCTGATGGTATCAGAAATGCTGATTTAAAAGAAAATAAAGAAGAATGGGCAAATTTCATCTATAAAGTAATAAAGAAGTGCACACTCCCTAGAACCATACCCATCTCATGGACAATGGCAACCATAGTGCCAATATATAAACATGGACCAAGAGAGGAGCCTAAGAATTACCGCCCAATAGCACTTCTAGACGTGATTGGAAAAATCTTTGGTTCTCTTCTTCTGGAAAAGTTCCAACACTGGGCAAGAGATTCGGGCAATGAAGACCCTTTACAATCAGGGTTTGTAAAGGATGCAGGGACAGCTGTAAACATTTTGCTACTAAGCATCTTAAAAAGCAAGATACATGAAGTAAGCCCGAAAATCTATCTAGTATTTGTAGACCTGGTCCAGGCATTTGACCAGGTCAACAGGGAAAGACTATGGGACAAATTGAGAGCTAAAAAATGTCCGACTGGAATTTTGGCACCGATAAGAGCTCTTCACCAAGGCACTACTATAAGAGTACATCTAAACCAAGTAGGACTACTTTCTGAAGAAATACCTACGGCCAGGGGAGTGAAACAAGGGTGCCCCCTCGCCTCAACACTATTTAATTCATATCTTTGGGACATCAAAGAAGGAGAGGAGGCGACACATATTTTTCCACCCACAACAGGAAGATCAAAAATTGCAAGACTGTTATATGCAGATGATCTCATCTTGTTGGATTTGACACCAATTGGACTACAGCTGGCAGACTATGTGAGGAAGAACAACTTGGAAATCAACAAAAGTAAAACTAAAGCTATGATCATGGAAAAACATAACTCTCGTACTGAAAAATTCAGATGGACCCTAGACGGAGAAAAAATTGAACAAGTGAAGGAATTCAAGTATCTAGGGGTAATCCTCAGTAACAATAGTCAGGAGTCTGCAATGCAAGATCATCTCTTGGAAAAAACAAAGAAGTTGGCGACTCAAGCCAAAATGATTGACGTAAGATTTTGCAAATTCACCATAAATCCCTTGATACAATTCTACAAGGGAAAGGTGGTGCCATCCCTAATTTACGGAGCCGATGCAATGCTAACGATACCACGAAAATTCTGGAGGCGAATTGAAGGACTTTTTTGGAAAACCACCTTAAAGTTACCAACATCGACTCCTATTTCAACAATATGACAAGAACTAGGGTTACAGTCATTAGAGTCGATGGTGGTAAGAAATACATTAATGCTATACAGAAAAATCAAAATTAGCAAATGCCCAAGTGTAGCAACCATCATTAATACAGAACTTGAGGATCAGAGAAGTAATTTGCTCATAAATTGGGCAATGGAAAATCGAAACACTCTGGTGGATATTGACAGCACTGAAGAAGAGCTGATTCAAAACCCAAATAAAGTCAGAAAAAAACTGTTGGAACGAGACTGGATTCAGACGACGTCTTTGCAAAACAGAAGTAAAATAATAAACCACCAACCGCCGACAACAAGGGGCATAAATGAAATGCCAAATTACTTAAAATTTTTCCAAACAGACACTTAAGAAGAATCTTCATGCGTTTTCGCTTAAACCTTCTACCCACAAATGAAATCAGGGCGATAAGAAAGATCTCATTGGAAAATGGTTGTCGCTTTTGTAAAAAAACAGATGAAATTGAATCATTGAGGCATTTGTTTTTGACATGCACAAATCTGAGGGATTGGAGAGACAGACACCTTGGCCATATATTTAAAGAGTCGACAACATGTGGTGAAGAGGACTGGTGGAATAAATTCATAGAGGGAGACAACATCTCCCATGTTATAGCGGTTGCACAAATCCTCACGAACTTGAAATTAGAACTTCAGGAATTAATCAAGGGGGAAATCCTCTTACAATATACTAAGCTGTAAATTAGTCTGGTGTTAGGAAGGAAGGCCAACTTTTATTATTGTATTGTCCCCTTTGCACCGTTGCACATTCTTTCTCTCGTCCCGCTGCCTATTGTTTGTCAGAGGAGGACATTCTCCCGTTTTATTTCATAGGCTAGAATGGACAATTCGGAAGGAGGGAAGGAGGGGAACAAAATATTTATTATCTTATAAAAATTTCTATTGTAAATTGAATCAAGTAAATACAAAAAATAAAAAAAAATATCTCCTAACACACAGCATCCACAATATTATTTTTAAACTGTGCTACTGTCATAATTGCCTGTTTGCAGAATTGCATTCTTTAAGTTGTAGTCTCAGAGTCAAGATGGGGGGAATAATACCACCATTGTTCACCTTTTACCTAACATAGTTCTATAAAGATTTACACATTTGAGTGGCACTATGATATGTGTACTTTACAAGTTAGATTTTTAAAGTAGAGTATTTCTGAAAGCTAGACATGGGGGTGAGGAGGATAAATGATGAGAGGGAAAGTAAGTGATGAGTATTTGCCCACAATGTTGCAAGAGAATTTGCAATCCTGGACACTGGTGCACTTACTTTCCCCTGATTGTGGCTGTTTTTCATGGCATCAGTAAAGGACACATGTGGGTGGACGGCGTAACATTTTTTCAGAGGGCGGACGCAACCCCTTGGTTTTTTTTCAGGTTGGCAAGCTTGCTCAAGTATTTGGCTACCAGGATTTTACTGAGGTTGTCATGTTCCCAGTGCAGACAGTTACTCACAAGACCACACACACTTGTTTGGTATTGGGATTTAGTTTTCTAGGGAATTTTTCATGACAGATTGCTGGGTTTAAAAGGTGAGCACATTTATTGGAGCATTTCCTCTTTCAGGTTATTTTTCTGGTGCTCATTACTTTTTTAAAAGTCCAATGATATTTTGCCTTGCACACTTTCCTCTAAGGAGTCACTCTATTGAAATACATATGTTTATTTCACTTTAAGATATATGTTCACTTACTTTGCCTGTATTCATGGGTGCCAGCTTTTGATTTTCACTATGGAGGCAAAAGTACCTGAGCATATGTTAATTTTGCAGCTGGTAATTATTTCCCTTTTTACATGCTGCTTAAATGTTGTTAGTTGTGGTTGTGTGATGTATGAGAACAATCACCAAAAGACCCGCCATAAAACAAGGGGCTTGTAGCATGCCGCTTAACCAAAGTGTGTGATTCTCTGCAAATAATTGAATCGCACAGGGTATTAACTAAAAACATTGGTAGTTCTCAAAGCCTTCAATCTTTTATACATAAGAAAAAGAAATAGATATTTGTACAGCTACAGTGACATCAAGGGTCGAAAATATCTGGTGACCTGGATCTTCCATCCATGCAATAACCAGGAGCCACACTGCTTAATTTCAAAGTGAGGAAAAGGCCAGCCACCTCACGCCATGGTACCTAACAAGTGAAGAGATGTTAGAAGACCACTTAGTGCAACATGGCGCAAGAGGTCGCAATTGGAATGAACCTGTAGGCACTTTTCATTTTGTAATATGGATTAAACGTGAAAAACATTTATTAACTGCAACATTATAAAAATACTAAAACAGTATGGGACATGTATTACACCATTGTTGCAGAATTGAACATGTATTAAAAATGAAACATTTATTTGCTGCAACATTATAAAACAGAATCGAACATGTATTACACCATCTCTAGGTAACATTATAAAACTGAAAAAATTAAATAAAAACACATTTGTGTTGAACGCTGCCTTTGAGAACCCTGGCATGCAGAAGTTCAAGACGCAGCACATAACCATTATGCTTCAATTATATTACTGTTTGGATTTGTTTCGTACATAGCCTTTCACAATTGGACATACTTATTTTTAGGCTAAGTATGAAATGTATGCAACATTAAGCACTAAGCAATTGTGGCATAGTGGTTGAATGCTGTTCCTTAATTTGAAACAGTATATTTTGGTAAACACTGTATTCTGCACTATGTAGTCTTAACAGACATGCCTTTGATCCATGTGGCCTTCTTCATGCAAACGTTCACCCGATCACTGCATTATTGTCAGAAGGTCTTTTGAGTTGCACTACCAATGGGTTAATGATAGTTGTGTGTCTAACATTGTATGTGAGCCAGCACAAACAAGACATTCTTTGCAGCTCAAGGCATGGGCTTTCCACACAGTCCCATTATTCCCTTTACATGCACTACTTTTAGATTTTGAAAACGGCTGGGCAAGTAGACACCACTCTTCTCCAGCCACTTATTCTCACTTTCCCAGATTTTTCCCTCTCCTCTGATTCTACGGTACTTCCTCCTTCAACAGCTTACAGATACCTTAATGCCATTCAACCCAAACAAATAGAGGTGCAGCAGAAATCATGAATATAGCCAAGTTACATGTGTTGTATACATTGTTATTTGGAAGGTGATCATTCAGATTTCCTTTTTACTTTGCATTTTGGGGCTTGTAGTAAAGGACACTTGATGGACAAAACAAAACTACAAATCACAAAATGCAACAAAAAAAAGAAAACCTGGATAGACATCTTCCGAATTACATGGAGACATGCACACAGACACCCCCCCCACACACACACACACACACTGACATTGAAAACTCACACTCAATGTGTCACAATGCTCACATACACACGGGAGTGCACAAACATGTGCACACACTAACACTTGCCATCACGGAGCAAATGCACACTGCACGCACACTCCCTCATACACACCTTCACACCATGTACACACGCTCACATCAAACAAACACTCATTGCATGCACACCCTCCAGATGGCATGCAAACCCTTGCACCACACATTCCACCTTACACTGGACATGTATTCAAAAAGAGGACTACACCATCTCTGGGCAACATTCTAAAACAGAAAAAATGAAATTAAAAAGAATCACATTTATGCTGAACACTCATTGGAGAAGCCTCACCTGCAGGAATTTGAGATACAGCACTTAATCATTATGCTACAATGATGTTATTGTTTGGATTTTCAAAGGTTTCATACCTAGCCTTTTATCATTGAACATATTAAATTATAGGCTAAGTATGAAATGTATGCCTCACAAACCAACAAGCAGTTGTGTCCTAGTGGATAAATTCTGAGCCTTGAACTCTAAAAGACCAGTTAATTAAAAGAAAAGCAATGCAACTGGGAGGTGGCAAGGTTTGTTGTAGAGCAGTCCTGTGATCTTATTTGTCATTAGGGCGTTTAGACGTGGCTGCAACATCAGCCATGTTCAAACATCCCTTGTGCCAAAATAACGGCGCCAGAATGGCGTTGGTGCGAAAATGGGTGCTGCATCGGTATGGACGCACCAAAGCGGTGTGCAGAAAAATGACGGCGCTGAAAAGGGTGTACAGCTTGGAGACCGCTGCTTAACCAAAGTGTTGTCCATGGCAAATTATTATTCTCACTGCACATTGCCTAAAAACATTGTGAGTTCTGAAAGCCTGCAATCCGAAGGCCATGGCTAGGGGTCTGGTAGAGTTTTAAAATGGACATTCAGCACCACTGACAATGGCCGAAAACCATGATAGTGCTCCGGGAGCGTTTTAAAAATCTGTTGAATAACAAAACGCTTGAAATTCAAGGAAAGAACTTTAGTTGCAGGGACGTTAGGGTGAACAATACATTGTAACATAACCTTTGATATTCAAGGAAAAAACTTAAATTGCAGGGATGTTAAGTTGATAACTTAACGCAACAAACGCCCTGAAATTCAGCTAAAGCCACCTTAACTTTGCACCCCCTGTTGCGCAGCCTATGCCCACAATGATGACATCACAGATCACTGATGACATCACTAATTACATGTTATTTGATTACATTACATATCATATCACTAATGCCATCACTGGTGAAAATACCAGTTACATTTTATATAACTGATTGCATCAATAATGGAATTAGACATAACATCATTTATAAGTTATCTCGTGAAAACTTTCATTAGCTTAATAACAATTTAGGTTGTGGACTTGGCCATGACAAAGGCTCGGATCACTGGCCAGCACCAAAGGCCATAGCTAGTGGTTGGTTAGTGTTCAAAAATACCAATGTGCATGGTTAAAAGCCATGCCTAATAGCCCATCACTGTTTTACAATCTACAGTGGGCAAAGTTGAAAGCTGTAGTCAGTGGCCATGGCTAAAGGTCACAGCTAGTGCCCATTAATATGTTATAATATACACTCGGCACAGGCAAAGGCTGTGGCCACTGACTAGTATTGTGTTGAAGATCATGGCTAGTGGCTGGTTAGTGTATATTATATACAGTGCGCACAGCGAAGGCCATAGCTAGTGGCTGGTTAGTGTTGTATAATACACAGTGGTCAGGGCCATAGGCCATTGCTTATTGCATTTTAATATTTTAAAATTTACAGTGGTCATTGCCAAAAGGGATCAGGGTTGGAATCCTGTGACGGAAATGTTTAAGGGAGAAAAGACTGAAGATTTTCTTTTAAAATAACCTTCAGTCTTTTCTCCCCTGAACATTTCTGACTTCGCCCCAGCCCCCACCCATACCCCACATCCCTACTTACCTTGTGGCGGCACATTTCGTCCCCACTTGACCCCACCAACTTGCTGTGTCCCTGTGAAGCCTGTTCCCTTTCACTTTGCGATCAGGAACCGGTGCAACAGGGTACTTTTTTTTAAAAAATGTTTTTAAAACTTTTTGGGAATCTGCCGGGGGTGGACACCCCCACAGCCCTTAGCACTGAATGGGGGATTTGGTCAAACCTTTCGGCTGTTAAACTGCTCCTGGTCAAAGGCCATGGATAGTGACACATTTATATGTTAGAATATATAGTGGGCACATCCAAAGATTGTGGCCACTGGCCAGCATTGTGCTAAAGTCCATGGCTAGGGCCTGATCAGTATATTTAATATAAAGTGGACATGTTGAAAGTTGTATTCACTGGTACAGGCCAAAATCTATGTTTGATAGCCTGTTAGTGTTTTAAAATAGTACCCGTGGGTGAAGGTTGTCACCAGTGTCCATAACTGAAGGCAATGACTACTACCCATTCATATATTTGGTCAAGCACACTGACCATGCTGAAGGCCATGCTTAATGCCAGTTACTGTTGTAATGTAATTTGTGATGTCATCAGTGATGTGATCTGTGATGTCATCATTATGGTCATAGGCTGCACAACAGGGGGCACACAGTAAAGTGGCTTTTGCTGAACTTCAGGGGTTTTGTTGCATTAATTCTCAGCTTAACATCCCTGCAACTAATATTTTTTTCTTGAACATATATATAGATAACCATGTTTTATTCTGACTCCTCAGGCTATGCCCTACCATCTACAGAATCAATCTTTATTTAAAAACAAGTGGAACATCAGAAGCTCTGGATAGAGACACAGGAGGACTTTCAAGATAATCCGTTCAACCACTGTCACTCTAAAATGTTCAACAAGATGGCCCTCAGAAGGAAATGACAATTTTTAGAGCAAACCCCCTGAAGCCTCCCATCAAAGTACATCACTGGAATTACATATCCAAGAATACCCCAGAACCTTTCATTTGTTTGAGGTGCATTATAGAGAGAGCCTTCTTTAAAGAGAAAACAAGTATACAGGGGCTCTTGCCATATTTGAGGTGGCATTACCCAGAGGACACCCACTAATGGTGTATCATGTAGGACAATGACTTGAAGCGATCCCCTGGTGTAACTTATATGGGATGTGTCATGATCCCCTGCATGACTTTCGGGACTGTTGGTGAGGATACTTAGGGGGCTGGTGCCATGCAAAGCTATTGATTTTGGAACAGTTGACATTATGGGGAGAATCCTCTCGTGCCCAGCATGGGACAGTCATATGTCTCTGTCACAGGCCACTCTACGGGGTGCAGTCCCTCTTCCCCCTTGTTTGAGAAAGCCTAAAGCTTGCTTTAAGCAGACTTACATTACATATCTTGGAAAGAAGAGCTTTCCCTTTAATAGAGACCTTTCCTCTGCAGGCAGTGAGTGTAGCATGTACTGTGACACAGGTTCCCATTCACTAGGCCCATTAATGGAGTGATATATAGGGGTCCATGGCACCCATGTTGACCACCAAGGATCCACACAGATGTTAAATCAATCAATCAATCAATCAATACTTTATATCGGGAGTTACTCATAAAAGTGCAAATGCATGAGTCATATAAAACATTAGATCATATTCATAACAGCTACAATAACAGCATCTAGTAAAAATACACTCACAATGGAGGACTTAAATTCAGATCAGATACAAACAGCAAAAACAAGCACCAAATTTCAAACTTCATCACAACAGATAAGACATGTTGTTTCCAGTCGACTTTCTGAATATGGAAGACATAACATGCAAAGCAGTGTTTACAACACCAGTATTCCTCAATCACCAAATTGGATGCTGGGGAGATAAATACCCACACACACACTGCTTGTGCAATAGTGCTAATGAATGTGAAAATCAAAAATGCTTATTCAATGAGCTCTCAATTGTAATGCACATGCTAGAGATACCACCGCGTTCAGTCCAACAGAGAAAGCCTTAAAAGGAATTCAGAGGAGCAAATCTGAAAACACAGGTCGCTGACCACAGATACAGGTTTGACCCAAACCCTGAATCTCAAGTAGTCAAAGGTGCTCCATGAGGAACCTACCAATCCCAGGTCCTGTTCAATTACTAATCAAAAGTGGCCTGGACACGTCCAGATGATGGGAGGAGAATCAGGGGAGGAAAGTTAGTTTACCATGAGGAGAGGGAGGTGATGGGAAAATAGATCAGAGGTACAATTCTGAGGCTTTTGGCAGCTGTTTGATCTTAAGTTAAAACTTGTATCTCGTAAAAACGAAAATACTAGAAAACCTATCATCTGAGTATAGTCATGTGTGCATCCCTTGATGTCCTCGTGGCATAGGTGATCACTTGATTAAAAAATGAACAATACATTCCAGACATAAATCCATTTTTTTTAATCTGGGGACACCTTAATGGAATGGTTCAGTCAAAAAATGTTATTGTCCCTACAGGTCGGCCATGTGTTTTTAAGCCTAAATCGCTCGATTTTAGAAACATTTCCTATGGACCTTATCCGAGTTTTCGTCCATTAAACGCATGCGAAAACAGGCATCAGGGCGCTGCCATTTTGTGATAATCCTATCACTTGCCCCATCGCCCTGGCTGACCTGCTTTTGCGGCACTAAATCATATCCCTACCCCTGAGCCTGACATTATCAAAACATTCATATTCCCCGCCTCTCTCCGTGACGTTACTGTGCTGCGTAGGCAAACGCACCCAGTCGTCTTCTACGCAACTTCACACAGAACCCGGAAACCAACACAGATCAACTCACAACACAGCGCACCACAATTCGGAATATGAAACTGTACTTTCAAATCAAACAGCAACACGGTACATTTGGTAAAGTACATTTATTTAACATTAAATGTTTATAGAATATTCAGCAATTGGCATATTAAATCAGAATGTCATTTTTTTTCTTTTCTCTCTATCCGCAAATCCTGTTCCGTTTTATCGTGAGTCACGCGCTGTTACTTTATGGTACACATGGTGTTGGTTTTCGTTAAAAGAAGCACTTTGGTCGCATGGTGAACCGCAAGGCTGTTCCATCAACTAGGCACTAGGCCAGCGTAAAGGTTGATATGTTGCTTCTAGCCGCTAGTACCGCGTAAGCGCATATGGGCCCTAGGCGATCGTCCTATAAGATCGTCAAAGTGGTGCAGTTGTTTACGATAAACTGCAGCTGGCGGTTGAAGAAACCATCTGCCGGGGTCTGAAACTGGTGGCAGTAGCAGTAGGGTAGGATATACCTGTTTTGAAAACATAAAAATTATAATTAGTCTCGCCAGCCGATCTTTATTAATATTATTCATTTTATTTATAACGGCCGATCTGAAACTATTTGCTTTCAAGGATAGTGCAATGGAATATGTTCGGCTCTAAAATCAATGTGAAAACTAACGAAATAAATCAAGGTTAACACACAATGAGAAACGACTGTTTGTCTACATGCGTGTGGAATGTGGACCTGCATGCCCATGTGCCCGGTACAAAGACGATCCCACAAACGTTTTACTTGCTCTTCATTCATTCATTCATTCATTCATTCATCCATTCATTAATTCTTCATTCCGGTATAAAAGCGTCTAAAGAGTTACTTACATTATTTTTGCAATTTCCATTGTGTCTCTGCGTAATGCAGTCCGTAAATCCAACTGTGCTATTGACAACGATTTTTCGTATACTGAACTAACATGAAACTCGGTCTAGTTTCATAATGTTCTGCCTTATCGTCTTTTACGTTATTGCACCCCTCCTTCAAATGAAGTCCTTTCGGCATGGTCGCTGTCTCTCAAGGTCAAAAAACAATAGAACCTTATACTGCCATTGTGAGTTGTGGGACTCTTCAGGCTGCCAGCTGAAAATCAAAGGCGCTGACCTTCACTCTAAACGAGCATACATTCTTACTTTGCAACATCCCGTAGTAAAGCCATCTTTGAGAACTTGAATTTTCAAATCCATCTATGTACTAGGCCTCAATGTGCAAATGTTTATTGGCTTCTCTCCTATCCGCAACGGCACACTTGGCGCGTTCTGAGGCCCCCAATTTTATCCTCGTTCTCCGCGAGCTTTGCAGCCCTAGAGAACCATAACTATGGAGACCTTGACTTTTTGGGGGAAGGTCAGGGAAAGTATAACGTAACCGAGGAGTTGAGTTGAAAGTGAGATTTATTGTTTGTTTTATTATTTGCAATACGCAAGCCTTGCGAAACTTAGTTACAGCAACACAAATATATACATACACATATTGACAAGGTCTGCGATATGAGGTGAATAGAGAGAGAAGTCAAACATGACACCCAGGTTGTTCGCCACCCAGGATGGTGAAGGGAGGTGTTGGAGTTAGCATACTTTGTATGTACACTGTACAATAACATTTATTTACAAAAAGACAATCATATTGCAATTATTTAAACCGGGATTTGTACTTCAAAACCAGCTCTGCTTTGGGTGGACATGGCACAGTGGCAATGTTTGGTGGCAATGCATCAGTGCTCTGCACAGAAACGTTCAAAAATCCATATCTGTGCTTCTTGAGTACAGCAACAATAAGGCTTTTTACAAAGTCGAACTCCATTTCCTCATAGACTGGTTTGATGACCCATTGCTTACTTCTTTTAGAAAACACCTTAGTGTAGCGAGGCATCCTTACATTACCCGTAGTCCTAGATTGTTCACGGCAGAGATTCTCGTTATGGGCCAAGACCGCAAGTAGAGTCGTATGTTTCATGCCATGTATGCTGAAATGCAAGCGTTTTGGCCTGTACTTTAGGCATATATTGTGGAACACCTCCAAACCTCCTGTGTGACAGAATTCTATCAGTCCCCTCAAATCTCTTGATAGAGTTTTATCGAAAACAATCTTCTCAATGGCTTTGTGTGTCGGTGAAGATGGAAGCAACCACTTCTTCATCCTTGCCTCCTCTGGGGACAAAGGGCCATGTTCACATTGGTGGAAATGTAGGTTTTCTGACCAGCGGTGAACGTTGGTACAGTGGTGCATCAGTGACCGCCATTTTTCAAGTAGTATTTCCACTGACCCTTCACAAGTTTTGGAGCTCCACCAAAGATGGTTGCTGATAGACTGGGACCACTGTGAAATACTTTCCAAACCTTTTTTTTCCCTGCAGCCGAGATTTTCTTATTGATTGATTTAGCAAGATGCCATACATCAAATTGATGTTTAATAAGTGGGAACTGCTCTCTCATTGTCTTGGCAATTGAAACGTGTCTGTCCGTGGCTATGAGGTCGATGTGCATTCCCCTCGATTGTAGGCATTCCACTGATTTTATAAATCCTAGTTTCTCCATGGCCACTGAGGATGTACATTGTGTTACCTGCACGACCACCGAACTCACAATTTTCTTATTATCCATGTCCTGAAAGTGGTAGGTGCAGGACTTGGCAGAAAATCCAGGGCTGTCGCACTGTCCATCGCCGGCTAGCCAGAATCGTTTCCCTTCGAATGTACTTGCTAGAGACAATTGTTCAATTTTCCAAGCATCACTAATGGCCGTAAACAGATAATCATGTTGGTATTTGTAGTACTGTGTTTTAGAAATGAAATGAAGTCCCACAAACTGAAAGAAAGACTCTAACTTTCTAATACTGGACCCACTAAAAAGTGATTGCGCTGCACACAGTATATTGCCTGCTGGCAGCTTCCCCAGCATCGGTTGTGCAGACCATGAGAACGCATGATTTAATCTAAAGGCGGCATGTATTTTGACGTTACTGCCTTGTTTTTGACAAATCACATGAATATATGCCCTCCGACATACTTTCCCTCTGACGGAATGCCCACATTTCAGCATACTTATAATATCCATCAAACAACTGTTGAATACTATGTATTTGCCCTCTTTCATTAGACTGTCATCCGGTGTCACACTTGTTTCGGACTGCATCGTTGAGGACATTTCACCACAACTGAAAGAAATATTGCCGATATCAGGTTCTGATGCGTCGGTGAATGCTGCTGCTGGTTCATTCTCTATCATTTCAACATCTGTTACTTCAACATTGATGGGAGAACACAACATTGTCGACAGCTTTTTTTGGTGGCAATTTTCTGGAGGGTGTAGATTGTGTGAATTGATCTGCGACTAGTTCCGAGCTATCCTCAATACATTCAGTATCATCTTCTTGTGGTGGTGCAGTCGCACTTTAGCAATGGTCCATTACAACTTTACTGGATTCTCCAGGCACATTCATTTCATGTTCTGGACATTGGATATGAGCATCTCTAGTCTCAACATGCGGCGTCTGAATTAATAGTTCCTCCATAGTGTAAATGGTCTGGCAAGCAACATCTCTCATTCGCTTCACTGTTTGTGTATGTATAGTTCGTAGACCCACGGGTAACTACAGGACAGATTGGAAAAGGGATGTTCAGTTTAAACACAAGATAAAGTATAGTACAATTGACTGGAAAAAAACATAAAATAGTCCCCAGCACAAAGAAATTCTAAAGTTATGAACTATTTGTAACTAACCTTATTTTTGTTTCTTTTCTTTGCAACTTTCTTG
The DNA here is from genome assembly GCF_040938575.1 of Ambystoma mexicanum. NCBI lineage: Eukaryota > Metazoa > Chordata > Amphibia > Caudata > Ambystomatidae > Ambystoma > Ambystoma mexicanum. Next base: position 549,298,873 of record NC_090936.1, on the reverse strand, counting down.
ACTCGACCTTCAACATCTGCACGCTGTAGCTCTGATTTGTTTCCGCATCTCTTCCATTCCTCTTGCGCTGCAACGGCTATATTTTCTGTATCCGCATAGACAGCACGGAATGAGGCTCCATAGACTCCCTGAAACATAGTACTTTCATTACTATGTATCACAATATTGATAACATAAAACACACATGAGGACGAACACACAGGTACATCTCAATAGCTCAACACGAATTAAACATTGTGTAGAACAATCAAACGACAAGTATTCGAGCTCTGATGACCTAGTTCCATGGAACTGTCAGTATCCATACCTCTGGCTCTGCATGGACTGCCATGAATGATTGTATTGGAGAGGAGGCATCAGCAACTCCCTGAAACACAGTACTTGCATTAGTATGGTTTTCAATATTGTAAACATAACCCACACTTGGCGTCAACGGCACAGGTACATATAAAGAGATAACCACAAATGATGCATTGTCTAAAAGAATCAAGGAATATTTAAATATGATCAGATGTAATCGACTTATTTCTCCGATTTCTTTACATCTGCATCATCTAAATGTGATTGTAGTGGAAGCTCCATCGTCTCCCTGAAACACAGTACTTGCGTTAATAGGGAAGAAAGTATAGCAAATGGAATCACGTTATATGATCACGCTCGATGGAGCTGTCAGTATCCATACCTCGTGCTGCTGAAGATTATCTATGGATGTTGTAAATGTGGTGCGCACTTCCGAAAGCTGTTGCGCTGATTCGTATCCGCATGGTCCCGCTTCCACTTGCCCTGGAATTACTTAAATGTTAAATGTTAGGCTCTGCATCAAGTGCGTGTGTTGACGCTTCAACAACTGCCTGAAATATAGTATTTGCATTAGTAAGGATTACAATATTGAAAACACAACACACACTTGGGGTCGACCGCACAGGTACATATCAATGGCTAACCACAAATGGAACATGGTGTAGAACAATCAAATGACAAGTGTTCCAGTCCTGATGATCAGGGTCGATGGAGCTGTCAGTATCCATACCCCGTGCTGCTGAAGAACATCTACGGCTGTTGTCAATGTGGTGGACGCTTCAGCATTGGTATGGATAACACTAATTATAACTGAAAATAAACACCAGGGGACGACAACTAAGGTGTATATCAATTGGAAAGCACTAACCAAACAATTGGTAAAATAATCGCACGATACATAAAAACTATTACTTGATATGCATAAAACAAGTCTGTGCCCATAAATAGATTTCCTTTGGGGGTTATAAAATCGAAAAATAATTTATTGATAAATGTCATTATTCAAAAAGCTATACACTCATATCAATATCGAAAGTATTACAAGGGACACAACACCTAAAATATCAATTTATCCATTTGGCTACCTACACACTACCGCAAGGCCTAAAGCTAAATCCGGACACTTGACTCACCAGTGGCGGAATGTGGACGAATAGAGTTGGAATAGCGTTTGCGAGCAATTTTAGTGTCGTTCGCCGTTTATTCTTCTTTGTTACCTAAGATGTGGCGTACATGTTCGAGGAAAAGTGCCGGCTGCAGATGCGGTATCGATCAACCCTCTTGTCCTCAAAGACTTGCTGGTCTCTACTTTCAAGCTCTTCCGGTGAATATCTGCAATGTCTGACCCATTCTCTTATTCGATCAACAGTTTTAGGGAATACATGCATTGTAGTGCCTTCAGATTTAGCATGGGTCTTCGAAGGACAGCCGCTAATCGAACAGGCAGGCAATGTTGAAAATTCTGAAAAGTAAATATCAAGATTATTATAAAACCTTGATGAATAAAAATGTCATAAAAAAGTAAAAGTAAAATACCATGTTCAATGCAAGGTTTGTTTGGGTCGCCGGAACTATACCAGTGCATCATGTGCGGCTTAGTATTTGCATAAGTTACAGAAATCTTTTAAATGATGTGACTAAACTCTGAACATGTCACTCGTCCCTTGGATGTTCTGTCTTGCAGGAGAAGGAAACATGCTTACATTATAGATTGGACCCCCGAAGGATGCAATTCGATGACAATTGACACAGATGAAAATAAATAGATCCATTGATAGCATAACAATTGAAACTCAAGTCAATAGCAATGAGACCAATGACCATAGCACTATTGGGTACTGTAATCGCAAATAGATAGAAATGTAAAAATGACCGAAATATGACTAGGATACATGGCCTTAACTTGACCAACAAACAGTTGGATTCCGCAGGCCGAGTATGTTGCAGGAGAACAGGTAGATGGCCACAGGTAGCACACTGACGAGTTTGCTCGAAGCGGTCACAGATAGCACGACGACGAGCAGATTAGCATAGATCTTAGTGCTTCTAAAGTAGAAGGTTCAGGAGTTGACTTGCAAAGCACAAAGATGTTCTCATGAGACATATCAAGTGGTTTATAAAGTATTAGAAACAGGGGTGTGTTTGTGAATGAATGACATGTGTATGTCGTGGTATTATGTGGTTTGCAGGGGGGCGGCCTGCCTCAGGGGAGGCCTACCTGGAGACACGGGGTCTGAGGAGGCCATGTGAGCGATGGCCACTGGGCGTGGGATACCTTTTGAAGTGTACATGCTGTTTGGCACCTTGGCCGTTTGCGCCCGTGACAGCCCCCCATGCCAGCGCTCATCCCCGGGTGCGAACTGCCTTTGATGGAGGGGGGTGCGATGGATGGGCCTGGGGCGTGCAGATAAGGCACAGAAAGACTGCTGAATGGAGACACAATTATGTGGATTGCAGGGGGCAGCCTGCCTCAGGGGAGGCCTGCCTGGAGACACGGGGTCTGAGGAGGCCATGTGAGCGATGGCCCCTGGGCGTGAGATACCTTTTGAAGTGTACATGCTGTTTGGCTTCTTGGCCGCTTGCGCCCGTGACAGCCCCCCATGCCAGCGCTCATCCCTGGGTGCGAACCGCCTTTGATAGAGGGGGGTGGGATGGATGGGCCGGTGGGCGTGCAGGCAAGTGTGTGGGAGCGAGGGGCCATCAGGCCCCTCTCATCCTTTACTTCTCAGTAGAAACTCGGACCAAGTGCCTCCAGTAGTGGGTTCGCCCCCTTGCCCTTATGTGATGTTAACTTTGGTTGACATTTGCGTAGATGGGACCACTGAGCAGGACACGGTGCATCCATTTTTGTACCCCCTTTCCACTCCATCTTGGTGACCAGGCCTCACTGCGCAGAGCACATGGCCCCCACCCTCGTTCCCACTCTGACTGGAAAACTCCAGAGGTATTTGCAACAGCTAATAAATGTAACACATCGCTCTTCCTCTGAGATCACTGTCCTGCATGTGAACCAGCCTGAACTAAGCACATGGCGCGTTCATCTCCACAAAAGTGTCCTTGCCCACGCACCGTTGCCAGTGGAAACTTACTGCCATTCTGACCCTGTGTCCGTGCAAGGTATTCTCTTCATGTGCCAGACCACTGACCACGCCATGATGCCCACCTAGCAGATCACCAACTAACATTAGACCCCAACTGCAGTATATCGTTGCCTATCAATAACAAATGCCACATACCGGAGATTCTTGTGAGCACAGACCCACACTTCAATTAGTGTATTATAGTGGTCAAGACCCTTAACCTAAGGCCTGTATAATCCAATGTTGATTGATAGTATAGATATATGTGTGACTTTTATAGCGACATAACCGACTGAAAGACTTTGAACAAGTGTTATTTAGTGCATGCATTATTGAGAATATATTATGTTAGCTTAGATAGTGACCACCCTGCTTCACAGCGACCTGACCTTCACCCATTCGGAGCACAGATGTCTGACATCCATCCTTGAATGGAGACATACTTGATTCATTTAAAAAATCGAAACAACCGTTTTTAAAATATATGTGGTGTTTTGTTTTGTATCTTATTTTGATGACACAAAAATACAAGACTTTACTCATTGTACAGGTCAGGTTGCAGCACAGCCAGAGAAAATCCCCTGTACTGACCGCTGTCACTTGGGAAAGTTTCTCTTATGGCACGAACAGCACAGGCGGGTATTACTCTTTGAACTCGGTGTCCAAGCCTCCCGTGAAGCCACCATGTAAAGGAACGATAGGCCACCAGCCTGTACCACCTGTGAAAAGGAATGAAACAAACTGTTTTTAAATGACCAAGATAAGTTTAATAAACGTTTGTTGTCAATGACTATTCTTGTAACTAATGGCATTCTGCTCGGACAAATGCTATCTAGACACTGCACACTATTGAACGACTTTCATGCGTTACAATGATATGTATATGTAATTTTGGATATAGTAGAAGACCATGAAATAGGAGTGGCATGACAAGCAGAGTATACTTACTCGTTACTCAGATTACGAGGATGAACAGTTGCGCGAAGTTCGTGCATAAGCACGATCATTATCCTCAGCACGGACCGTGTGAGGCAGGCTGCCCTGAAGTCTGGTGGCTCGGTGATGCATTGCGGTCGAGGCTCGCCTTCCCAAATGTAGGCCAACCATCCCGAGTTTTCACAGCAGCAGCAGTTCTCGTCCTCGGTTGGCATTAGCTTGCACCGATTGCATGTGCACCAGGTGGAAACACTGTCCATGCGACTAGGTCCAGGCTCTTCAGCTGTTGAATCGTCCTCCCAACTGCCATCCGAAGACCCATCGTTTTCTCGTGTTTCCCTTTCCAGTAGTTCCTCCTCGGTATACTCGGGCTCGTACATGTAGGGCATTATTGTAGCCATTGTGTGTTAAACAAACTAAAATAATTTATAGCGGTGGTACTGGTATCTGTTCACACGGGCTACAAGCAAAGAAGATAGCTGACCAGAGCACAGAAACGAGTCACAGAATACTCAAAGTAACACAGAGAGAGGAATGGAATCGCACATCTGCTGCTGTGTGTTGTGAAACGGTCTGTTTATACTTATTGAGGAAAGAGGCGTCCTGCCATTTCCATGATGACACGTCATTAGCTGAAGCGCAGCGAATGTTGACACGAGACGTGCTTTGGCATTGTGAAATGGGCGGTAAGCGTGTGCTGATGACAGGTTCAGGGGCGGGGGATATGATTTAGTGCCACAAAAGCAGGTCAGCCAGGGCGATGGGGCAAGTGATAGGATTATCACAAAATGGCAGCGCCCTGATGCCTGATTTTGCGTGCGTTTAATGGACGAAAACTCGGGTAAGGTCCATAGGACATTTTTCTAAAATCGAGCGACTTAGGCTTAAAAACACATGGCCGACCCGTAGGGACAATAAAAAATGTTGACTGAACCATTCCTTTAAGGTGTAAACGGTGTGCATACGGCCACTAACAAGGCTGAACTCTTGCAGGTCATCTAGACAATTTGGAGAAGGCTAGGGCAACAAGCACCTGTGAATTAATGATAAAAAATATTTGGAAGGTGTTTTTTGTTGTTGTGTAGCACATTTGTGTACACAAAGTTGTGTAGCAAATTTGAGAGAACACTGTAAGACACCAACTTTTTAATGTTTTATTACTTCTGATTTTCATCCCCATTCTTTCTGTACAATACATGTTTTTCCCATGTCATTATTGCCAATGAATACAAGTACATTGCACATACTATAAGAGAATTATGGGTGCTATGTTCTTCTCATGTAATTTATTTAATAGGTAATTCAACACAGAACCCCAAAACATTGCCACATGCTTTATTGCAGTAACAATACACAAGTACAGCAGCACAGACAGTGACTGTCCAACGATGACTGAGTTTTGACAGAACAGTGCTTGTTGTGTTGTTGTTTTTTGTTTTGAAGAGTGGGGCTGTTTGTCTTGTTCACTTTAACGAACGTGAATTGAGTGGGAATGAAACCAACCACCTGCGCTAAACACCCGGGAATATAGATATGTTTGATTGATTGATCGATATTTTATTACTATCGCTCTCGTACACAAGTGTTGGAGACGCAGTTAAGAATAGTGGAGGCTCTTCCCAGAAGTCTGCCAGAAGTCTGCCAATGAATATCCAAACCAAAACACAAACATAAGAAAGATATCGATAACGTTGTTTAGGCTACTAAACAACATTATTGTCATCTTTTTAGTCAAGAATTAAATACACTTTTCAGTGTTTGCAATGATCAGCACTTGAGTATTTATTTATTCATTGCTTATTCAAAAAGTGTTTTGTGAGGTGCCGCTTGAGACCTATGTGTGTGTTTTTGTTTGTACTTTAATTTATGCTAAATGATTGTTTTCACTTGTAATGGTGTGAACATTATTGCTATCCTATAATAAGGCATTGCATATTATTTAAGTAAGCCATGTATTACTGAACAATGAAGGAAGGGCTGCACTTGACAACTACTCTGTGACTGGTCTGCCACGTGTAATGGAATTTCCCCTCTCCCACGTTGCTTTCCAATCCATCGTCACCTTTTCCCTCATCCGCCTTAACTGATTCTGGCTCAGCCTGAAATCTTGTTTGAACAGATTGGTCAATGCTTCTTAGCTTCCAAATTCAGCAGACAGTGAAACAGAGGAAAGCATGTTGCAGTAATTGCACCTAATAGTTGGAACAACCTCCCTCAGAGCCTAAGAGATGAAAGGAACGGTGGCAGATTCAAGTTATAGTTCAAGTACATGCCGTTCCTTGGAGCCTGCCCAACTGCATAATCCTTACTGTAGAAGAACTGTTGAGTGACCCTGTCAAAGTATAACTGGCCCCCATCTTCCTCGGCCCACACTCCATTTTTTTCTCCTGTGCACTTTGAAACTTTTTACTGTAATGAGCTGCTTTAAAAAACAACATTGGATAAATAGATACATATCAATGTTTTGCTGATTATAGCAAGCCATCTGCAAAACAGATTGCATGTAGCTGTTCGAAAAAAAATAAAATATACCCATACAAAAGTCAAAACATGTTTCACAAAAGTACATAACATAGTTTCAGTGAAGATTACTTAATTTGGGCCATAGTCACTCTATAACGTGTTAGCGTTTCACCCTCAGTGTGCATAAGCACCACTTCATTGCACATGAGCCTCGGACTACCAGCGCCTTGGGATTGCTTTATTTACATACACTATTGCTTTCTTTTTCCATAGCTTCCGTGCGCGTTGACGTCATGGCCCATTTCTGCTGCCCAAAAGCAAGTGTTTGGTTCAGCCAAGCACAAGGGCTTTGTGTTTATGGCTTTTGCAGTGACGTTGTTAGAGAACTCACCTCTAAAAAAGGAGAAGCGGTGGGATCTTGGCTTAAGCTTCACCAATGCCACATATACAGTGACAATTTTTAGTTCCAGAAATACAGAATTCAAATTGAAAAGTGCAACCCTTCTTTGTGTTTTACAGTAGTATAGATAATACAGTATGTGGTGACAGTTTATGAACACTTGGGCCACTAGTTAGTCTTAGAGCTTGGTTGGAAACGGTTTCTTGCACTTACTTGGTAGATGGAATTAGCTATATATCAAGATGCTCAGGACGGGTCCACACAGTACTGTCCAGGGATACAATGACACAGGTAAAGAACTCTGTCACAACCAAGACTAGTTTTCTTTTTGCTGAAATAATAATTCCAAACGGTTTGGTCCGCCTGTTTACATTTATTTACTTTGTTCTTTGAATTATGGAAGCTCCCTCAAGGATTTCCTACAATATGTGTGTGAAAATGATGGCTGTGCATTGCACACATGTATGCTAAAACATTCGAATTCATCCCCAAAAATAAAGCACTATGTTAACAAAATCCTCCCTGGACATGGTGTGTCATATTCACCATAATCACAAACATGCTCTCACATCACTTGCTCCCCCGTGGATTAAGGTTTCCCCCAATTGGTGTCCCACAACAGAGGAATTGCACCCTTATTGTATCTGTGCTATTTCTTTACAGCCTCTTGGCTGTTGGCAATACGGGTTATACGTTTCCCCCAATTGATTCCTCATATAAAGAGAATTACATCCTGGTTTCTTCTGTGTTGTTTCTTTACAGCCTCTTTGCTGTTTGCAATGCGGGTTATAGGTTTCTCCCAGTTGGTGTCCCATGAAAGGGAAATTGTCCCCTGGTCGCCTTTGTGTTACTTTCTTTATTCGGTATTCAAAGTTGTCATTTGTTATCAAATGGACTTCTCGGAGCACTCTGGGGTCAACATTGGCTTTAGGCCAACTCATCTATCTTGTTTGGCTTCTTCGCTTCTTTGTTAGCTAATGTGGTGGACCTCCGGTGTCCTGCCCGCTCTGCTGACAACGTCTGTGTAACTTCAGCAGACTGCTTCTTCCTTCTTGGAATGTCCGGCAGCTCCATTGATCCTCTGCTTCTTCTGGAACACCATAGCATCGTTCGCCTGAATGGGAGCATGCCTCTCCTTCAGCTGGCCTTACTTCCCTGATGCAGCTTCTCGCTGAGTGCACTCTGCACTCTAGCACAGTTTCCCTTCTCACATCGGCATCAGCTGGGCTTCCTGCTGCTTTCATAGTGACCTCAACACTCCGTTCTGGTTCAGCTACACCGTCCAAACCTTTCTTCATCCACAACTCATTTCTCAATTTAAATGTACCGCTCAGGTATTTTCCTTCACAATAACTGGACCGCACATTCTGGTTAATAGCACTTTGGATCCTTACTGATTCTGAACCCCTCTTCCTTGTCTCAGAACCAAAGGCATTCTGGATCTTGAAGTCCTTAATAGATTGTATAACAGGCTCTGTTTTACAATATGCCATCACTGTTTTAGGGGGGAATACGGGAATCTCAAATTAAAGAGGTCACAGTACTCCTTGATATGAGTCCCCTCCCATGTGATTCTCCCACATAATACCATCCCCAGGGTCAGGATCAGGTAGCAGCTGCCTTCCACTGGCCACATGAGAGGAGACCCATACCAGGTTTTCAGTGAAGATCTCAAAAGGTTCATTGCGCTACACAAAATTCAAAGATATTTTGGCTTTGACAAACCTTGTTTTATTTATTTACATTTTGGCAATAGGCAAAAAGCCTAATCCTGGGTAGTAGAGGACATTTTCTCTGGAGGGGTCAGGAGTGCAGGCAAATTATGGATGAAGGTTGGGTGGGTTGCAGACAAAAGATGTGACATTTGGACATGAATAGTCTGGATTTGAGGTAACAGAAACACCTTTATTATTTGATTATCTTCTTGATTCCTGGTATAGGGAGAAATCATTGCATTAACAGTTAGACACTGGGGTTAAGGGCTGGTCAGCTGATACCTTCTCTGTGATCAATCTGTATTAGATATCTAATGCACCACTTTGGACATATTGGAGGCACTGCTCTTTGCCCTGTTGCAGCCGCAAGTAAAGGCATGTAGAGATTAGGGAATGTACTAAAATTATTTGGTGTGTGAAGGAAAGGAAAGATATGTTAGGGGTTTGAGGTGATAGAAGCAAGAACTAATAATATCACCTACTTCAGCAGTGAGGAAGGGAACTTTGTTGAGGAGGAATTCAATATTCTTAGCATATTTGGCTTGTCTGTGGAAGAGCCCACAGAGGATGCACCAAATATTCACTCTAGAGTTTTGGGATAGCACAGATGCATAGGCCATCAAGTTTTAGTTTGTTCAATTTAAGCATGTTTTTGGAAATTGTGGAGTAGATGTTTTTGCAGCAGGAAGTAAGGTGGGCTTAAAAAGACTGTGCTTCCTGTTATGCTGAGCAGGATTTTGGTTTCATCTGCAGGAATACATTAACTAAAATTAAATTAACGGATGGTATCTGGCACTAGGAATTTGTCGAATTAATACAATTCCAAGATAAAGAGGATCCATTCAGAATGCCATATGTGATGCAGGAGGAGGATGAAAGGAAAGGGGAATATGTATTTGTTTGTTACATATTTGCCAAGAAAGACAATGGCCATTTAATTAGAGGCCTTCCAAATGTCCAGTTGTGACCTTCAATATGTAACCTGCTTAACATTAAGATGAGTTATTTGTTAGTGGCAATGAACATAATTCAACCTATTGTAATAGACTTTGCAATACAATATTTCCAGTAGGTGGTTTTAGAAGTTGACAGTGCAAACACAAATGTCACTTAAACAACTCAGGACAGTGAATGTAATTAGTTGTGCTATTGTATATTTTATTCATGCAATATTTAGTCCTTTTACTGCTGGAACTTCAGTGATTTAATATGGGAACTATGAAGTGCATATACATGTCCTAACATCAGTGGGAGACACTGCCCTCATGACAGGATGTAAAGGATATTGGCTACAATAATTTCTGTGTTCAGTGTCTATCCTAAGGATGGTGATTTCTGGTATATGGTGATGTAATCAGTCCAAATAACTACAGGGGTCGAGTGTGCACATCATGTTTTTCAGACATTCAACCTTTATCAACAACCATTACATAATTCTTTAAAATTATGTTCTTTGTTCAAACAATAATGATTGTAAACGTACAAAGCATGTCTCATATTTAGGATTAGTGCAGAAGAACAATCAATGAAACTAAGGGGAACTTTCTTAAGACAAAAAATGGCCAAGATTAATGAAAGTGCATTTCTTAATCATAAAGCAATATATAAAAGTAATTCAGCTAGGATCGTAGAACTAGCATTAAAAAGCAGATTACTCCACTGACAACAAACAAAATAGGAAAAAGGATATTATCAGATTACTATTTGAATTTGTGCCCTTCCAGTAGACTTTGATGTTTTCTTCTTCTATTGAGAATAGATCATCAACCGGTCCTTGCTAATAAAGGATGCTATAACCAACTGACCTCAGGAGATAGATTTTGCCGGGTGTGTAAAAACCCTCAAATCATTGAAACAGCTAAACATTTATTGTCTGCGTGTCCCCTCATGCTAAAAGTATACCATTTGTACTATGGTAATCATGTTTATGATCTGGAATCCATTGAGGAACCTATGTTTTGGTATTATTGTGTGAATTCAAATAGTATAAAAGTACATATGGCTATGTATAATATATGGCTCAGGATTGAAACAATGTTGGGTATATCCATTTAAGATCCAAGCAACTGGCCACCGTGATTTATCTGTATTCTTGTTTTTATTTTAATAATCACGTGTCACTTACCATTTCCTAAACAATTGCTTTATACATTTTATACATTTTTAGTGTAGCACCATACTAGTCAATCACACTCTTATTTGTTTATTTAAAATTTTCCTCAGATAATATGTGATAATATACGGTATTTAGTTTTAAGTGTTTATAATTTTTCTAGAATTATGCTATTTATATTTTATCTGTTCTCATTTTAAATAATCATGTGAAAAGTTTATATATCAACTGTAACACATTATTAAATAAATTAAATTAAATTAAATTACATTGCAAACAGGTGATAGCTGAAAGTCGTAGTGAGTTCATACAATGGCTGCCCATTCAATGCATGAATTCATCCATCATCATCATAGGCCAAAAGCACATCCTCAGGTGCATTTGTGACAACAGTTACATGCAGCTTCAAAAGTGTGCATGAACATTGTGGAATCATGTTTCATGTTAAAGACCTTTAAGAGTCCTTTGTCCTTCAGGATATGGATTATTGTCAGGCAGATGTCAGTTGGCACCTCTGCCCCATCACACGTATATGAAAGGGGTCAGTGAATGAATGACATGAACAAGAATGGTCTTTTGTGGACTGAATACTCCTGGCAGCAACTTGGGTAGTATTTCAATTCCTAAACACCATGTTAATTCTCATTGTCATTTCCAATGCTCGCTCTGTGTCCTAGCATCAGGCAAACTGAACGCTAAACAAATCCAGTTATGAATACAAATCCCTAAGGAGAATATTGTGGTGAATAGAAATAGAGTTTTAGCCTAAGCTCTGTATAACTTTCATATATATGCAGCGTCTGTTGAAAAAACATTCCGACTTCTTAGGTATTGCCATTAGTGAGACAATACCTTGAAAGGAAGAATAATATAGGTGTTGAAAAATACCTAGATGTACCATGCCAACAAATAGTGAAAATGCTAATGGTTAGTTTACATTAGATAGAGTACCTCTACAAAGCTTTAAGGCACGTTGTAAGGGAGGGTACTCCGGTAACTTCATATATTGTAAATCTTGGGAAGAAACTATTGATCACTTTATTTGTATTTGACCCTTATATAGAGCCCTGAGAAAACAGTTCCAAATAGATTTAGTTAACCAGTATGCTATAATGAATCTTAAAGAAGCAGTTGCTTGGTTGAAATTTTATCAGATGAGAGCAAAACTATTGGAATACTGCACTTCCTTGAGCAAGCCTGCCAAATATGCATGACATTTATACATAAGGGCCTTGGAACTATACAAGTCCTATAATTATAAAATATATAAAGTATTTGTGATCCTGACCTCAGTTTAAACTATTGATATTCTAGTGGGTGTTGCAATATGACTCTAATTATATATGAGAACACTAATATTTGAAGTTTTGAAGACGTTGTTTAAATGAAGATGTTAAATGGAATTCTTAAATTGTGGTCATGCAATATAATGTATTGGGTGTTGATGCATGAATTTGAATATTGTAGCCGCCCTGTAGTTAAAGTGAAACCTATGGGAAAAGTGAAGAGCCTATAGTAATAACGTTTGAGCCATGGGATGTATCAGCACAGCATTTGAGATTCATATATTAGGGCCCAGCCCTCCTAGGAATTGAATGTTTTGTGCAAATCTGTGCTATCGTTCAAAAGATATAAAGGGTCAAAAAATGTTTTGTGTTTTCACTTTTCCATTAATTTTCCCATATGGAAAAAGTAACATTTCTGCTCCTATGCGCAACCCCAACTGCTGGAAGGATGTGCGCCAAATAAAGCAAACAAAGCACTCAAAGGAAATCCTTTGTTGTTCTGGTGCAACTTCATCATTTTTTTTATTTTGTATTTGGTTCAGAATGGGGTACCCCTGTAGTCAAAAATTAGTTACATCTCCCATGATGAATTGCTATTGGCAACCTTTTTCAGTTCTGAAAGGTGGTCATTAGGCGATTTGAGAATCAACTTCTCAATCGAAATTGAAAAATGCCCGAAAATGATATAATGGGTGTGTTTCGAGGACAGGGAACATATGGGCTGTGTGAGGAAGGGTGATTGGTTAAGGTTTGGGGCTTGGGGATAGGGCAGGTTTGTTTTCTCTTTAGAGTGTTTTGTCAAGATCAAAATAGAGGTAAACGGGGAAAATAAAGAGAAAATATTTGTAAATTCTAATACATTGTGCTGTGGTAATCAGTATGGTTGCTAGTTAGCAGAAGATGAGCATTTCAAGTAAATTGAAATAGATTTTTTTAATTATATTAAAAAACATGCTTTCCAAATGAAATTAAAACGTGTAGGGTGTTGTATTAGGGTGATTTAACGCCTCACGTTTGTGTATTAAGATCTGTTGGGTATTTTGTGGATATTTGGGGTTTGCGGTATTTTCTTACCGCCAAAATATCTTTAGCAATAATCACTCTCTGTATTCATATTGGGTCACACATGACAATAATACGTTGCATTATTTCAGAATTCAGACCTATTTAGATGGTATGCGCGGTAGTTTGCGTGGTTGGTTGGTATAGTGGTTGGTTTATTTGTGGCCCCAATATCCAACATCCCTTGTATTTTATCTAGATTGTTCTTGATCACTAGAGAGACCTCAGGCCTACATTTTAGGGATACCACATTTTCAGTGTTAGTGTTGTGTGCCACCATGGGCTATTGTGGTATTTTTGTGGTAATTTCCACTACCTTATATACGGTAGGGAACTATGTCCAGAGAGTCTCTCTTCCCGTTGACTCATGTACCTCCAACAGGCTATGCTACAAACAGTCAGTCACAACTGTCCATACTGAATAGAATCATGCACACATCTGTTTTAAAATGACAATTGCACTGTTTAAAAATCTACCCACGTTTAAACCTTTTCCCATGCAAAATGAAAGAGAGAAATAATACACACTAGCTATCTGTTTTCAAATATTTTTGTGTTATAGAAATTTCTTTTAAACACAGTTTAACTTTTTTTACAGAAATAAATGAAATGGTACAACATTATTTGTGATAAAATGAACAGAGAGCTGCGAGAATATATTCAATTGGTAACATTAAATATGCTGATAAGAGACTGGGACTCCCTCGAATACACTGACTGAACAGTTTTGCACACTTTCGCACAGCTCCCACTCACTTCTGTAATTACCTTATCTGTTCAGCATGAGTTTTCTCTGGCTATTCTCTTTCTGAATTTGGCTCCCTTGAAGATTAACCCTAGTGAAAACAAGCATCTGCTGTTCTCAAACCGGGGTTATTGCCTGGAACTCTCAGCTTTTGCAGCAGGAATGCCTCAGCCAGGAAAACAGTTCCTTCTCCCATCTCTGCAAGATCTCGATTGTCCTCCCCCTCCCCTCAAGCTTCTCCAGCAAAGTTAATCACAGCCTCTAGCATGATACTTGCTATGACGCTGCTCCAATCAGAATCAATCATGTCATCTCCTCCCTCAGTACACAATGGCTCACATTTACAGTGGCAATTGTAACAACCTGATTTCCTGTCCCTTCGAGCTCTTTGCTTCCTGTAGTTATGTGGACAGAGCAGCAGAGAAAAAAAAAATGAATGTGCGTTTAAAAGTTCACTTTCAGAGTAGGAGACACATTTTTATTAGTGGGTTATGTTAAATGAAGTTTTATTAGTCAGGTTAGTTATTAACAAGGTTAGTTATTAATTTTCAAATGTGTCTCTTGCAACATAGGCATTTCAGGTGAAAAATAGTGCGCATTTTGAATGTGCACATGTGTGCTTTTAGCTGTAAAAATTGATTTGCATCTTATATGTAAAAATCGGTTTTGACTGAATAGCCTGTTTTTACTTATATGTCCATGTTACTCTGGCAACACATATAGCAATGCACCACACCCATGTGGTGGTGCTGCATCAAAAAAAAAATGCTACCTGTGCAGTAGTGCTGTACTCTGTGCTGTAACACGCCAAATATCCTTACATACCCTCCTTTTGTTTTTAGAACTTGGCTACGATCCAAGCCAATTCCTAAAAACAACTTGTTCTTTTTTTTTCTTTTAAAATGCATGTGTATTGGGATATCTTTCTCTTCCTGACTTAGCTACTAAAATCAGTAACATTTTCATTTTTACTGATAGCACAATCAACCATCCACCCATGATTAGCACCAGGACAGCCAAACCCACTATTGAGCGTTCCCCCCAGGTTCCCCAATTAAATCTTTCCACTTCTATTATCCCCAGATTACTAATTGTAATACTGTTTTTTCTCAAATTCATTTTTATAACATGTCTTTCTTTGTGATTCAATAAATATTCCACATCCGGATCTATTGGAAAAGTATCCCTTTGAAAAAAATCGATATTTTCCACTTGGCTTTCCCAAACATCATTTGTTACATGAAACAATGTTAACCACCCAATTGACACAATTCTATCCTTTGGAACCTGTAAAAAAAAAACATTATATTTCACCTCTTTAACCACGTATGTTCCATGGTTTAAATGTACTACCGTCATGTTCTTTATACAGGTGATGACCAACCATTTACCTCTGACCATCTTAGCCTGTGCCAGTTCTTCACTCCCCATATTGCTAATAATCACTTCACATCCTTCTGATATACTTGGGTCAGATTTCAAACCACAAATAGCATCTGTGGCATCAGGAACAAACGGTTTACCTGGACACATATAATTTTGTTCTTTAAATTTGGCACATGTTTCCAGGTTTGGTATTAAATAAACTTCAGGTTCCCATGACTGAAATGCCACCACTTCTGGAGTCTTAATCTTAATAAATTTGTCCTCTTGCCAAAATCCCACGTTGTGTACCCACTTTGTTTGATAAATAAGTTCAGGAGATACATATGGGATGCATAGCAAAAATCCGATCTCTAGTCTTTCCAAGTCCACGTATAACGGCATTGCATTACCCATTTCAAATGCAGTTTTTACCTGTATTATATCAATTTCCCTCCTGGTCAATCTTTCTATCATTTGATGAATAATATCCTGCGAAACAAAATACAAGGGGATATGTCCTTGAATCAATTGTGAAACTGCAGTTTGAACTTCTCATATAATTCGTTAATAGTCTACAGGACTCATTATGTTCAATATTTCATTTAAAGTTCTGTCATGCTTAAGTATTATTTTAGTCGCCCGTTGCATCACATCTGCTTGTTCATTTAGAATTATTGCACTTTCATTTATGAATCTTACTTGTTCATCCAGTCCCCCTCTAATCCCATCTAATGTTTTTTGTATTATTTCCAGGTCAATACTCAGTTGTTGCGCTTTAGTACTCAGTGTTCCTACCGAAATAGAATTGGCTGTTGATATTGTGGTACCTATTATGGCTCCAACTATAGACATTACCAATGATATCGCGAGCATCACCGCACCTCTCTTTCCTCTCCTCTTCTTAATGTCTGCTGAATTCACAAATGTTTTCTCCAACTGCATTAATATATCTCTTATTGACTGCTTAGTGTCCTCTTTTCTTATTTCCAGCCACTCTTTAGTCTGTTCAATCTTAATTCCGGTATTGTTCAAATGTTTTTCAATCAAAATATCAGGATTCAATGGTATGTAGATATTTTGGAAAATCATCCTTCTATCACTCATGATGAATCCTGGTGCCTCTTCCACCGCGATACCAGATGCTGGTCCAGGTTCAATGACAACCTGTGCTTCTGAATTCTTGAAGATCCCTCCAAATATCATCATCATTAACCATATCATCGGTATCATCTTCAATGCTGATCGCTTTGCAGCCTTGGTCTTCACCCCTCTTTGGGGCTTTCCCGGAATCCGTCCACGTGGGCTCCAGGACTCCATTGTCTCCCGTGACCTCCGGTATAAATAGTTAATGTTCTAAACCAAAATAGAAAAGAAACAGATTAAGTATATTGCACAATACTAACTTCACCCTTTTTCCAAAAATAAAACATGCTTGCTAAAAACATTTCGTTTTTTTTTTCTTTTTTTTTCCTGAAATTAAACAAGTTAAAAAGAAAACAAGCATATATAAAACAGCATTCAATATTTAATACATTTTCTCTCTGCACACCAACCATGAGCTTCCATTATATATATTTATTTATTTATTTACTTATTTTATATTTATTTACTTATTACTTATATTATATTATATATTTTTACATATATTACAGTGTTTGTGTGCCATTATAAAAATCAACTTTTTAACTTCTCTGTCACTGCCTCCTGCCTCCTGATTGTATCCATTTATTTTCTCTTTTTGTGTTCAAGGGACTTTATGTTGTATTGTGTGCATCAGTGGGTAGTAGCCCCAGGGCTTTCTGTTTCTATATGCTCAAGCCGCCTGATCTCGTGTCTGGGATGGCATGGTTTGATCTGATTTACATGGACAAACTGCTCTATCGCCGTTTCACCTTCATTTTTCAAAATTTTATAAACCACAGGAGAGACCTTATCTATAATTCGAAATGGCCCCTGCCAGGCTGCTAGAAATTTAGAATTTTTCTGTTTACTTTTTCCAAAATGAAACTTGTACACCTGATCCCCTACACTGTATTCCTTTACTGATGTCTTTTTATCATAATAATACTTTGCACTGTCAGCAGCTCTTTCCAGATTTCTCTGCACAAAAGCAAATGCATGTTGCAAATGCCTCCTCAGTTCATCAATATATTCATGAACTGTGGATACACTCACAAGTGTTTGCTCATGTGTTCTACCTGTCAAGACCTCATGGGGGCTAACACCTGTTGCTTTGGCAGGAGTTGATCTGATTGCCATCAAAACCAACGTTAAACGTAAATCCCAGCTGGAACCTGCTTCTGCCACGAATTTCTTTAAAATATCCACAACAGACCTATTGCTTCGTTCAACTCCACCTGAAGAGGCCGCCCGATATGCAATATGTAGTTTTCTTTTCACACCCAGTATTTGCCATACCTTACTCATTAGAATACTTGTGAAATGACTTCCTCTGTCTGACTCAATTCTTTGTGGCAACCCAAACCTTGAGAACACATGGTTCACCAGCAATGTGGCTGCTGTTTGCGCACTACAATCTGGTGCAGGAATGCATTCAATCCACTTTGACATCAAACATACCACACTTAAAATATAACGGTTTCCTCTGCTCGACCTTTTTAAAGGCCCTACATAGTCTATTTGCAAATCTGACCATGGAAGAGTTAGGCCTCTTTTCATTAATGGGCTCTATGCATTGGTGAAGCAGGTTTAAATTGGGCGCATACTAGACATCCTCTAGTATATAATTCCACATCTTGGGACATATGTGGCCAGTAAGCATAATCTTTTAGTATTGCTAATGTTTTTTGTGAACCTCTATGGCCTGCAGTTATGGCATCATGTGCATGGTGTAGCATTAGCCCTCTGAATGAAAGGGGTACCACCCACTGTATTTGTCCTGTTATGGACTCTATAATCATGAGTCCATCCTGTAATCTAATTCGTGTTTTATTCTTTAATAGCACCCTCAACTCTTCTTTTCCCATACAATCATTTTCTGTTAAAGGATTTTGTTCAGGATCTATCAAATGATTATAATAGATTCCCAAAATTCGATCATTCTTTTGTGCCTCAATCAAATCTTGGTCTGGCGTGTCATGACTCCACTCTACCACTGGTTGATCTACCTCCTTTGGTGCTTTAGAACGTGTTACTGCATCAATTTGTATTTCACCTATTAAATGATCAATAGGTAGCAATTCTCCCATCACAGCCCCAATCTTAGCCAGGTGGTCTGCCTTATCATTTCCCTCCTTATCCTCTCCTGGTGTTTTTAAATGCCCACACATTTTTCTCCAGTATATTGTTAAATTATTCTCTGACACCAATTTGTCTATGGCTTGTATCATTTTTCCTTGTTTAAGTGGTTTTTTGTTGTATGTAACCATGCCGCTTGCTTTCCAATCAGGCAAATACTCCACAAAGCTATTCCGTGCATAGTCAGAATCAGTCACCAGGACAATTTCACTGAACATTTTATCAACTGCAGTAGCAATTGCTTTATAAACGGCTGCCAATTCCGCCACCTGACTGCTCCTAGCTCCAATCCTCATCCCTATACTGGGGACGCCTTCACATTTCAACCAGACATTTCCTATTCCTGCCACTAATTGTTTATTACTGTCATTTTCAATGTGAAAAGCACAACCATCCACATATACAGTTGGCAAATCCTTGCATGTTTTTTCATCAAAAGCTTTGTGTGGTGATTGTTCAAATTCCTGCAAACTAGTTTCCACTTCCATTTCATTTGGTATTTGTTCAGCTGCGCAGTCATGTAAGTCAGCTAACCCTTGAGCAATTGGATTCTTTTTATTTTGTCCATATCTCACTTCTACAGGAAAACCTTGTAATGCCAGCGTCCATGAAGTGATCCTGGACTGCGCTAGATTACCTGATCTATTTCTTTTACTCTCTAAAAATTGCAAAGGTTGATGATTTCTTTCAATAATCACCTTTTCTCCCTGAACAATGGGGCGGAAATGTTGTAGCACCCACACAGTGGTTAATAGGGCCTTTTAACATTCATTAAATTTCAATTCAACTTGGGAAAATGCCTTACTTGCATAGGCAATGGTTTTATGATTCAAATCGTGTTTTTGTGATAACACTGCTGACATACAATGTTCAGAAAAACCTATTTCTGTAAAGAAATCCCTGTCCTTTATGGGGTATGCTAAACATGGTGCCTTTACAAGACATTCCTTTAATTTAGCCACTGCATCAGACTGCTCTTTTTCCCATTTCCAGGGAGTATTCAGTTTAAGCAGTTTAGTCAATGGTTGAGTGATTTCTGCATAATTTTCAATGAACTTTCTGTTATAGCCTGTCATCCCTAATAAACTTTTTACTCCTTCCACATTTTTAGGATCTTTTAATCTTTGTATGGCCTCTATTTTCTTCTTTTGTGGATTTAGCCCATGTTCAGTCACTTCATGCCCTAGAAAGTTCACTTTTTTCTTGCACCATTGTGCTTTCTGCAAAGATACTTTGGCGCCTGCTTTCTGCAATTGGCCAAGCACATGTCTTATTTCATCAAAATGGCTTTTCAGGCTTTCATTTTTTATCAGGACATCGTCCACGTAAACTATTGTTCCTCTTTCCGCTGCATCCGGCATGGCCTTTCTCAAAAATATGCCAAATTCACTCCCACTATTGATGTACCCGAACGGAGCTCTTAGCCAGGCATATTGAGTCCTGTCAAATGTAAAGGAAAATAAATTCTGTATCTCCTCTGCCAATGGCACGCACCAATATCCAGAGGTGAGATCTAATGTGGTAAATACTTTTGAACCATGTACCTGAGCTAGGCCCTGATCAATGAATGGCAGTGGCCATCTAGATACTGGTACTCTTTTATTTAACTCTCTCAAGTCTGCACATAGCCGCCATTGACCATTTGGCTTTAACACACCTAAAATAGGTGTATTGGATGTGCTATGAATGGGACTGATGATTCCCCGCGATTCCAAATTTTTAATAATCTCTGCAATTGATTCTAAACATGCAAGCGGTAGTCTATACTGGCGTACAAACACTGGACTTCTGCTGCACCCTTCTGGTAGTGTGGCCACATGTAAATCAGTTAAACCACAATCATAAACATCTTTTGCAAATACATCCTTAAACTCCATAAATATCTCCCTCAGATTGTCCCTATCCTCATTGCTGTCACACGCATCCGCTAAGGAGATCTGCTCTTCTACCATTTTGGAAAATTCTGGAAAATCTTCTGGTAAGGGAATCTCGGCGCTTTCCTCTAACTGTGTGGCTGTGTCTTTTTGTAAAGCTGCCACTTTTAAATATTTTGGCATATCAGCTTCCACTTCAATGGGCTGATTTTCTGTTTCATTTTCATTTAAATTAAATATTATGCAATCCTCTTGATGGCAGCACACTGTCTCATATGAATCATAAGGATACACAGAATGAATTTTAAATATTCCTTTGGGCTGAAAGTCCAGGTGTTCTGGCAACTCACCCTTGGCATCTACATACTTTTCAGGGATATTTCCAATCACCATGTTATTTAAATCTGCCGTATAATGTGATTTTTGTTTGGCCATTCCTAATGGGGAGTTTTCCTCTAAATGAATATTCTGACAACCTTTATTATTTACCATAATTTTTACAGATCCTTCACCAATATCTACCAATGGAATGTATTCATAATACAGGCCTTGCTGTTTTATGGATTCATTCAGGCATACAAATGCATCAGAGCATTTCATCTGCTGTCCATTTTTGCATTTCAGTGTTATTGCAAACTGTTTTGTAAATGCAGGAATAATAGTATCTTTCCTCATTTGTAATTCGATTGCATAAGGAACCAGTTGTGCACAATGATAAGCCCTTCTTTTGTCTTCAAATTCAGGTGCCGGACCACCTAGGCGTGACCATATTTTTTGATTAAGGAAATCTAACACCATACACATTCTGTTCATGATGTCATTGCCCATGTAAAATTCATTTTGTGCTCCACTCACTATCCATACATTATGGTAAATTGTTTTCTGCCCAATGCTAATTTTAAGCATGCATCTGCCTGCAATTCGGTTTTCAAAGTCTGGACTGTCCAACCCAGAAACATATTGGTTTTTAATCCTAAATTTCGGGATTTCTTCCCTCTCCATTATTTTTTGCAACAATTTCTCATTAATGAAACTCCTTTCATGTCCAAGCGCTAAAGTGGCTTTTATTGTTTTAAAATAGTCATTTATACCAACATGAACCCATGGTTGCTCATCTTCCATGTGTATTTCTGCCAGAGTGGTAATGTGTTTTTCTGAATCTGTTTTAGGAGCAATATTCTGTTTGTATATTTTATCTTTTAAATAAAAACGTAATGTGTGCTCATCTATGGCAGTCTGCCAATTTTTCCTTGGGTCCAAGTATATTGGTACAGGTAGTTTTTCATTGTCGCTCTGCATTATGTCTTGACACATTAATATAACAGTGACACTAGGTATGCAACTATTCTGGAGATATACCTCCACAGCATCATTTGTTTTGGCAACGGTGTGACATTCATTTATGTTGCTGTTTTGTGATTTTAGTTTCTTAGGCCTCAATGGTTTTTTGGTTAAGGACCACAGCACTCCATTCACCCCATCTATGAGAGGAGACAATCTTTTCAGGCAATCTGTCCCCATCAGAAATGGAATTTCACAAATAGATGTGATCAATACCTCTTGTTTCATTCTGTGCTTTCCTATTTTTATGTCAACCTCAGTTACACCTATGATGGGCACCTCCTCCCCATTAAAGTTATGCACTGGACCTTGATTTTCCTTCACTGTGATCTGACTCTGTGGGGGTCTCCCTTCATTGATACTCTTTACCAGCTCCTAATAATTGTGGCCTGTGCGCCATTGTCAATCATAGCAAAGGTGTGGCATTTTTCTTCTACAGTGATGGGTGTTTAATATCTGTCCTCAACTTCCTCTAATACACATAAGAAGTGTGAATTCTCACTGATTTCAGGGCTCACCTTTCTCAGGCCTTTTTCACTTTTGGCTAAGCACATTGGTAAATGGAAAGACATTTTTCCCTCCTTTTTACCCATTTCTGCGCGAGAGACTTTATTCATTTCTCCATGATCAGAGGTTTTTTGGAGTGTGGCCACTGTTCGCCCATCCATCTAGGTAACATCAGAGACCACATTACAACCTTCCAACTGAACATGTGTAACAACATCATTCAGCAATTTGTCATTTTTTAATTCTGTGCATTTGTGATCATTTAGTGTGATACCAGCCCTTTCAGCCTCTTCAAAAATATGTGGCTCAAAGAATTCTTCAGGTGATTGACTTGTACCCTCCTTTTGAGTATTTCCTTTTTCTACCTGTGTTTGGTCGTTGTTTTGCTTGCCCAGGGAAGGAGCTATAGCATCCCCACTTACTCCCTGTTCACTGGTATTCCCCATGCATGAGTCATTTTTCTTAAATCTGTCCCTTTGTTCTTTTGGAATTCCTAATGTTTCTTTTTCATTTGTGCAAATCTTTACTGTTTTATTTAGCTCTAGGTTAAACCGTACCTGTTTTTTAGAAGTATTTGCACTTTCTGTCACAAGTTCATTTACTGGCACTTTCATTTTTAATTCATTAGGCATCTCAGAGTCGTTATGCAAAATTATATCAGAGCAATCTGTCATTTTGGCACTGCCGTTATCATGAGTACTTAGTCACTTTTCAGAAGCCCCCCGGTCATTGCTATGGCCATCAGCCCCCTCTTTGGAAGGTTGTTTTTGCGCTGTATAGAGCTTTCCTATTTGCTCAGCTAACATTTTCACTTGGTACTCAAGGCACTGCAACCTTTCCATCTCTCTAGAATCCTCTTTCTGTGGCCTAGGTCGATATTGGTTGTTTTCCCCCTGATTGGATCTATTTTGATACCTCTCAGGTGATTGATGTCGGTTGGGATGGTTTCTGAACTCTTGATTCATTTGTGGAGGGGAGCGGGTTGCACCCATCCTTTGATTATAGTCCCCTGGTGGGGAATCATTGTACTGACGTGGATTGTAGTTCATGTTTTGCCTCATGTCCTGTCGCTCAGATTGTGGTACTGGCCCCTATGTTGATTTCCATTATCAGTAAATACATCCACATATCGGAGTCTATCCTGATTACCATATATCATGGTGTTGGGATCAAATCTGCTCTGTGTCCCCAATGACTGGTAGGGACCATCATTTCTTTGATCTTGATTTTGTCTCTGGTTATTGTTCATACCTGCCATATCAGGCCGATATCCTACCCGGGGTCTGTCCCCTAAATACCTAGGGCTGACGTAGCTCTCCCTATTACTAGGATCATGTGATTGGAACATTGGTACAGGAAATGGCGATCTTTGTTGATTACCCCTTTGTTCAGGTGTCACATTATTTTTACACTTGGCTTTGAGCAGACTCAAGGGACATTTTGGCTGACCTGATTTCCATTACTGTGGCTGAGGGTTCTTTAGATTTAGGTCTAGTATCTTTCATTTTATCACTTTCTCTACCCTGACAATAGAGTACCTCATATAGTTTTGTGCTTTGATGTACAATCCATTCAAGGGACTTGTCACGGTCAAATTCACGGACCAATTGGGATATGATGTCTTTCTGTAGCCCATAGAAGTATGCAGTTTTAAACTCATAGGAATTTGGGTCAAAAGATACATCAAAGCGAGAAAATGCTCTTTTTAAGTCTTGTAAAAATTGGCGAGGGGATTTATTAGGTCCAGCAGTAATTGTGTAAGCGACTTTCTTTGCCTCCTGCAATGACTGAAAAGGAGAAAAATGACGCCTAATTTCTTTTTCAAACTCCACCCAGGTCATATTCTGCTGTTCATTTAATCCCCTTATGATGCTGGCCGTCGGGGCATCTAAAGTTAAATGAAAATATTGTCTGTACTGTTCCTTAGGTATCTGGAGCGCTTTAAAAATGTCATGCACCGCTTCTAAGTGATCCTCAATGCAGCATTCACCTCCCTTTTTAAATGGTTTGATCAGGGCTTTAATGGATTTCATTATTTTTATGGGGCTACTTGTTGCAATGCATGGAATTGCACTATTTTGGGATTCAATCCTGTTTTCAGGTGTATGAGATTGGTGGCTGCCCCCAATGGGAGTATCAAATCCCCCAAGGGCGCTGCAACCAAGGTCAGTCACCGACCCAGTCACTGGAGCACTAGCTCTTTGGGCAGAGCTAGAATTCACCTCCACTCCATTGAATGTGGTACCCTGCCGCCTCTCCTGGGACCTGGGAATGCACATTTGCTGTTCTAAGTCCTTACACTTTTTAAGGAGTCTGTTTGCTTCATTTTGCAAATAGTTGTTTTCATCACTCATCTTATTAATCACCTCCTGCATGTCGCACATTTGCATTTGGCATTCATGAACTCTTTATTTCTCTTGTCTCTTTCTTGAATCATTTTAATCATTTCTTGTTCTGCACTCTGGAGATCACATTCTTTTTCACAATGTTATTTTTGTAAAATCTGCATTTCTGAAACAACCTCATCTTTATCCTGTCTAATGTGGTCCACTAAGGCTTTTAAGTGTACCAATTCTTGCTCACTATCCTCAAATTGTTTCTTGCTTTTGGATAACTGAGCATCAAAGTCTCTGCATTTTAATTGCATGTCTTTTTGGCATACATCCAATTCTGCTCTTAACATTTCCTGATTTTTACTTGCCCCATCTAATTCAGTCTTTAACCTGTTAATTAGCTGGGTATCATTTTCCTGCATTCGAAGGGACTTATTCAAAATAAACCATATTTTGCCGCATAGCCGTATTAAACAGTCTTTCTCTGCACTTTTATCGGCTACATTCAATAATCTTGTAAGGCAGACCTGAATTATGCTGCCTTCTGCAAAAATATTGTCTAGTTTTTCTTTCTGCACCTCAGCCTGAATGCGGTCACGCCATTCTAAGGTGCTGTTCGACGACCACGTCCCATGTGCAAACAACTTTGCCTCTAAATATTGCACTAGGTCTGAAAATGTGGTTTCCCTTTGTGACATTCTGAAATTCGTTTTTAGTGGCACACTGCTATTATAAAATGGGTTCCCTTTAATGTGCAAATGGTAGTGTGAGACACGCTTGCCACGCCCAGTAGGTACTCTATGATCACTTTCCCGGCCTGCAACGCACCATAAATATGTTGGGTATTTTGTGGATATTTGGGGCTTTGCGGTATTTTCTTACCGCCAAAATATCTTTAGCAATAATCACTCTCTGTATTCATATTGGGTCACACATGACAATAATATATTGTATTATTTCAGAATTCAGACCTATTTAGATGGTATGCGCGGTAGTTTGCGTGGTTGGTTGGTATAGTGGTTGGTTTATTTGTGGCCCCAATATCCAACATCCCTTGTTTTTTATCTAGATTGTTCTTGATCACTAGAGAGACCTCAGGCCTACATTTTAGGGATACCACATTTTCAGTGTTAGTGTTGTATGCCACCATGGGCTTTTGTGGTATTTTTGTGGTAATTTCCACTACCTTATATACGGTAGGGAACTATGTCCAGAGAGTCTCTCTTCCCATTGACTAATGTACCTCCAACAAGCTATGCTACAAACAGTCACTCACAACTGTCCATACTGAATAGAATCATGCACACATCTGTTTTAAAATGACAATTGCACTGTTTAAAAATCTACCCACGTTTAAACCTTTTCCCATGCAAAATTAAAGAGAGAAATAATACACACTAGCTATCTGTTTTCAAATATTTTTGTATTATAGAAATTTCTTTTAAACACAGTTTAACTTTTTTTACAGAAATAAATGAAATAGTACAACATTATTTGTGATAAAATAAACAGAGAGCTGCGAGAATATATTCAATTGGTAACATTAAATATGCTGATAAGAGACTGGGACTCCCTCGAATACACTGACTGAACAGTTTTGCACACTTTCGCACAGCTCCCACTCGCTTCTGTAATTACCTTATCTGTTCAGCATGAGTTTTCTCCGGCTATTCTCTTTCTGAATTTGGCTCCCTTGAAGATTAACCCCAGTGAAAACAAGCGTCTGCCGTTCTCAAACCGGGGTTAGTGCCTGGAACTCTCAGCTTTTGCAGCAGGAATGCCTCAGCCAGGAAAACAGATCCTTCTCCCAGCTCTGCAAGATCTCGATTGCCCTCCTCCTCCCCTCAAGCTTCTCCAGCAAAGTTAATCACAGCCTCTAGCATGATACTTGCTATGACGCTGCTCCAATCAGAATCAATCATGTCATCTCCTCCCTCACTACACAACGGCTCACTTTTACAGTGGCAATTGTAACAACCTGATTCCTGTTCCTTCGAGCTCTTTGCTTCCTGTAGTTATGTGGACAGAGCAGCAGAGAAAAAAAAAATGAATGTGCGTTTAAAAGTTCACTTTCAGAGTAGGCCTAATTCTGCAGTGGAGACACATTTTTATTAGCGGGTTATGTTAAATGAAGTTTTATTAGTCAGGTTAGTTATTAATAAGGTTAGTTATTCATTTTCAAATGTGTCTCCTGCAACATAGGCATTTCAGGTGAAAAATAGTGTGCATTTTGAATGTGCACATGTGTGCTTTTAACTGTAAAAATAGATTTGCATCTTATATGTGAAAATCGTTTTTGACTGAATATCCTGTCTTTACTTATATGTCCATGTTACTCTGGCAACACATATAGCAATGCACCACACCCATGTGGTGTTGCTGCATCAAAAAAAAATGCTACCTGTGCAGTAGTGCTGTACTCTGTGCTGTAACACGCCAAATATCCTTACAGATTGACAACTGCTTTATTTAACTTTGTTTAGTGAATATAAAATGCACTACTGAGATGCGTTCATTGCTAAGCCGTGGTTACATTGTGTTTTGTTTAGATTGGGTACGATTTTCACGTGATCTGAAGGAACGTTTCACGATTCGGTGTTCTCTTTGGTGCGATTGTCGAAGTCGGGATTTGTATAGAAGCTGTAAACATTGATTTTCAGGTTTGTTTAACATTTGATTTTTTTTTAAGGAAATATATGAAGGGTATTAACAAGGTAGATACATGTTGTCAGCTTTGGGAAAGAGGTTGTGGGCATAAAGACAAATCTG
Source organism: Ambystoma mexicanum (assembly GCF_040938575.1). Classification (NCBI taxonomy): domain Eukaryota; kingdom Metazoa; phylum Chordata; class Amphibia; order Caudata; family Ambystomatidae; genus Ambystoma; species Ambystoma mexicanum. The sequence goes on along the minus strand of NC_090936.1, from coordinate 549,271,326 downwards.
TCATATTTTACATGATTTCTCAATTCGTTTGACATAACTAATGCAGAGTATTAAATGTAAAAATGGTGCTTCTCTATCCAGTGTTCTGTATGGAGCAGTTCTCAAAGTCATGATTGGTACAGATGTTTGAAAAGTTGCTTTTAGGATTGTTTAATGTTTGATTTGTTTGAAGCGTGGATGTGAGAGGTATGAGGGAGGTAGAGTAGTGTTGTTAGTTTTAGGAAAGAGTCAGTGAGCACAGAGACAAATCTGTGCTGTTCTGCATGATTTCTTGATTCGTAAAACATGACTAAAGAAAAGTATACAATGTAAAAAAGGTGAAGTTTATTTTCTGAAAAGTAAAAAATGTGTGATTCCAGATTCAGATTGCACATTTGTATATTAGGAGTTGATGGTGTTGAGTTACCTTTGTTATGTTTATATTTATATAAAAAAGAGTTCAGAAGGATTTGGACAGTGGTGCAGCCACTATGTTTCATTACATTCGTGAATGAGGGCACTAGCTAATCAGGATGCTTGAAACGTGGGCTGTATTCTCTGCATGCTGCAAAGGGTTTTTAATATATGCTGTGCCATATTTTCTGAAGTCTTTTTACCTGTTGATGATGTCACGGTCATCAAATGAGAACATGGATTTCGAAAACTAGGGCATGGTTCTGAGGTGTGCCGCGAGGTAAGTGTGTTTTTTCCAATTAAATAGCCCTATCACCTACATGGTGCTAAGGGTGTTCAATAAAAAAACAAAAAAAAAATATACGACTTTGTAGTGTGGTGGTGTGCCATGCAGCACCTTGGAATTTGGTTTCTTTGTTGATGTCACCGTCATTCGCTGAGAAAATGGATTACAGAAAATAGGGTGTGGAGATGAGGTGTGTGCAAGGTTTGTTTTATTCCCCAATTAAACACCATTGGCACCTGTATGGCGCTACAGGTGTTTAATTTAAAAGAAAATATATAACCTTGTGGTGTGGCATTGTGCTGTGACATATTTTCGGAAGTCTATTTACATGTTGATGATGTCATAGTCATCAACAGAGGAGATCTATGTGAGGGAGTACAGTGTGGCGCCAAAGTGTGTCACAAGGTAATTATGTTTTTTTTCCAAATTAAACTCATTTTCACCTGCATGGGGCTAAGGGTGTTCAATTTCAATCTGTGGCATTGGACTGATATAACTTTACCCTTGCCTGCATTAACCCCTTAAGTGCTATGAGCAAGTATGCTTGTCCTTTCTTTTTACATAGTCTTTATTAAAGCTCAGCAGTTAAGTGGTTAAGGGGCCCTTGTTTCATTTGGGCCTTTAACTTGTGCGGTGGGTCGTTACCAGTATGGTTAGCCCTTTTCCATGCTGCTTAATATTAAACCTACTTCACCCCAGCTTAGATCTTTCTTTGAACGTTCATGGTGGTTCTGAAAAAAAACGTTGTGGCGCTAAGGAGGGGTTGGGGAGGGGGAGTGGATGGTGTACAGATAGGTGAAGATTTATATTTTTATTTTTTTTATTTTTAATTGACACGTAAAAACAAACATGAAAAAGGGAGAAGAAACTAAAAAATACACAAAAACTACTGCCCATTTCACCCATGCTGCACTCAGACATCCTCAATTGCCTTTGCTGCATTTAGTGCTATTGCCATATAGCACTACCTGGAGGTGCTTGAGACCTCCGTTGGTGTGGAAGGTCCAATGCTGGTGCAGCAGAGGTGACATTCCCATCATTGTCACCAGATGAAGTTAATAGGAGAGGTCCAGCAGATTATGCAGCTGGTGATGGCGGTCCTGCTTCCTCCTGTGGCATTGCAGGTCTGGCGATGGGTTGCTGGGCATTGGAACCAAGACAGATTGCCTGTTGCCAGAACATGCTCCTGAAATGTTCATCCACTTGCTGCCCGTGGTAACAGATCAGGTGCTGGACAAATGTTTTGGTGCCCAGGCTTTGTGCAGCAACCGTGGAAATTCTTCTGCTGCTAACCTCACCATGAAATATACACTGTTCCTTCTCGACGTCTGATAGTGGAGTGTCTTCTTTAGGCAATTTAAAGTGATGCCAGCACAGGGATTGGGTGAAGCTCCTGTGGTGGTATTTCTTGGGTCGAGCCAGCTGCTCTGCCCTCTCACAATCTTCCGGGCCTCCAGGGCCAGTGACATGGTTGATCTCTTCATCACTGTAGAATGCCTTGGTATGTTGCGTGACCATCTCCAGAAAATAATAACAAATAAAAAAACAAATGAATAATATGACAAATGAGGAAATGCAATGATTTCTGGAGTATATATATGTGATTCATACCTTGCAGTTGCCCCTGGGCCAATCTGTTTGCAGAATTTCTCTACCAGTGAATCGCAAATCGAAAAGAAAATTGTCTGTTTTTTTCTATGTTTTTATTGAGCTTTTCGCAAAATCAATGTTTTATTCAGTTTCAGTGTTTAAATGCTCCCTTTGCATAAAATAAAGTTATTGGAACATTAAGATGAAGTTTTGATTTTATATGATGTATATACATGGTTCTCAATCTGACTTGTTTAATGTGCTGCTGCTGCTCATCTCGCTGCTCATCGCGGTATCGACTGAAAAATGTGCAGCATTATGACTGCTCGAGTCAAATAGTGGGCCTCATTACGAACCTAGCAGTAACCCACTAGTGTTACCCGTGAGTTGCTGCCAGACTCGTAACACTGTTTCTGCCGCCTGAGATCCCGGTGCCACTGGGACATTACAAGTCCAGGCGGCCCCGGAGTTCAGACGGTGGAAAGTATAAGTGCACATTCCTCATGTCCTCCATGGGAATGGGGACACGGAAGCACTGGCACAGTTCCTAACAGTGTCAGTGCTTCTGTGACAACTCTGCATACCGGGGCCAATGCGCCCGGCAGGCCAGACCTGCTGGTCGCAATGCCCTAGGAAGGCCGAATTGTAGTGTGGAGGTCGAGAAAGGGTACCGGTACGGTGTGACAGGCACCCTTATTTTCAGACCGCCATACTTGTAAGGAGGCCTGTGTCTTTATATTTTACCTTTTTTGTTAATTCTCAATCTCAATAGCCAAAGATATAGATATTGTTCATGAATCTGGATTTCATATTAGTACGTTCTTCTTCATCGTCACAGTACTTTCGTAGTTCTGGCTCTGAGTACTATTTTTGAAATAAAAGTTAATATTTATAGGTAGTAATTAAAAGGAGTTCTGTATTTATATTTGTAGGGAAATGCCATCTGGCAAGGGTGCAAAGCCCAACCATTTTGGATTTTTAGCGCATAAAATCACATGGGTGATTCCTTCTCGAAAGGGGTACTCTGCTAACCAGAACCCCCTTTGTCACAACTCCATGCCAAAAGCATAGTGCACTTGTTTTTCTAATGAATTGTTTTATTTTATTGTTATATGATTATCTAACCTTTGACAAATTGGCCAAACATAATTTCATTATTATCAAATACACTCATAACAATTTGAAAAAAAATCATGACAAGTAGAATAAATACATAAACACCAAATTGATACAATTCATAAGATTGAAAACACAATAAAAGTAATTCATTCAAGTTGCAAAGACCTCAGAAAACAAACAGCTAACAATAATGAAGTTGTGTACCCGCTAAGCAATACTGCTAAAACAAGTTAGACATCGCTCCAGTCAAATGTGAAGTGAATCTATTAAAATAAACCTCACACTTATCACTAAGCTCTACACAGCAAAGGAGTGCGCTTATGCCCTGCTACATCATTAGCTGATCCACAGAAACCACTCTGCTTGTGGCGCAGAGCAGGTTCATAGGTCATAAAATGCCCACTCGACTGCCGCAGCAACTGAAATGTCACTGCAGCACATGGGAGACATTTAAGATATGCCCCCTCTACCTAAACTATGATGATCATTAAGAACCCCATACTGGTGGAAGGGTAATCTCTAAAAATACGCTATGCCTGAGTTTAGGCATAGTGCATGGCTACTTATGAACATTGCCCCCACATCCCAATTTATATCACACATGTGCCAGCTATTGTGAGTCAACTCTGCTGTGGAAGGGAATGTGTATATGGGTCGGACAGGCTGAGACTGCCACACAGAGGATCAAGCCTCTCTTAATTCTCTTTGGAGTGCCAGTAACACTTTCTCACAGAGACAGCCGGCCAGCTGTCCTAGGCCCAGGTATCAAAGGAGCACAACCATTCAGGAGGAGTAGCCTCACACCAGGATGATGCATATCTAAAGGTCTTTGTTGTCAGTAGGAGGTAAGGGGGTGGGAGTAGGGTAGGCAGGAGCGTTCTGGACACTGAAAGAAGCCTTCCACCATCTTGTGTCTTGCTATCTCTCTTTCCCTTTCCTGTCTCGTCCACTTCCTCTGGAGCAAAGCACTTTGGGTATGACATCAACAAGGTGAAGTCCACTCCAGCCAGGAGCAGGGATTGGTCCCCTAAAGCAGGCTAGCTTTAGACCAATCGCCTGAGGACTAGCTTATTTAAGAGAAGGGATTTTGCACCTCTTCAGCAGAATCCCCTCAGTTCAGCAAGGATACTCTAAGGCAGAACAGATGCTATGACTATTCTCATCTGGACTTCCTTTGGGACAGTTTTACTGTTTAAAGCGCTCAGCTTGAGGTGAAGAAGAAGCTGTACAAGACAGAAGGAAGATCTGTCCCCTAACCACTCCCATGAAACATCGGGAGGACAAGTGCTGTGGACCAGAACCAACCACTCTGCAACACATCTTCTGTGCCAGAAGAGCAGACCCTGAACTGGAGCATCCTGTCCTTGAGTCCTTTGCGAAGGCCTCACAGCATCCAGCGTGCCAGACAAGCTGAAGCTCTGTGTCCCCCGTATCCTGAACAATAGAGAAGGCACTGGAACTGGTGTTGGCGTCTGCATTCCTCCTCCAGGTTTAGAGAAACAAAAATCAAAAGAGGGTACGGACAAAGGTTTGCACCCTCTTGCCTAGAAAGGGCCCGCTGGTTAGGTCCAATCCAAGCTTTTGTTAAAAGGACTGACAGTTTCCTGCCACATGGTGGGCTGAAATTCTGGGATATTGGTTCAAATGAACTCAGTTGGGGTGCACTGTGGTAGGAGGTCTAATGCAATGTCTAGGGCCCTGCACTTGTGAGGCCAGGAGTCTGAGTGGAACAATAGGGAAGACCCTGGTACTGGTGTTGGTGTCTGCATTCCTCATCCTGGGGTAGAGAAACATAACTCAAAAGAGGGTAAGGACACCAATGTGCACCCTTTTGCAAAGAAAGGGCCCCTTGGTTAGGTTCAATACACGCTTTTAATAGGACTAACAGTTTCCTGCCACAGGGTGGACTGAACCTCTGAGATATTGGTTAGAATTAACACAGTTGGGGTGCACTTGGTAGCAGCTCTAGTGCAATGTCTAGGGCCTTCATCTTGCGGGACCAGGTGTCTGGGTGGAATATTTTGTCTTCTTATCTGTGCTTCTAAGTAGGAAGAGCTTCTGCAATGTTTTTATAGTTTCTTTCTTGTGCTGCCACAGGGTGTCTTGTGATTTCCTTAAGATAGCAATTGACTCATGAGTTAGATTATGACATCTACCATCTCTCTCCGACTCTGGCACAGCTGATGGGGTTCCAAGTCTGGTTCTGTTTCTGTGTCTTACTCTTGCCCTTGTTGTCACATGGCCAGGCTATGCTGGGTGAGGCATGCTTGAAGTTAGCCCCTCCAAAGTGACCTACAGTCTCTCCATGCTTTCCGCCAAATCCATGAGTATTCTTTCAATTACAATAAGCAGCTTGTTAGTGGCATTTCCTAAAAATATGATGTTTGGCTAACACTCAAAATTACATCCTCAATTGTACGGTTACATGTGATATAATCATTATTAAAACCCTAAAATGGAAACAACGATCTGCAAATAACTGCGGAAAAATATGGAGATGCCCTTTTCAACACACAGATTACCTACATCCTTTTACAATCTATGTTGTCAAAGTGCGGTCTAGTGGATTTTGTGGTAATATAATTACAGTTTCTGCATTTGTTTAATTCCATATTCCTAACCTAACTCATTATTCCTACACTTGTCCTTAAAATTATCTTTTAACGGGGGACCCCCCCGCTACCCTTCCCCCATCTGCTGCTGAAGCCACCCTTCATCACTCTTTTTTGCACTGTTTTAATCTGGAGCCTATTTTCACAGTCACACCTGAAAACTGCACTTTTCCTGCAATTCGAGATTTCTTACATCGATTCAACTTTTAATACACTAACTTGTTTTGATTTTCGATATAATTACACCTTCTATTATTGCGTCTTTGCTTTTTGCAGCAATGTAATCACTGGTTACCAATCGCACCTGCTTTTGTTTGCTCCTTGCTGGACTGACTAAAGCCATTAAAGCAAAGTTATTTTGTTTAATCCCCTTCAGATGATTGATGGAGGCATGATCCTCAGTTTTCAATTTCCTTTTTCTGTTCATGGATCTTAGATCAAAAGATGTGGTTCTCTCTTCTTGGTGCAGCAGTCCAATAGCCTTCAGCAGATGTAATTTGCTTGCTGACTTCCATCTTCCCTTTCAGCAAGGCAGAGTTCTCAGCTCAGGGTCTCCCACTGGTGGGATTGAGTTCTGTGTTTGCCCAGGATGAGGCTAATACATAGACCGAGGCAGTAGAAGGCTCTAATTGATGAGTTGGAGGGAGGGGCAGAGGGAATTGAAAAGCTCTTTTTGAGTGGACTCCCAGAGAGCTCTCGACCTGGGCTATCTGGGTCTCAAGGGCTACCTCTGCTTTTGCATGCCTCCTATTATAGATTAAGGCTGTCAGTAAGGCAGGAGTATGGTATGATGCAATAGTACAGGTATGGCACAGATACAGTATTGCCGGTGTTATTATAAATGCTATGGTTATTTACTGTAGTTTTCAGAACTGCCTAGAAAATACTATGTCCCAGGGGGGCAGTGCCATGTTACCTAGGCTGCATGTTCTGTCAGGACCAGTTGTTCAATCATTTGCCCCTCCACGACTCCCCAGACTCAATGGATAGCCTGCTGCCAACTGCTCGGCCTCAGTGTGCACACACCTCGGAAACCGGATTCAAGTCCTGAGCTCACCAATCTCCCTTATGTGTCATGGGGAGCAAGATAGCAATTGGGCAGGGGACATATGGCATCACAACTACTCCCCACCCTCCTCACGATTTCACTCCGAAATGCCTACATTACCAGGCCCCCCTACAGTCCTGTTGCTCCTTGCAGTACCACAAGCATTAAAGGAAAGGACTTCCAGCCACTGATGCATCAAGCTGGACTATGCTGAGCTGGAGGACCACCATCATGGCCCCTTCCGACAAACTCCAGAGTTTACACGCTTGCCAGTTTCTTCAAGTGGACATGTTTGACAGGATCTCCACATGAGACAGTCCTTCATATAACGTGTGCAGGACACCAAATCTTGGCACCTGCCTCTGCCAATGACTGCACCAATGTTGTGTTGCTGTTCCATAGAGTGTGTAAAGATGCAATGTATACACAATATGATGTGGTAATTATTCTGCAATATTGCAATAGTTTTGTCAAGCATTAAAGCTGCTTTAGAACATATAGCTTTCTTACCTACCACCAACCTCTACAGCTGTGCCATCCCATTGAGTCACATACAATCCAACATCTTATTAGACTACATTGGTAGAAGATAGAAAACAGAATACACCCACGTAAAAGTAATGACATGGCACAAAAGGAACACTGATTGTGCAAAGCTTCACTAATCATGAAGTTTACAATGAACGAAAACAGAACACCACCTAAAATTCAGAACATTTAAAAAAACATGGCTCTTTAACTCACCAAGCCAAACAGGAAACACTGTTGAAGGGAAACAGCCAATACAACACAAGAGAAACAGCCAAAACAACTGAAACATTATGAACAGAAACCAGGATAACAAGACACTAGAAAGTGTTTTAAGACAAACCACCATAGACGAATATGAACCCTGCCAGACCAACACAAGTATCGCATTGAAGGGCACGGACCACTAACATCACTAACTAACCCTTCTAAAAACGTTTCAATATCCTGCATACTCACCCTCAAACACCAAACAAAACACAGGCAGACTTTTACCGCATCAGAAACCTAAATGCACTACAACACGCACACACTGAGCAACACCCAACTGAACACAACACGCCACAGAAAACGTAATCTTTTACACACAAATCATCCCACACACACACTTGTACAACAAGCACAACCAACCCATACCAACTATAAACAAACCCAGCACAAAGTGACCAGTTTTTCAGAACTGAAGCTACACAAGCACATTAAAGCTCTCTAGCGCTTTCCCTCTCTATCCAACTAACTGAAGCCCTCAAACCCCTCCTTCCTTTTCAGATCCACCCGATTGCCTGGGGACCATACACATGTCTGAGGTGTGCAGTATAAATCATGATAACATAACCTAAGGGTGATGTTCCTGGGCATCCTTGCATATATAATATTTTGTACCACTTGTGCTCGACTTCAAAGGGATAGTTAGGTCTTGATGCAAATGGTGGTAATAGTAACACATGTGCAATGTAACTATTGCAAACTCTTTCTTGACCACATAATTGCAAGGACCTTTCATGTATAAAACACGAGAAAAAACACAGTTTTTCGTAATTTCTCAAGTGACAAGCTCAGCGGTAATCAGAGATTATGATTGTTGCATGCAACAAAAAGAATTCCATAGTAAAAAGCAGTGATGAATTTATTCTCGAGACAGAGGCAAACAATCGGGTCCAATGCATTTCTCAGGGACCAAAATCTGCCAGTCTATATTCATCTAATAGCATGTCTCCAGGACTTCTGTTGGAGCGTCGCTTCCTGGTAAAGTATAACTGAATGTTGCCAAACAATAGCATGGAGTTATATTGGAGGGAGAAAGGACCATGTGTGGAAGCACACATGTAACTATTGTACATTTGTGCATGTGTTCACATCATTTGCTTATGTGCAAAGAAATAGCAATCAGTGCAAATGCCTGTGTACTGTTTGTGGGCTGCAACTAATGCGATTACACAGGCACACCTTAAAATTCATTCTGTCCATGACATTTTAAATACCAATTGTTTTGTTTTTAAATACCACCTTATTCAGAGATGGGATGACATGGAGGGTTCACTGAATGGGCTTCATGGAAAGTATTGCATAGGGTAAATGAAGCAGATACAGTGACCACCATACTCAGAAAGAGGCCCTTATTGCTGAAAGATATATCTGCCTGCTCTAGGTTTACCATAAATATCTGCTAATATCAAATGAACCTGTGATGAAATGCTTACATTACAAATATATTTGTCTTCAAAATGCTATTATCATTACATCTGAGTTGCAAGCTTTGTTTTCTGGGATTTGCATTGTCGCACAAAAATCAATTGATTATCAGGGTAATTCATAGAATTTCGCAGAAAAGTGTCGCAATCGGCTGGCGCAGAGTGTCCGCGTGCGATTGACTGCGCCAGGCACGTGCGATAAAACCGATTTCCGCGCACAGCGTATTCATGGATTACATGCTCCCAAACCAGCCGTGGCGCAGAGTATCGCAGCGACCCTGCAGCAGCGCCAGTAACGCCCCCAAGAACGCCCTCTCGCAAGGAAAAGCCAGCAAAATCGCTAAATCATCGCAAAGGGCTGCGCTAACTCTGGACCAGTTTACAGGGCAGCCAAACAAGGAACGCAAAGCGGGTAACGTGCATATCAGGGGTACACGTGAAGTCATACACGCGATTAGCCAGGGTACGTGTATTACAGGGGTACGCGGGAAGTTTAACACGCGATTGGCCAGGGTACGTGTATTACAGGGGTACGCGGGAAGTTCAACACGCGATTAGCCAGGGTAAGTGTATTACAGGGGTACGCGTGAAGTCATACACGCGATTAGCCAGGGTACGTGTATTACATGGGTACGCGGGAAGTTTAACACGCGATTGGCCAGGGTACGTGTATTACAGGGGTACGCGGGAAGTTTAACAGGCGATTAGCCAGGGTACGTGTATTACAGGGGTACGCGGGAAGTTTAAAACGCGATTGGCCAGGGTACGTGTATTACAGGGGTACGCGGGAAGTTCAACACGCGATTGGCCAGGGTACGTGTATTACAGGGGTACGCGGGAAGTTTAACACGCGATTAGCCAGGGTACGTGTATTACAGGGGTACGCGGGAAGTTTAACACGCGATTAGCCAGGGTAAGTGTATTACAGGGCTACGCGGGAAGTTCAACACGCAATTAGCCAGGGTACGTGTATTACAGGGGTACGCGTGAAGTCATACACGCGATTAGCCAGGGTACGTGTATTACATGGGTACGCGGGAAGTTCAACACGCGATTGGCCAGGGTACGTGTATTACAGGGGTACGCGGGAAGTTTAACAGGCGATTAGCCAGGGTACGTGTATTACAGGGGTACGCGGGAAGTTTAAAACGCGATTGGCCAGGGTACGTGTATTACAGGGGTACGCGGGAAGTTCAACACGCGATTGGCCAGGGTACGTGTATTACAGGGGTACGCGGGAAGTTTAACACGCGATTAGCCAGGGTACGTGTATTACAGGGGTACGCGGGAAGTTCAACACGCGATTAGCCAGGGTAAGTGTATTACAGGGGTACGCGGGAAGTTCAACACGCAATTAGCCAGGGTACGTGTATTACAGGGGTACGCGGGAAGTTTAACACGCGATTGGCCAGGGTACGTGTATTACAGGGGTACGCGGGAAGTTCAACACGCGATTGGCCAGGGTACGTGTATTACAGGGGTACGCGGGAAGTTTAACACGCGATTAGCCAGGGTACGTGTATTACAGGGGTACGCGGGAAGTTTAACACGCGATTAGCCAGGGTAAGTGTATTACAGGGGTACGCGGGAAGTTCAACACGCAATTAGCCAGGGTACGTGTATTACAGGGGTACGCGGGAAGTTTAACACGCGATTGGCCAGGGTACGTGTATTACAGGGGTACGCGGGAAGTTTAACACGCGATTGGCCAGGGTACGTGTATTACAGGGGTGCGTGGGAATCATCACACGCGATTAGGCTGGGTGGGTCCTCACAGGTGTTCCCTGTACACCCTCCACGGCCCCTGCAGGCAGTCTACAAAACAGGGGACTACCCTGCACACCTGCTCATGTCCCCCTGCACCCCCACCCCCCCAGCAGTGCAGGGGCAGCCTCCACCAGGCCCCCACTCATGTCTCCCACCACCCCCACCCTCCCGCCACCAGGGGCAGCCTCCACCAGGCCCCCACCCATGTCTCCCACCACCCCCCGCCACCAGGGGCACTCTCCACCAAGCCCCCACCCATGTCTCCCACCACCCCCACCAGTGCAGGGGCACCCTCCACCAGGCCCCCACCCATGTCTCCCAACACCCCCACCCACCAGCACTGTGGGGCACGTGGCCAGCAGGCAGTCAGGCAGCAGCAGATGGCAGGTGGGAGCGTGCTCAGGGCTCTGGGGGGCAGTAATTTCGCCTCCTGGCCAGGAGCGTGGTCTCTCGTGTGTGAACGCGTGGACAGCCTGATAGGTAGTGAAATCCCACACGTCAGCAAAGGCCCTTAGCGCGTAAACCCGTCAACAGCATATGCGCGCCTATAGTCACCTGCACGTGCAGGAAATTGTTGCGTGACACGTCCCAGTGTCAAAGCGTGTGATTGGTGAAAATGGATGTACACGTAGAAGTGACAAAGCGTGTGATTGGTGAAAATGGATCTACACGCAGGAGTGACAAAGCGTGTGATTGGTGAACGTACACGCCGCGTAAGTGACGCTGTACGTGTGGGCCTGTATATAAGGTACATGTAGAACACCATTTCCTTGTACGTGCTTTTCGTGGAGAGCGAGTGGGTGAAATCTGTACTTCTTGTCGTTTCACACGCGATTTACTTCACGGCGTTTCCAGTTCGTATTCCCTGTTACCTCTGACAGCTTTTTCTCTTTTTTCTCTTTTACTGGTTTACCTGGGCCTGTTCCCTCAAACAGTGTCCCCTTCTACTGTTGTCCTGTCTTCTCAGACAGCGTACACATCTTCTTTTGGCGGGGGTTTAGCCAGCCAAACGCGCTCATTCTTCACGCTCTTTTACCTGGCAGACGGTGAGTCACGCACGTATCCAACTTCTGTGCTTGCCCCGTGTGTTGCCTACCCCTTCAGAGGTCATTCTAGGCTGCGTGTGACACGCATACGTTCATTCTTGTGTTACTGGGTGCCACAGCGTAGTGCAGGTTTTTCTTTCTGCACACGTGGTCTAGGAGGGGTTGCGTGCACGTCATCTCCCTTTTTTGGGCCTCCTGTGCGTTGCGTGACCCGTCATCTTTCCCCAGGGGTTACAATCAGCCGTGCTAGAGCACTAGGGTACAATTACCATCTGGTACCCAACCCCTTTGACCCCCAATTGCCCAGGACAATTGTCTACAGCCACTCCCATACGCACATTAATATCAGTGCCATGGCTGGGAGGCGAGGATTCCGTAAGGGTGGCAAAGGTGGAAGAGCCACAAGTGGTGGCCGTGGTGGATCCGGTAGGGGACGTGGTCGTAACTTGCAGGGTGAGCCTGTCCCCCCATGTGTGGAGGACCAGTCAAGGGCACCCATCATCCCCCCCCCCTCTCCCCCTCCCCCCCTCCCGTTGAGGCTGAAGTGGCTGACACCATCCATGCTCAGCCCTTGTTGGACCAGCCCATTGTGGCACCAGACCTGGCTGACTCCATGGCTGACTTCCAGGTCAGCAGGGCTACGACACGTGCGCTGGTGCACGTTGATGCCATCATGCCACGTGGATCTGGGGCAGCAAGGTCATCTACTGCACCAAGGAGGCAGGGCGGAGTGGCTGCAGGGGCAGCTGCGGCTCCATCCACCCCAGCCCTCACACACCCAGCCAGGACAGTGTCGGTCCTAGTCCATGCTGCTGAGATTCCCCCTGACACCATCACACTCGAGCCAATGCCTGCACCAACTCCCATGCTGAGTGTGCAATCCCACACTCCTGATACAGAGTCCACCAGGGCTCCTGCCCCTAGTGTCCAGAGCGGCGCAGGACACTCAGGATCACCACCACCTTCCAAGCGGAAGAGGAAGAGTGCTCGTCCGGCACAGGCTGATGCCCCAGACACGGCTACACAGTCCGGCCCCTCCAGGAAGCCCAGCTTCACGGATGACGAACTGAATGCACTTGTCGAGTATGTGTCCGGACATGACAACGAGATGGTCATTGTTGCAGGATCCAAGACCACACCTGCACAACGCCAGGCACACTGGCAGACCGTTGCGGACATCGTAAGTGCCCTTGGAATCGTGAGGCGCACAGCCAATGATTGCTATAAGCGCTGGAATGACCTAAAGCGCAGGGCAAAGAGTAAGCTGGCCTCAAGTCATGCCGCAACTCTAGTGACTGGAGGTGGGTCTCCAGTAGTAGACATGGAACTCACTCCACATGAGTCAGTCGCTGGGACCTACGTCACGGAGGAACAGATCCAAGGCGTGGGAGATCTGGCTGATTACGAGGCATTGTCCGGTGAGTGCACATGCATGTGTGTGTCATACATGTGCATGGTGTGTGTGTGAGGGCTTCTGTTTGGGTGCCAGGAGAGAGTGTGTGCGCCTCAGTCGTATGGGTCAGCCATGTGCTTCATGCAATACTTCCTGCGCAGCTGCATTTGGCCATAGCAGTATCCCTTCTGCCAACAGTAGACATCTAGCACAACTGCACGCCAGTTGCCCTTGAAGTGTCACCTTGACACAACAGATTTGCTTATTTTTCACTGTTCATTCAGTCAGTTTGTTTGCATTCCACCACTTTCACTAGGCATGTCGCTGTCCACTAGTCACATGTCTGACATGGGTATGGTAAAGGGGAGTGACTTTGTTACCTGGATATCATTTGTACACACATGTCCCTGTGCAATTTGACCATTACAGACTGGCAGCTCCAGGTGAAAAATCTGACCTGTTAGAATCAGAAAAGCTATTACATGCGGGAACTGGACTGAATGAATAGGTGCTGCCCTCCTCTCCATCTTCACTCAATAGCAATGGTACATGCCATCTGTGTGATGGCATGTGTGTTTCACCTGCCAATCACAGGCCAATGTGTGATGCCACTGCCAGGCAGCATGCAGAAAATTTGTTCATCTTCCATCTTGGTGTCATCAGTGTGTGCCGTTTGCCTGCACTTCATACGCAGTGAGGGTGCATGCATGGGAGGGTTTTAGTCATGTGGGACATGTCAATCAAGTACTGGTTCTCTTGCTTCTCAGCCCTCAATGTGTGCCATGGTGCTAATGCCTGTTTCCATTACTTTGTTTTCATGTCTTTGCAGGGGAAGACGCACCTGATACTGCTGGGGTTGTGGAGATGGTGCAGACCCAGGAGGTGTCCCAGGGCCGACCAACCACCAGTGAGGGACGTGGTGTGGTGGTGGGGGAGAACCCACAAGTGCTGCAGGTCGTGCTCTCAAGGGGTGTCTCTGGCTGCACCTCCCCCGAGCTGTACTCAGGTGTTGATTCGGATGAGACCTACGTGCCGTCGCTGGTGAGTGTTCCAGGGAGGGATTCTGTTCTGTCTCACCCACCTGCACCAGGGTCAGTACCCTCCATGGGGATGTCAGTGTTGGCAGCTACGCCTTTGGTGGTTACGGATGCAGGGTCACACTCCGCGACATCTGATCCTGTTCCTGGGCCAGCAGATCAGAGGGGGAATGCAGTCCTGCAGCCTCAGGCAGTGCCGGCACAGCAAGGCGCAGTTCGCCTTGCCCCAGACAGGTGTGGTGCCCGCCGACGTGGTGGCCGTACGCCACCTGGCAATACCGCATGGGAGCAATCCATTTACGGTATGGCTACCCAACAGGCTGCATCATCCGAGATGATGGCTCAGGCCATGGATAGGGTGGCCACTTCCATTGTCCCCCCAGAAAGGCTGATGGAGCGACTAGAGCAGGCAACTGACTCCATCTGCCAGTCACACAGGGAGGACATGTTGGGGTCCAACAGGGACAGGCGGGCGGCACTGGCGACTCTGCAGGAGGCCATCTCCATTGAGTCCCAGGGCCACAGGGAAGCCCTGAGGCAGGAGCTCCTACACCTCAGGACGACTCTTGTTGAGCTTGAGGCTTCAACACACCAAAGGACAGAACAGCAGCTGGAGCGTCTCACCCGTACGCTCTCAGCTGAGATGCAGGCAACGAGGGCGGAGGTCCGGGCATCCCGTGAGTTGTTGCATGGGGACCTCCGCACACTCATCCTCCAGAACCAGACCTACCACACCCGCATGCTTGCAGCCATGGAGGAGCAGACTAGGGCCTTGCGTGGGCTGCCTCCCATAGTGCAACCACCTCCGGATGCAGCTGCACAGGGTGATAATAGCGACAGCAGTGACACTCCCACAATAGGGTAGCCGTGTGGGCCATGAGCCCATGGAGGTGTTTTATTTTCCCAGGATCCACGCAGGTGGGTTCTGGTGTGCATCCTGTCCTCGGACCTCCTGGGTGGCCTCCCCAACCCCCCCGGGCCCATCAATGGCCATTTTTTATTTTTTCTTATTTTTATTTTTATTTTGATTTCTTTTATTCCCAATTTTTTTGGGAGGATCTGTTGGCTCCGATCTGTTGGCTCCGATCTGTTGGCTCCGATCTGTTGGCTCCGATCTGTTGGCTCCGATCAGTTGGCTCCGATCTGTTGGCTCCGATCTGTTGGCTCCGATCTGTTGGCTCCGATCTGTTGGCTCCGATCTGTTGGCTCCGATCTGTTGGCTCCGATCTGTTGGCTTCCGTGGTTCCTGTGGGCATACGCTGCATTGTGGCTGGGCACATGCAGGCTTGTAATGTATTTGGTTCAGATGCTTGGGTTTGAGTCACACACACCCCTCCTGCTTCCCGTTTCCATGGGCTTGCAAAGGGTGTGCCCAAGTGACAGTGAATTACACAGTGACGTTGGACTCCCATGACCTGTGTGGCCAGTCTGTAGTCAATACTGTGTATACATTCCTAGTGCATATTGCTGTTGTGTTGTACACTGCATGTTGCATTGATGTGTAACTCTTCTTCTGTGTCTACCTCCCAATTTGCAGGTCCCTTCCTCAAGTCCACACAAGGACCTCTAGTCTGGCGATGGGGACCATGTTGGCAGCAGTGCACCTACAACTCTACATGGCGCCAACACTGCACAGTTGGTAGTGGTGGGAGTGCAGGCATTTCCAGGTGGTGAGACTACTAATATGTTACATTTTTGATGTCATGTTAATGGTACTACGTGCTCAAGTATGTTGTTGGTCCGGCATTGCTGTGAGCATTTCAGGTGTTGCAGGTTTCTAATAGTGCCACTGTACATAGTGAGAGTGATGTCATGTTGTGGGGATTACTTTGTTTACCTGCAATTAGCATGACATGGCACGGTGTGTCGTGTGGCAGTGCTGGGGTTGGGTTGGCTGACATGGCACTGTCCTCTTGTTGCATTTTGCAAGTGGGTATTCATTTTAGCTGCTTCAATGTGTAACTTCACAAAACTGCATTGGTGGTGTCTGTGTGGGTAGGGATGCACACATTGTGACACTTCCAGGTGAACAATCTCAGGCTGACATGGAATTCCCGGTTCATTCTCCACACATTCAGGATCAGTGTCAGGTTGAGTCATCATTGATTGTCAGATGGAATGTGCCAGGGCAGTGTGCACTCCACAGGGGTGTGATTTCTATGTGAAGTAATTAGCCACTAGCTGTGTACGGGCTGCCTCCCCCCGTGCCCTTTCCCCTCCCATGCGCAGCGGCTGTGCATGTGGTTGGGGATGTGGGGCCACCACCATGTCCACGGCCAGGCCCCGGCGTGTTGCAACGTTGTGCAGGACACATGCTGCCACTATGATCCTGCACACTACTGGGGGAGCGTATAACAGCTGCCCGCCAGAACGGTCAAGGGAGCGAAAGCGTGACTTCAGCACTCCGAATGTGCGCTCCACTATGCCCCTGGTTGTAATGTGGGCTGTGTTAAATCTTACCTAGGGTGGCGTGGTGGGGTTCCGAATTGGCGTCATCATGTGGGGGCTGAGAGGGTAGGCACTGTCCCCTGTGGAGGTGGGGATTGGTATCATTGGTGAGGTTGTGACCTTGCTCAGTATCCAACATGCATGCATGTGCAGTGGCATACATACTCACCAAGCAGCCATGTATCGCCATGCCGCCCAGCTTCTAGGTCCCGGCTTAGGGTGGACATTCGGTAAATGAAGCTGTCGTGGGTGGAGCCGGGATAGTTGGCATATACTGAGGTGATGATTCCCTTGGCATTACATGCTACCTGCACGTTGATGGAATGCCAGTGCTTGCGGTTCCTATAGATGTGCTCAGATGCCCTGGGGGGACGTAGAGCCACATGGGTGCAGTCGATGGCACCTAGCACTTTGGGGAATCGTGCCACTGCGTAAAAATCCAGGGCGGCAGCATGCCTTTCTGCAGGTGTTCTGGGCAGGTATATGTGCCTGCGGACTGATGGGCGTGCAGTCATGATGTTCAAGACCTGGTGTAGGCAGCGTGACTGGGTGGCCTGTGACACCCCACCCACTATGGCACTTGTCCGCTGAAATGATCCAGTGGCTAAGAAGTGCAGTACATTGAGGACCTTCTCCAGGGGGCTGAGTGCTTGGGAGCACAGGGTGGGTGATGTGAGGTCATCCTCCCACTCAGTCACCAGGTCCAGTATGATGTGTGGTGGAAACCTGTACCTCCCATACACCTGGTCATCAGGCATCCCGAAAAGGCTGGTTCTGGGTGTGAATATTCTGGCCCTGACTATCCTCCTCCTCCTCCTTTGGTAGCCCACTGCCACTGCTGCTAGGAACGGTATGTTCATCCTGGCGTCTGAGCTTGTTATTGTTAAAGTCCGCAATTTATGCTTAGCGCGTGTTCTAGGCGAGCGTGTGACCCGCGCAGCCCTGGAATCCTGTTGCCAGTCCAATAGCATGTGGAAATTCACACGCACCACGGGATACAGCGTGTGACCCGCGCAGCCCTGGAATCCTGTTGCCAGTCCAATAGCGTGTGGAAATTCACACGCACCACGGGATACAGCGTGTGACCCGCGCAGCCCTGGAATCCTGTTCCCAGTCCAATAGCGTGTGGAAATTCACACGCACCACGGGATACAGCGTGTGACCCGCGCAGCCCTGGAATCCTGTTGCCAGTCCAATAGCGTGTGGAAATTCACACGCACCACGGGATACAGCGTGTGACCCGCGCAGCCCTGGAATCCTGTTCCCAGTCCAATAGCGTGTGGAAATTCACACGCACCACGGGATACAGGTTCGCTGACGTACTTGCGTGTGTAAGTGGCCGCGCACCCATTAAATACACGTACATAGGCCAATCGCGTGTACGCGCACTTTTGTCCAATTACACGCGATGACACTCTGACGTGCAGTATCTCCACGTGTGCCCCGTCATCACGTCCTGAGTGGGGAACACCCGTGCGGGTCACGTCACAGACGCGCTTACGCGCTGAGGGACTCTGGTCCAATAGAATCGCGTATGCGTGCTGACGCGCTTACGCGCTAAGGGCCTTTCCTCGGATTTCACGCTGACGTGCAGGATTTTCACGTGCCAAATCACTCCGTATCAAGCTGGCCACGCGAAAACACACGGAAGCCCACGCTCCTGCCCAGAAGGCCGAGTTACTGCCCCCCAGTGCCCCGAGCAGCCTCCCACGTGCCATCTGCTGCTGCCTGCCTGCCTGCCTGCTGCCACCGTGCCCTGCCATTTGGTGCCTGCACATCAGCCATCTGCAGGGGTCCAGTTGCTGTGTCCACCCCTGCTGGAACTGAAGACTCCCGACTGGTATTACATCGCTCCACAGCCCAGCCCCAGGACCCAGTTGCCCACCCACACCTGCCTCTGGGGTTGCCATGTCGGGCACTTCCACATCTGGCACCAGTGGCAACCCCAGGCCAGAGGGGCAGAGGGGCACCAGCTTCACTGTCACCGAAGTTGGTGTCCTGGTGGAGCATGTCCTGGGGCAGTATGATGCCCTCTTTGGATCGTCCCGCGCCAGCAAGGAAGGACGGCAGAGGATCTGGGCCGACTGTGTGGTTGCCATCAACGCGGAGGGGGTGGCAACCCGCGACGTCCTGAAGATCAAGAAGCGCTGGGAGGACTTGAGGTCCAGGACCCTTGTGAAGGCCCGGCGCCTCGTGGAGGGGGGCCGGGGCCGCATGAGTACCATCCAGATGAGGGTCCTGGAACGCGTACGCCCAGCGCTCCACGCCCAGATCCTTGAGAGGGAGGCCCGTCTGGAGTTGAGCGGTAAGTGTCCATGCATTACTGTGTGAGACAGGGCATGTTGCGGTGTGCTGGTTCTATGATACTTGCCTGTATGTGTGCCATAGCCCATGTATGCATGTATGTGTGCAGGGACATCATGGTAATGCATGTGCGACCAGTGATGTGTGATGCACATGGTTGTTGCATGTGTTGAAATGCCGCATGGGGAGACCTAATCAGATTATGAACATGAGAGCATGCCAGTCTCTGTACCTGAACATGGGTGGGGGTGAGGGATGGGTGCTGATGCCAGGTACATATATGGTAGCCATGTCTGTGTGCCTGACCTGCGTGTCTGTGACTTGTGCATGCCATGGATGCATGACACATGTGTGTGACAATGCAGAGATTCAGTAAAGCAGCAAAATTACCCTTGTATCCGCTGTGTTTGGTGTGTTTGGGGCCAGATGGATGTGACTGAGGTGATGTGTGTGCATGTGATGGGCATGAGCCATGATGCATGTGAGTTACATATCATTGAATGTTTCAAGAGTCCATTGGACATGCATGGAAATGTCCATGGCATGCACCATGCCTGTTACTGTGTGTGTTTTGCCTGGACTGGCCCATGTGTTGTGGAGGGACATGATGGAAGTGTACTTTGACAGTGGTGCTCATCTGCTATTGCTTCCTGTCTAGGGGACCATTGTACAGTGCCCTGATGCTTGTGTTCTTTGTCTCCCTCTACGCAGCGGCTAGTGAAGAAGAGGGCGGAGACGGCGCTGTGGAGCAAGGCGGCGGGGATGCCCCCACGGCTGCAGCGGAAGGGGTGGGTGAGCCCCCACAGGGGCCTGCTACGGTGGGAGACGGTGAGGAGCCATCCAGGTTGGTGGTTTGCACAGAGGAGGAGGAGGCCGCCACTGGGGCACACATGGGGCCTGGTGGGGGCATCCCTGCTGGTGCCAGTGGTGCAGTCCAGGGCCAGGGGCAGGAGGCAGCACAGGTCACCGTGGAGGGGCCTGTGCATGTCGCTGTCCCTGACCCTGTGAGTGCACCACCATGCACCAGCAGGGATGCCCCGTCCCAGGCCTGTCCGCAGGTAGAGGGGATGTCCATGTCACCTGACTCCCCTCCACCTGCGGACGTGGGAACCCCTGGCCGTGCGGAGAAGGTCCTGATTGGGGTCGCGTTGCGCACGGCTGCGATTCGTGATGCCGTGCGTGCTTCCCGGGAGGAGCACGCACGTCATCACGAAGTGCACCGTGCCGACGTGGCCCAATTGGGATCGGCCATGTTCGGGGGTTTCCTGCATGTGTTGGCCAATGTGGCGGCCCTCTCCTCCTCTGTGCAGGCTATCCACCAGTCGTTCTCCTTGCCGTCTTCCAGCCCAGATGCCACCAGGGCCCCCTGTGGACCTGCCCCGACCAATGCAGCCAGCTCGGTGGGGATCCCATCCCTGCCACAGTCGGGAGTCAGAGATCCAGCAGGGGTGGACACCAGAGCAACTGGACCCCAGCAGATGGAGGATGTGACGGCATCATCGGGCAGGGCACGTGCACGACGGCGTCGGTGGTTTCCATCAGCCTGGATGCCGTCGTGCTGGCACAGGCAGTTGCGTCGGAGGCAGCAGCAGGCTCAACGTGGGAGGCATCATGGCTCGGGGCCATCAACATCAGGGGTGCAGGCATCGGCCGGAGGGCAGGAGAACCCTGGAATGGGAGTGGCTTCCGTGTGGGAGAGGTTGTGCCAGCGGATAGGTGCGGAGCGGCAGCGGGCAGAGGAGGAACGGCTCACGATGGTCAGGGCGGAGGACTCCATGCGGAGGGCGCTGAGGCGGGCTGAGTGCCTCGAGGGTCTTCGCAGGGAGTTTGAGCTTGACACTGCGTTATCCCTGCGGGACCTCGGGGCCAGGGAACATGCCCGCCTCCAAGCCATTGAGCAGGAGTTCGAGGATGCCCTGGCCCATGACAACAACCAGTGAGCCGTCCGAATAGCCCGCTGCCTTTGTATATAGTTGTATAGTTAGGGTTAGGTTTCCTTTGTTTTTTTGAATTTTTTTTGGGTTGCGATTGGACAATGCACCACTTTTTTGTATATAGTTCCCTTTTTAGTTAGTAGTCAGTTAGGTTTAATTTGGTAGGGCTCATGGACCCAGGATTATCTTCTTGATTGGCTTATTTTATTTTTTCATAATTTTTTTCATGGACATTCATCTTGTTTTGTTTGATTTGCTTTGTGTTTTTTCTTATTTGCTGTTCAATACATATTATTTTTTTAATCTTCAATGTGTCGTATCATCTCATTGCTTTCAGGCATGTCATGTTGGGTGTTTTGTCATTCACTTGCAGCCATTGTGTGTGACAGACATGTGTTAAATTGCATTATTTACATTGGGGGTGTAACATGTAATTGCCTTTGATATGTGGGTGGGTGTGATAGTTGGTTGGGCCTTTTGGCAGGGGAGGATGGGCATTACGGACATGATTGGGGAATGTTGGGACCCAGGTGCAGGGGGGCATGGATTGGACATGGGTGGGGGCCTGCTGGCAGGTGCCCCACAGTGCTGGGGGGTGGGGGTGGTGAGAGACATGAGTTGGACATGGGTGGGGGCCTGCTGGCAGGTGCCCCACAGTGCTGGGGGGTGGGGGTGGTGGGAGACATGAGTGGGGCCCTGGTGGAGGGTGACCCTGGTGGCTGGGGTTTGGGGGTGGTGGGAGACATGAGTTGGACATGGGTGGGGGCCTGCTGGCAGGTGCCCCACAGTGCTGGGGGGTGGGGGTGGTGGGAGACATGAGTGGGGCCCTGGTGGAGGGTGACCCTGGTGGCTGGGGTTTGGGGGTGGTGGGAGACATGAGTTGGACATGGGTGGGGGCCTGCTGGCAGGTGCCCCACAGTGCTGGGGGGTGGGGGTGGTGGGAGACATGAGTGGGGCCCTGGTGGAGGGTGACCCTGGTGGCTGGGGTTTGGGGGTGGTGGGAGACATGAGTTGGACATGGGTGGGGGCCTGCTGGCAGGTGCCCCACAGTGCTGGGGGGTGGGGGTGGTGGGAGACATGAGTGGGGCCCTGGTGGAGGGTGACCCTGGTGGCTGGGGTTTGGGGGTGGTGGGAGACATGAGTTGGACATGGGTGGGGGCCTGCTGGCAGGTGCCCCACAGTGCTGGGGGGTGGGGGTGGTGGGAGACATGAGTGGGGCCCTGGTGGAGGGTGACCCTGGTGGCTGGGGTTTGGGGGTGGTGGGTGACATGAGTTGGACATGGGTGGGGGCCTGCTGGCAGGTGCCCCACAGTGCTGGGGGGTGGGGGTGGTGGGAGACATGAGTGGGGCCCTGGTGGAGGGTGACCCTGGTGGCTGGGGTTTGGGGGTGGTGGGAGACATGAGTTGGACATGGGTGGGGGCCTGCTGGCAGGTGCCCCACAGTGCTGGGGGGTGGGGGTGCAAGGGGACATGTGTTGGTGTTCATTAGTTCAAGGAGACATGTGCCTTTGCTGGGGGGCATGCCCATGTTGGGTGGGCTGCCTGCGGGACATGACCAGGGATGCAGGGTAGTCCCCTGTGGTGTGGGCTGCCTGCAGGGGCCGTGGAGGGTGTACAGGGTACACCTGGGAGGAGCCACACTGTCAAATCACATGTGGAACTTCCCGCGCACCCCTGAAATACACGCGCCCAGGCTATTCGCGTGTGGAACTTCCCGCGCACCCCTGAAATTCACGCGCCCAGGCTATTCGCGTGTGGAACTTCCCGCGCACCCCTGAAATACACGCGCCCAGGCTATTCGCGTGTGGAACTTCCCGCGCACCCCTGTAATACACGCGGCCAGGCTATTCGCGTGTGGAACTTCCCGCGCACCCCTGAAATACACGCGCCCAGGCTATTCGCGTGTGGAACTTCCCGCGCACCCCTGAAATACACGCGGCCAGGCTATTCGCGTGTGGAACTTCCCGCGCACCCCTGAAATACACGCGGCCAGGCTATTCGCGTGTGGAACTTCCCGCGAACCCCTGAAATACACGCGCCCAGGCTATTCGCGTGTGGAACTTCCCGCGAACCCCTGAAATACACGCGCCCAGGCTATTCGCGTATGGAACTTCCCGCGCACCCCTCAAATTCACGCGCCCAGGCTATTCGCGTGTGGAACTTCCCGCGCACCCCTGAAATACACGCGCCCAGGCTATTCGCGTGTGGAACTTCCCGCGAACCCCTGTAATACACGTAGCCCGCTCCCCCAGGCCCGATCACGTGAGGAACTTCCCGCGCACCCCTCAAATTCACGCGCCCAGGCTATTCGCGTGTGAAACTTCACGCGAACCCCTGAAATATACGTAGCACGCTCCCCCAGGCCCGATCGCGTGTGGAACTTCACGCGAACCCCTGTAATACACGAAGCCCGCTCCCCCAGGCCCGATCGCGTGAGGAACTTCACGCGAACCCCTGTAATACACGTAGCCCGCTCCCCCAGGCCCGATCGCGTGAGGAACTTCCCGCGAACCCCTGTAATACACGTAGCCCGCTCCCCCAGGCCCGATCGCGTGAGGAACTTCCCGCGCACCCCTCAAATTCACGCGCCCAGGCTATTCGCGTGTGAAACTTCACGCGAACCCCTGAAATATACGTAGCACGCTCCCCCAGGCCCGATCGCGTGTGGAACTTCACGCGAACCCCTGTAATACACGAAGCCCGCTCCCCCAGGCCCGATCGCGTGAGGAACTTCACGCGAACCCCTGTAATACACGTAGGCCGCTCCCCCAGGCCCGATCGCGTGAGGAACTTCACGCGAACCCCTGTTATACACGTAGCCCGCTCCCCCAGGCCCGATCGCGTGAGGAACTTCCCGCGCACCCCTCAAATTCACGCGCCCAGGCTATTCGCGTGTGAAACTTCACGCGAACCCCTGAAATATACGTAGCACGCTCCCCCAGGCCCGATCGCGTGTGGAACTTCACGCGAACCCCTGTAATACACGAAGCCCGCTCCCCCAGGCCCGATCGCGTGAGGAACTTCACGCGAACCCCTGTAATACACGTAGCCCGCTCCCCCAGGCCCGATCGCGTGAGGAACTTCACGCGAACCCCTGTTATACACGTAGCCCGCTCCCCCAGGCCCGATCGCGTGAGGAACTTCACGCGAACCCCTGTAATACACGAAGCCCGCTCCCCCAGGCCCGATCGCGTGTGGAACTTCACGCGAACCCCTGTAATACACGTAGCCCGCTCCCCCAGGCCCGATCGCGTGAATAACTTCACGCGAACCCCTGTGATGCACGTACCCTGCAAATCGCGTGTGACACTTCCCGCGCACCCCGGTATACATGCACACGTATTTTTTGTCAGCGGGTGTCCGTGTTTGTGGGTACCCCTTTGCACGTCATTTTTCCTGGAGGGCCACAGTATGGGACATTCATCATGGCAGTATATAGGTGCTATTTGTTGGCGCACCTTTTGGCGCACATTTCTTACAGCCGCAGAGACGCTACCGCCTCCTTTCTTGTGGCGGTCGTGTTTGTGCCTGTGCGCTGGTTTGAGCGTGCGCTTTTTTCCCCTATTCTATTCCATGAATACGTGTTGTAGGCGAGCGTGTGGGCGTTCCGCGCACTTGTGCCCTGTACTTCCCCCGTGACGCCCACGTTTTGGCAAGTTGTTCCCCATTCCGAGTGTTACGCCCGTGTTCCGCCTACTTTTATTGCGTGCGCCGCGCTATGTGCGATTTTCGCTGTGGCCTGTGCGATTTTCGCTGTGACCTGGCGCACGCTGTTAGATGGCCTGTGCGCTAACGTGCGCCGCGCACTTTTTATCGCACATCCGCTGGTTTTCTTGCGCACGGACTTCCATGAATCGACGTGCGCTGCTTTTCGTGCGATTTTCGCACGTTCACTGCGATTTTCGCTATTCCACTGCGATTCGCACGTTTTTGCCCACTTGCGCCGCGCTAATTATTCCATGAATCGGCCTCAAAGTTGTTTGAACAGTTAGGCCTTATTTTAACAGTCCAATGTTCGCATGCTAAAATAAAGAAAGTCGCGTATTTCTGTGAACGTAAATAATGACAGGAGATGGAAAACAGACTGTGCAACATGCAGTATGTGATATGGGATTGAAGACAGACTCAATACCACTTATGTTTTGTTATCTTGTCCTTCCTCACGCTGGTCTTCTTTGCCAAGACATGAACTCTACCACAGACAAATCTTTTTTCCCACGTAAGGCTTATAGAGTGAAGACTCTTAACACACCTCTCATTTGCTTCTTTCTTCTACTCCCATGTTCTTCACTATCTTGGGTGTTCGGTTGTTTCGTCAAATTGAATTAGTTTGTTGAAATTCACTTCGATTCAGTTACTTTGTGGGGAATGAATATGCATTATTAGTAATATAAAATATATTTCGGGGAAAGGGGTATACAGGTGGGGAGGGAAGGGTAGGATGGTAGGTGGGATTTTGGAAGGAAGTATGGGTTGAACCCCCCATTTGAAAGAAAAAAAGAAAAAGAAAGCAAATTCAAACTAACTGCATCAAAGTGAATTGCAACGAAGTAATTCACTTTGACGAAACACATATAACTGCATAGCCTCCTACAATATTAGCTTTGGAAACTAATAGCCATTTTGAAAATAGATGATAACCTATGTTTATGTTTTTTAAATGAGTCTTCTGAAGAGTACTGCACAATCGGCAGGGATGACAATCTGATCCACATGGAGGGTGCCACCTTCCACTACTCACTGCTTATTCAGAAATTCTCATATTTAAGGTAATCTAGTGTGCCACTAATGCTTCTGTTTGTGAATCAATGTTCTTGCTAGAGAGTCCTTCACATCCTTATTCCTCAGACTATAAATGAGTGGGTTCAACATTGGAATCACAACAGTGTAGAAGACTGAAACCACCTTGTCCTGGTCCACTGAATAGCTTGAGATGGGACGTACATACATGAAGATGGCTGTACCAAAGAAAAGGAAGATCACTGTAAGATGTGATGCACATGTGGAGAATGCCTTGCGTCTTCCTAATTCGGACTGGATCTTGAGGATTGCAGACAGGATATAAGTGTAAGAAATTGTAATTACCAGTACTGATACCGACCCAAGGGAGCTGGACAGAAGGAACATGACAACTTCACTAGTATAGGTGTCAGCACAAGAGAGCTTCAAAAGTGGTGGGATGTCACAGAAGAAATGAAGAATCTTGTTGGAGTTACAGAAGGGTAGACGGAATGTGCAGCTTGTATGGATCACCGAGGTCAGGATACCCCCAAGATAGGCAACTGCTACTAATAAAAGCTGAGTGTTGTTGCTCATTATAACAGGGTAAAGCAAAGGTTTGCAGATGGCCATGTAGCGGTCATATGCCATCACAGTTAAGAGGAAGCATTCTGATCCCACAAACAGACCAAAGAAATATAACTGTGCAGCACAACCTGAAAAAGATATTGTCTTTCTTTCTGTTACGAAATTTACCAGCATCTTCGGTGTGATAACTGAGGAGTAACACACATCCGAGAAGGATAAGTTACTGAGAAAATAGTACATGGGTGTGTGAAGTCGAGGATCCTTCCAAACTAGAGTAATGATGCCAATGTTGCCAATGAGTGTGATAACATAGATCAGGAGGAAGGTAACAAAAAGAGGGACCTGAAGCTCTGGGTCATCAGTGAGTCCACAGAGAAGGAATTCAGTCACAGAGGTCCTATTATTCCCCTCCATTCATTCTGCAGATGTTGAATTTCTGAGGAGATATAACCATTAAATATAGATTAGTATTGACAACAATACCCATGGTTTTGTAAAAGGGGTACTCTCAGGAAGGTAATGTCAGAACACCAAAGTACTCCAAAAAGGAGGTTACACTGAGCAAGAAGTAACACTGTTTATTGCAGGTCCAGATACAGTTGGGAGAGCACAATTCTATCAGCATGGTAGAACAGAACTGAAAGAAGGGAGCTGTCAGCGCCAACAGATGAACTTTGTATAGGGTTAGACAATATTAGCTTAAAACAAAGTTAGCAACACAGTTTGATCATCCTAAAACATGTATTGGTGGAACTACTTCCTTCCCCTATAGCTAGACATATGTTATTCAAACATAATTGGAGCAAGCACACTTAACCCCCTCTACTCATGACCCCTCTCAGTGATGTCACAAACCTTCCCAAACCACCCCACAATGACAAACATTGTCTAAATCCAAACCTTATAAAAAATGGTATTCTCCCAATATTCACACCTTAAAAACATCAACGTTCAGGGCCTTGAAACAATGGGAAAAAACAAATTCTAGAGAAGACAAAACTCTTTTATTCAGCTTTAGCAAGAGCACACAAAAAAGGCATTTTGGATGCCAGAAAATGCTACTATGATCAAAGAATCGCTGAGGCAACCCCCAATTCTGGGGAACTATTTATAATACTCAAAGAACCGGAGGACCCATGGCCACTTTCCTCACAGGTTACTAAAAGCTCTAATTGGTGTTCTTCTATTCAAAATGCTAGGACTAACAAACTAAAGAACATTCAAAAAGACCTCTCCACCAAAACGAATCTGTGAGGACGAGCTAACGTAGGCACTCCATTCCCAAGCACTAATCTTGACTGTCCAAAATTAGAATTCCAGTCCATTACTGAGCAACCTTTTATTGAAGACCTTACGTAAATAAAACAACAAACTGTAAGTGTTATGTCTGTCCCGCTTCCACAGTCAAAGAGTATGGTGTACAACTTGCCCCTCTGATTTCCATATATAGAAATGCTTCCTTTAGGGAAAGCAACGTCCCTTCTAACATCCACAGCCTGGATTTCCCCTCTGATCAAAAAGCCCACTTTAGACCAGAGTGT
Organism: Ambystoma mexicanum; assembly: GCF_040938575.1. NCBI lineage: Eukaryota > Metazoa > Chordata > Amphibia > Caudata > Ambystomatidae > Ambystoma > Ambystoma mexicanum. The sequence continues at coordinate 549,243,282 of NC_090936.1, read as the reverse complement.
GCCAGTCAATTATCAGCCAATCATACATTTTTTGTGTTGAAAATATTGGACAAAGTGGCTCATCTGCAGATCTAAGAGTTCTTGCTTCAATACAATAGTCTGGGCCAAAAACAATATGGTTCTGATCGGGCTATAGCACAGAATCAACTCTTCTTGATCTAAAAACTAAACATTTTAACATATTTGATAAGGGTAACTCAGCCTTGCTGGTGCTACTAGAGCTGTCTGTGGCATTTGAACTGGCGGATCACTCCATCCTTACGGACAAACTATGTAGCACAGCACACTTCTCTGCTTCAGCTGCTGGATGGGTTCAATCTTTCCTAATTGACTGCAAGGACAGAGTTTTCTCCCAGGAATCAATGGGAGAAGGGTCTCTGGTCCCTCGCGGCATATGAAAGGGTTCCTGTGTGTCACCAACTTTGTTTAATATCTGTATGCTGTTAATATATGTATGCACCCACTATTCAATCAGTTGGATGCAACAGGTATTATCTATGCAAACTATGCTGACAACACCCAGTCCCTCATGCCGCTTTAAGGAGACTATGCCCTCGACTCCACTGCCCTGAACCTTACGTACGGTCGGATTCAAACCTGGATGCAGGTCAATACTCTTGCACTCAATAACCCTAGGACCGAGCTCATGGTTGTAGGCACACCCCACCAACTGCAGAAGTTAAGCCAAGAGTACTGCCAGTTTGATATCGTAGGCATCTCCATTAAAACACAATTCATGGTTAAGACTCTGGGACTCACTCTGGATCAAGACCTGTCTATGAAAGTGCAGGTGAGTAATCTGGTTTCCTGTACATCATACTATCTGAAACTATTGGCTCAGCTTTGGCCCTTTCTGAACACCCCCAACTTTGCCATGATTTCACGCACCATCATTGGAGTCAAGCTGAACTATTGAGCCGTCTTCTGTTAGGGATTGCTAAAGGGGAACCTTTACAGTTACAGGTCATTCAGAACAATGTTGTATGTAGTGAAGGAGTTGCTCAGAGCCAACCATGTCTCTTTAGGCCAGAAGAGCCTTGCATTGGCTCCCTGTGAGCAGCCGTATACTGTTTTGTGTAAACCAAATAATACATCAATGACTCTATGGTGAAGGTCCTGAGGCCAAATGCCTCTTATGGTTGCCTGCCCATAGAAACCGTGTTCGAATAACACCTCTTTTTTAGTCACCTTTTGAACCAAACTCTCTCGTGTGGCAGAGAGGTCTTTCCCGCATGCAGTCCCTAGGCTGAGGAATGCGCTGACACTCGATCTGCAAACATGTACATCAGTTTTTGTCTTCAAACGTGGATTGAAAACAACTCTGTTTTATTGATCTATTGCTCCCTTGACTTGCCTATAAAATGCACTGTTTTTCGTTGTTTGTCCTGTTTAGTGCTTCCATGTGTACAGAATTTTGTATCGCGCTGTATAGATAAAATAAATAAATAAATACATGACATAGTTGTAATGACCACTAGAACTTTATCCGCCTGCCAAGGGCCAGTTTCATGAGAAACACAATGCAAACTGAGACAATTACACAGCATCTAACCAATGAGGTGTCCTGCTAATGTCGACAAGGACACAAACCACTGTTGCACCCTCAGGGCATCAAAACTCTCCACCTGATTTGTCCCCTCCCGGCTCATCCTCTCACTCCACAGCCCTCTACCCACGCCCATCTGCTAAGTGCTGATTTGAAATCGCTAACACCACTGTGATGCTCATTCTATTTACCAGTGTTTGTTAACTAAAGATCTGCTTTTCCCAGCCAGGGCCAAGAAGCCTGACTCACTGACCTCGAAAGTATCAGCTGGACCCATCTCCCAGCACCTACTGTCAACTGGGAATGGTCAGTTTGCAACATTTCTTCAGCATACTACAAGGGCTGAGTGCTCGAGAAGTTCATTTCAGCCCACAAAATACAGGGTCTGTTAGTGTGGAAACCCAAGTGGCTTTTCTTACCTGTGTCCTATATGCCATTGTAGCAATTGTATAGTTCAAATTATACAGGGCAACCCACACTGCCTGTTGCCCCTCTCTCAGGGTCTCTATCCCCACAGCTCCCCCCACCCTGGGTGACCGCACCTCTAGTTTTATCCTGCTAACTTGTCAAGCTGCCTCTCTGCACGGGGTACATAATGTACATGGTGCAGCTGTCAATGGTGTTCCCCCCTCTAGGGCTGCCCCCTCCCCTTACCTATAATTCCCACGACTGATCCCCCCTTTGCAGCGCAGTATCTGCACCTTTACCGCATTCCCCACTTACATCCATCTAGTGATCAACACATTTTGGCCCACCATGTTCTTACTTACCTTCTTGGGGACCCACAATCTTGTCACTCAGGTCATGTCCCTCCCTTCTTCCTCATATGCCTTACTATCTGGGAATTAATGTGCAGAACTACAATCCCAGAGCCTAATAGCACATATGTTTCAAACGCTATGACTGGACATCTACCGGGTACACAAGGTTGTCTCTGATCAAGTCAGGTTACCCTAATCTGCCTTGGAATTGATGCCATGAACTCCTTCAATCAGGCGGGTGTATAAAGTATGCCTGGATGGACTTGCTCTTTGTCACTTACAGATATGCACTACACCCTCCATTCAGATGGGCTCTTAGCACTCTTAGCTCTTGGAAAGGACAATGATGCGATATAATTCCACATCTAAAACCATAAACCATGACAGAAATATCCATCCACCGGCTATAAACAATTACCCAGCACCCGGGAAATGGCCCCACTAGCACTCATAACTGAGCTTCAGAAACAAACTTATTCTGTTCCACATTAAGGGAATATGCTCTTAAGCAGGTGAGGAATTTGGCAAGGAAAGCCCATGCAAGTCCCTGCAAGTGACAATGAGCTGTGGCCGCCTGTGATAAACACTACAACAACACACCACATCAGGAACATTATAACCCCACTGCATATCAATGGCAGTCAGACACACAACTAGCATCACGGCCTGTTATGTTACTTGACCTTCGGGCTCTCTGAGTACCAGGCTTCCTACCTAGGATCTACTCATATGTCTGAAAGAACAAAACTGAAGTAAATGCACACTGGGATGATGTCAACCCATGGGCAATCTGCAAACCCTACAAGACACACAGATGACCACAGCAGCTGTTGCTGGTCCTCAAGTCCACTGAACACCAATCATCAAAACTAGTTAGTATTCGTAAGTCCTATACAAAAGAAGATAACTGGATGTAACTGCAAAACGAGAATGTATCATCCAATAAACTATGGAGACTCAACAAGATACAGGGATGACAACAGACCTGCAATTCACTTTACATGATAAAGATTAGCAATAGGGCAGCTCAGTCACCAAAGACACGGGCTAGCAAAGAAGACAACACCTAGCCCGGTAATTAGAGCAAACTCTGCATTAGTCAGATGATTTGACTCAGAGAACCAACGCTCTGAACCTCTAGAGTAGGTACGGTAAGGGGAATCAGGAATAGGGGTATCCCTTACACAGACCGATGTGCTCACTCTCTTCTCTGCACCAACAAAAAATTGAACGCAGCTGTACCCCACGAGAAAGTCGGCCTAGCTGCACACATAATCTCATCACCATCGCAAGAATGCAGACTATGAGGTCAATGGCCTTGCCACACTCATTCTATTGATCTCACACAACTGCGGTACCACACTGACCATTATAATGCAGCTACTCACCACCAAAAACCCACGGGCTGCACATATAATCAGTGCACCCAAGTACTATAAACTACCCTACTCTCTCCAATGACCTGGACTACGGTCGCTGAGGGTGTTCAACTGACAGCGCTTTGGGATCATACCAATGGTAAATAAGGCACTATACATATGTACAATAACATAACATATGTCCCCATTGATGATTCCAGTACCATAGACTCGTGTCCACTTGCGGAACATGCCACCCAAAAAGCATCATATTCATCCATGTTCACAGTTGGCACTGTAAGCATCACTTGCATATCTCCCTGAGTTGCCTCAGAATGTGTGGGACTTTCTTTATCCCCATGTGTTTTGCCTCTTCCCCACCCACCTTCATTGACATTAGGTATCTCCTTTTTCCCTTTATACATTTGCAATTTTGTAATAACAGCTGGCCTCCACAGAAGCTGATGAGCACCAGGACGAACAGGGGGACAGTCACTTTGAACAAATTTGCAAGCCAAGTGTGGACCCACGATAAGAGGGAGTTACAACCAAGAATCCCCTACCACAGTCTGTGTTCTTCTGACACTGCATTGAGTCCTTTCTCTGTCGAATTTGCCAGCTGCAAAGAGATTGTAGCTGGTCACCTGCAACCACTTGGCATCCGTGGCTGCTTGGACCCCAGGAAGCAAGAACGAGTTGAAGAAAACAGATGTCCTTGAGAAAATCCGGAAGTGATAGGATATACTTACCTCCAACCAATAGTTATTACTCTGCTTCCTTCTATTCAAAGTGTGCCCCTACACTTCTTGTTCCTGGTCTTCCTCCATCAATCTCCTTTTCAACAGTGCTGGGTGATCACTGAATGGTATCTGGTCCATCTGAGGCACTACCAGGGCCAGGCTGTTGAGCATGATGAGAGAACACAGTCCCCCACAATCAGGAGGCAGCTGGGCATATGCCTTGGTCCCACAAGACCACCAGTGGTCCATCACTGCCGCTGTCCTGTGGTACTCATCACCCTCATGCACCTTGCATTGGCCCCCAGATGTGTTGTCCATGTTGACCTGAAACATAAGGAAAATCATGTAAGAGGCTTTTTGTGGACTGTTTGATGTCTCTCATCTAACCACGTTAAAGCACACACATTTTTATCCCACACTGCCCTGCAAGTGTCATTCATTTTTGCTACTACATCCATTTCAAATCCCACTAGTCCTTCTGCTCGACACTGCACCATTCCCCCCTCCCATTTGCATCCATAAGTACTGCCTCCTTATCCCCATCAAAGGGCATGTGTGGCACCACAGGATATCATGCCCTGATGCATTGCACTCTCTTGTGACTGGTGAACAACTGTTCTCATTTCCTTGCACCTTCTGGTATATACCTTCTTTTGTGGCCATCCTATCTAGCTTTATATAGTCAGCATATACCTTTTCCCCTTCATCTATCCAATAAACTGTCACAGAGTGGCCCTGAAAGAGGCTGTGCATCCTACACAATGACAAGTGCATTAAGCTATGGAATACCTCCTATTGAATAGCCTCCCTCTGCACCTTGAGCAGGATCTTCTCCAATTCTGGAAGCTGCTTAAGACTTTCCTCTTTTCCTCCTCCTTCCCTTCTTCTCTCCTCCGCTATTCCCACAGTTGCTGCAATCGGTGTCCTGGGCCCTGACCTCCCATACCAATTCTACCCAGTTCCTGTCGAACCACAGCACTTGCATCTGCACACCCTCTGCCCTGTAAGTTTGCACTTACACCTCGTGCGGTCCCAGTCCTTGTAGCACCCAACATTCCTAGCACTTCATTTGTGGCTCATCCATGAGCTCAGACTCCCCAGCACTTACCACCTCTTCCCTCTTCTTGCTGCACTTGCACATTCTGAATACTCACAAGGCATAGTTTGTTTGTCCCTTCTACCTTTTCCCCCTCTGCTCTTAAATATTGTGTTTTTAATGTTTTCCTACCCTTGCTCCCTCCCTGCCCTGTGGGCACTTTGAAACAGTATTTTCTTATTGTATAAGTGCCAAACAAGCAAACAATAAATAAAATAAATAAATTAAGCATATCCCTTCCCCCACTGGTACTTCTTGCAGCAGGAGAATTTGAGCCCCAAGACGTGTGGGATGAGAGAGCACATATAACAAGTGTCATTTGTCCTCTCTCTCCCCACATACAGCATATCATCATAGCAGACATTGCCAGATGTCGTGTCTTGCCTGCCCCCAATAGCATTGTGGAGGACATCTGAATTGAATACACTCCTTTTTGCTCTCATATCTTTGTAATTTTTTTTCTAGAGTTGCTGTCCCTTTGTTGATCAAAATCCAGAGAAGAGAGACACAGAAAAAGCCAAAACAATTCATAATACATTAATTTTCTGCTTTCGTATATTGCCACCATTATTCCGAGGCAAATCTACTTCCTCCTCCATGGGTCTCCTGTAAAATCCAAAGCAGAGAAAAATGTCAATGACAACTGTTGGATTGTTCCCATCAAGTTGGTGTGCCCCTCTCCGGGGTAGCCGGTGCTGCTGACGCTGTTGTGGCTGTTGTCTTGACAGGTGTCTGACAGATGTATCCATGGTCCCTTATCAGTCACTTTTATGGTGTTGGGGGATGTGTACACCATGGTGTGCGCCCCCTCTACCTAGGCTCTTTCCAATTCCTCGTAAAATTCCATATAAGACTTTGTCGCCCGGATATTGGGGGGCAGTTGGTGGGATTAAGTCCTCTTCTTGCATGCTTGCAGGCGATGTCTCAATGGCCAGCCAGTTTGACTGTGGGCTTACCTGAGGGGTTATACATATATTGAAGGAAGGTGCATGTATGTTGCTGCCAGTGCCAATTTCAAGCAGAGTCAAATGGTGATCCGCGCTAGGTGAGTTACGTAATGCAAACAGTGCAAGAGGAAGGCAATAAAGCCAGTTTTTGCCAAGTTTAGTAGTTAGCTTTGCCAACCACTCTTTAAGCAGACCATTTAGTCTTTCAAGAATGCTGTTAGCTTGTGGTTGGTAAAGTGAGCATAGGCAGTACTTTATCCCCAGGAGGGCTGTAACCTCCTTGAAAAGGTAATTGGAAAAAGGTTGCCCTTTGTCTGATCTTAATTCATCGCATATACCCCATCTTGGAAATACCTCCAACACCCGAAAATGTAGCCGCCGATTTGGCATCATTGTGTGCACAGGGTCCCACCTCAACCCAATGTGAAAAAAAGACAGACAACAACAAGCATGTACCTGTAAGAGTTACATCTGTCTTGCATATCGATATCTGGTCAAGGAAGTGTTGCCTTAACAGTTTTTAACATGTTTTCAACCAGAAATCTTTGGCACGTTATGCAATTTCCTGTATATTCAGATACTAGTTCAGGAAACTTTGGAACAAACCATATTTTGTTTATTTCTGCATCCACATGTTTGTTTGACACGTGGGCCGGGAATTAAGCTGCTCTAATGCTACAGTAAGTAATTTTTTGAGCATCACTGGATTTCCTTTGCTAGTCTCCAGACCAAGTTGGTGGGAAAAAGAGAATACCCCCTCTGTATTCATACCTCCTTCTCTTCCTGGGGTGCTTCTCCCTGCAGTTCAATCAGCTGGACAATGAGCAATGCATTTAATGATTCTGTAGCATCTGCATTCTCAGTCCTTTTTTAACCTTGAACCTTCATAGGCACCTTTTCTTTTGTAACTGGAAATAGCTTGGTAGTTCCTTCGGGCAGGTAGGCCGCTTCAATGGCTGCTCTTGTCACTCACCGGGGGGGTATTCCTGGTGAAACTGCAGAACTTGACCGGTTACTTGATAGTAGAGCCCTTAGTTAGACCTAAACCAAGGGCCTCCTCTCTGTTGAGGGATAAAACCTCTTTAAAGCAATATGGCCCCAGACTGTTAAACAGACAATCAAGGAGACTGATCACTCAAAAGAGGGGGAACACACACTGCTATAAACACCGGCTGTAAAGGAAAGAACAAGGTTTTAATATCAGGTAATGATAACGAGTTAAACAGGGATTTATCATAATTAACAATACCTGAACTAACTAGCAGCAAAATCTTCTTCTAGGTAACCTGACCCTGGGGACAGAAATACAATTTAATTAAGGGTATGCTCAACTATACAAAATAGGGTCAATGGATGTCTGGTAACTGGGAATGATTCTATAGTCTTACTGTGTGAAAGAAAAGTGAAGGATTACAGAAAGGGAAGGAAAAGTCCACACCAACTGGTGCAAACCAACAAACAGGGAAGGTAAGTAAGGGAGTTAACCCCAACAGCACGTGGATCACACTAGAGTCGGGGTGGTGCACTTCCCTGCAGAGCGTTCTTGTGCACGGGGAATCTGGTAAGTATCAGGCAGGAGAGAACACACAACCAGAGTTGTAGGAGACAAGGATAACAGTACAGGAATGTAAACACTGAAAGAAAGTAAAGGTTACCCAGGTAAGAAATACTTGGCAGCACCCGCTGCAGAAAAGGGACGCCCAAGGCCAATCCGTTAAACAGCACAGATCTGGTACACAGGAGGGAGAGACCAGTGACAATTGCAGGTTCCAACAGAATAGTCCGTTGGGCAGTCCGAAGGTCCGGTACACAGAAAGGAGAGACCAGTGACAATTGCAGTTTCCAAGGGAGTAGTCTGTGGGCAGTCTGAAGGTCCGGTACACAGAAAAGGCTGATAAAAAGGAAGTCCAGAGGTAATGAAGGGACTACCACGGCTAAGGAACAACCGGGAGCTTGCAAAGAAGGAGGAACCAGTTTTCGGGATCCTCAATAGTAGGCAAAGTTCACTACTAGAAACAGGTTCTGAACGTAAGGAAGACGGAACTTCGGAAGAACAAAAACACTGTAGTAACTTCAATAGGAAGCAAACTTCTGCATTACGTAGAACGTAAAATACGAGTCAATGCCAGGCTCTATGTTTCTCATTGGATGACACAACCCGGAAGCCCAAGAATGATGGGAAACGTAGTTCATCCACATTACGCCCTGTATTGCTGTAACCTCCAGCGTCTATAAAATGGGGCTGCAAAACGCCATATTCGGTGCATTAGAAACGTGCCATGTCTGGCAGCATGCCTCCGGACATGATAACAGGTGAGTGTAGATGTCCCAGGAGGGGTCGGTGCTCCCCGTATCGTAACAGAATCCACCCCCAAAGGCGGCGGCAACCCACTGCGGGAATGGAAGCCGTGCAACAGATCAGGAGTGTGGATGTTGCCCAAAGGTTTCCAGGTACGCTCCTCAGGGCCAAATCCTTTTCAATCCACCAGATAGTACGGGTGGCCCCTGCGGAAACGGAATCCCATGATGCCAGCCACCTCAAATTCCTTGTCACCCGCCACATCCACTGGGGTAGGAGCAGCCAGGAGACAAACAGAGGTAGAGCAGGGTTTCAGCAGGGAGATGTAGAACACTGGATGCACCCTCCAAGAGACAGGAAGGGGCAAAATGCCATATTCTGTGCGCTAGAAATGTGCCATGTCTGGCAGTATGCCTCCGGACACGATAAGGGCTAAGTGTAGATGTCCCAGGAGGGGTCGGTGCTCCCCGTATCGTAACAGCTCTATCGGCTCTATCATTCCCCTGGGAAATAAAGTCCTGCACGCCTGTGTGGGTGGAGCCCTTTACTATTGCTATTTTTACCTCTAATGCAACCTATAGTACCCTAATTAGCTGCTTCATAACTCTGCATGCTGGACCGGGGACCCATCGCTTCTCCTGAACCCCATCCTTTTCCATGGAGCTAGCAATGAATGCACTGTGGATGTGACGTAAACAGAGTCCATGTGCCCTTCTGACATGCCTTATCCTCTTATGAGGGCCACCAATTCGACTGTGAACCGACAATTGTTCCTGCAAGTAAACGTAAAATTCTGACCTTATGTGGCCCACCACCGCAGCACTCATATGCCTGCTCCTAGTGTTCAAATCTATTATTGATGACCCATCAACAAAGATCATGTCCCCTCCCTATTGCTTACTCCTTCACCTGGGATTTCCGTTCTAGTCTGTCCATGTAAGATGCATGGTCGTGATTGTACTCGCCTGTGCGATACATTCCACTGGGTTCACTACATTACAACTGATGACCTCAATGGCTTGGTTTGTCAGTATAATCTTATATTCCTCTAGCATCCTGCCTTGCCGAGAGTCAAGAGGCGAAAGAAACGTCATGGTGCCGAGTGCCAGGTGCCGGGTACTGCCAGGAGCTTCAGTCTGAGCATAGGCCTGTACCCGTAGCCGGATAGGTCCATAAGGAGAGCTGCATGTTGTGAGCCGTGAGAGGAGCTCCGGCAAGCCTGGTAAAGTTGTTCCACTCACCTTTTCTTCCAACGTCTCTGCATTGGTGGTCTGGGGGCTGCTTTTACTGTTTGCACTGTTTACACTGCAGGAAAGTCTGGGAAAGCAAAAAGGAGAGGGGGGAGTGGTGAGCAATTACTAGAGAAGACAATGAGTGACGCTGCCTGGAGGGGGTACCTTTAACTTTACCTTTTACTGTGCTATACTTGATGTACTTGCCAGCTGTTGGGACTAAGGAGGCACATCAGAGGTTTTGGCACCTTTGTGGTGCCTCTTTCCTGCTTGCACCCCCCTCTTCTCTCTTCTCATTGAGGGATAAGATATATGGCCTCTATTTACTTCCTGTGAAGCAGGGCCCTAATAGATGACTTACAGGCCCCGGAACATCATTGCCGAGGTGACTGTGACAGGTTCCCAGGGCTCACTGGTACAGATGCAGGCCATGATCTCGAATTCCCTGCAAATCCAGGCGCAAGTCTATGAAAATACTGATAGCCCCCCACAACTGAGCCTGGTGCCTTCCCCTGATCAAGGCAAAACGAGCAGTTAAGGTTGGCGACCTGGTCTCACCCGTTATGTGGGACATAGGAGGAATGACTACACCCCTAAATCAACAACAAAGCTTACTAATTTTGCCTGGACTGGAATCCACAGTTACGACCACCACTATTAAAATTAAAATCCAAGACTTTTTCTCTAAAAAAGAAGAAGCAGAAGTCTGGGAGATCTGGGGTTGGTGGGTATAAGGAGGGAGGCAAGTATTCCGGATCTGGAGGTGAGGGGTGCGGATGACCAATCTTTGATACACCAGAGAAGGAGACAAATTGGAAGTCTCCCATATGCTGGGGAGGGCTTTCGGAATCGCTACTCCACTTAATTCGAATATTGGCCTCTCCCCCCATGACACCAGGAATCAGAACTACCTACCCCCTTGCAAACAATGATGGAAAACCTGCCAGGGGTGGCAGCTATGGAAGGGACCTTGCAGGCCTTGAACTTTGTACAGAATTCATTGGTAAACTTCTTTGACCTACTAAATAGGGAAGTTCAGGACCAGTTGGGAATTCTTATGGAACTCACAAAAGAAATGAGAGAGTGTGATTCTTCTTTGACAGGGCTGGAAAAATGTAATAAACATCTCTATTATGACAAATATCCTGGATTTGAAGTCGGATCTGGCTAATCATTCAAGAGAGATGGTAGCAAAGAAGGTATTAACATTGGAACCCCTGTTAAAACTAGAAAAGCTTCTGGAAAAGTCTGACAGTCAATCTACGCCGGTAGTTGAGCCGACTGGAATTTTAGGTGGGGCCACAGTGGAGTTGGCAGAAACATCGACAATGACAATCTTTGAAGACACCCCTCTATCAAACTCAGTGCTTGAAGAGTTCAGGTGTTTGGCGCATGCTGGTAAGATAGCTCAGTGGGTTGAGTGCTTGCAGCTGCGATCTGAGCGTGATCTGCAGGTCGCAGGTTCGAATTCCGGCAAGACCAACTCAGCCTTTCATCCTTCTGAGGTCGATAAATGAGTACCAATTTCTGTTGGGTGATATTGCATGTAAATATGTGCTCTGTAAAGCGCTTTGGATAAAGTCGCTATATAAATAAAACATCATTATCATTATGTAGTGAAGAGCGAGGAGATTGTTGACAAGCAAAGATCTGGCAGAAGAAGGCGACTCAACGAGCCCGGCCCCAAAAGACCCTGCAAAAACATCTTTGGCTGTCCAAGAAGAAAGCACAATGAAGATAAAAAAAAAACAGAATGAAAAATTAGAGATTTCTAATGCAGTAGAGGCAGTGCCCAAAAATAAGCACCAAAAAAGACATGAAAAAAATGTATAAATCGACCACTTCAAGTTTCATTCAGTCACTATCCAATCCAGTAGTGGCATTACTTAAAATAAAATATAATCAAACAAAATCATTAGAGTCCGGATGCTCCGTACAGAAATGAATAGGTAAAGGGTATCTCAGATCCTTATTTCAAATTGCTCGTAAATGTCCAAATACTCTGGTTTTGAGAGTCCTAATTGTGCTACCAGTATATAAGTTTTTGCAATCGCATTCTATTCCATACATTACAAATTTGCTGTTGCAATTCATTAGTTGTACTGTTTGTTTCTCTTTGCCATTTGGTAAGGCAATGCTTTTAGTTCCATTGGATATTTGAGGGCATAGTTTGCAGTTTCCACATCTGTAGATTCCAAATAAGGTATTCTGGTTCAACATGCTCCTTAGGTCTTTTGTTTTCAAGGGTTTCAGATGACTAGGGCTAATCATGTTCTTTTTGGGTGGGGCTTTCCGATAGCAAATATGTGGCGTTGCATCCAGATATTTACGAACATTGTCATCTATTTTCAAGATGTGCCAGGATTTGTTTAGTATTTTCTGGATAGTAGATGCAGTGCCTTAAATGCCCGTGAAATCGACTGAGGACCAATGCAGCAGACCAGTTGTAGCGTTTCCAAGGACATTTGTATCCTGCAATTTGAAATAAGGATCTGAGATACCCTTTAGTTTAACTATACATTTCTGTACGGAGCATCCAGACTCTGATGCAGAGCAGATGACAATCAATGGGCTAGAACAGATTAAAGACTTACCCAGGGGTGGTAATAGGGAGCTATTAATGAGGCAAAAAGAAGCTAAATGGATTTGCCTCATGGACACATGCGACACAGGGTTACATTGTGATAATGAGTTTTACAATTGGTTGTAACTAATACTCTCAAGCCTTTGTTTATGATGAATTCAGTAATGCTTAGCATCTGCAATCTCTCAAGAATATGATACCCAGTGTTCATAATGATGTATTAGGGCCTAAGTAGGAAATTAAGAAATGTTTTTCAGGACCAATAGGTTATGTCATCACTAAGTGATCCTATTAAGACAAATAAGCATTGTGCACACACAGTAAATTCATTTTCTTTAAGTATCTTCCAAACCGTGTACCGTTACCAGTATTCAGTATTCATTAACTTACCGTGTAAGTTTGCCCAGGTATTCAGGGCAAACTTCGATTGAATGATAAAAGTAAAATTACATACCTAGCCTTCTAATCTACATCATAAATAATTGTGTAGATACATGATTTATCTGAATCATTGGTTAACAGTCACAAAAATTGCATTTTAATTCATAGAAGATTGTTTAGACAACAACAACACACTAAAATTCACCCCCAAGATGGCCGCGACACATGACGCAATGACGTCATCACGCACGTACTCTAAAAAGCGTGATGACGTCACCCGGGCATCGTGCAGCGCCTTAAATGACGGTGAAATCGACTGGGGACAAATGCAGCAGACCAGTTGCAGCGTTCCAATCGACAATTGTATCCTGCTTGAAAAAAGGTTAAAAACGTAACCTAAAGGTAAACTAAATAGCTGGCTGTCTGCATCCCATTCTGAATCCCATTCCCATATTCCAAATACGTCTAAATTTAAACCGCTTGAATCTTTAGCAATTTTACCAATTTCTTTTCTCACCTCATCTAGTTCCGGTGACTGTCATGCTCTGGACCCTTAAAGACTCCACTATTTTTGAAAACTATTCATTTTGAAGAAAGTGTAAAATTACCTTTGAAGTACACACAAGTGATCAAAACTGTATAAGGTGAGTAGCCTTTATAGTTGTCTACTCAAACAACTCTTCCAACCCAACTAGATAGGCAGACAGGCAATGTTTTAAACAATACACTAACTTGAAAGATTGACCTGAACAGGTCAGAAATGTGAGAAGGCGGATGTTATTTCTTAAATGTTTTTTTTGGTTTACGGTTCTTACTATGTAATATTTGAGTGAACAACTCTGTAACATAAGGTTCATGAATCTTTCTTTTTTATCAGATACTCTCCTGATGAGCCCCCTGAATCTAAGAGGGTGAAACACGTGTAGAGAGTGTTCATTGAAAGCTCAGAAGAGAATGCATATTGAAAGCTCTGAAATTTAATAAAGAGTCTTTGTGTGAAAATCAAACTATTGGAAATGGATTAAACTGGCTCTCACCTTGAAATTGTATACTTGACTAACAATATGGCACAAACAGGACAATACTAACCCTTAGAATTAAACAGACATACATCAACGGCAGAAGCTGCACAAGTTAAACATCATATCTAATTTCAAAATCAATTCTACCTAAACCGAAACCACTGTGTTGGGTACTGAGAGCACCAATTAATCAAAGTGCAGAAAGTTCTTACAATAGAGTGCAATACACATGAGTGCAATACACATATTTTATGTCTTTCTGAACATGTAACCCGAATATAGAAATGTAGGTTGTAGCAACAGCCACTCAGTAATGTACATACCAGACCACAGCCACTATGTAGTGAGCAAGCCAGATCTATTAGTAGTCTCCTTTATGTCCAAGATTTCAATACTTGTTTCCCATTATACAGGTTGATATACATTTGTCTGAATCAAGATTGATGAATCCAGTGAAAGAGTACTCGTTTTCACAAAGAGCTCAAAAGCCTTCGTCTTCATCAGGGCCAATTGAAAACTAGAAAATAAATAGATACATGCAATTAGCTAGGAGATGTGCATTGTGAACCTGGACGAACTAGATGAATGATTATATAGGCAAAGTATATTACCTGAAGAGCGCTCTTCATATTAGTCTGGTGCTATCAGTCTTCCATTAGAGAAGTTTCTTCTACAACAACTAACAATTAATCATTGTGTGGAATATGATAGAGTATAATTGTATTCAGAGGGAACAGGATATAGGATTACCTCTTCACTAATTTGAGTGCCATGTGAAAAAGGCACAAGGCTGCTGTTTGAGCCATTGTTCCAACTTTTTAGCAGAATAGTCTAGAAAAGCAAAATACATTCACCTAAGAATTAACTTTAAAATTAAATGCCGCGATGTGCAAATATAACACCTTCCTCTTAGCAAATCACACGCTTAAACATATGCTTACCCTTGAGTGGCATGGATAGATTTCCTAAATTCCTCCGATACACTTAGAACACTTCCTGAAAAATGTCAGTTCAGCGCAGTGCATAATGTAACGTTATAGACATAACATCACGACATGTCAAAAAACTCCACGCTAGAGCGAGACCTATCATTTGTTTAAGGAACATATATCCACAGAGCATGTGAACCCAAACTCAAATGAATGAAGGAAATGGACACAAAAAATATTTTAACCAAAGACCATTCATTTGCACAATTATGTGTTAACGTATATTCTAATTCATGCAGACAACGCATGTGATTCGTAAAGCTAACATTAATCCGCACTAAGGCTCAAGCAATAATACATAATGGGTACTGATGACAATAGTTACTGATGAAACAATATTAATATAACAAAGACATGTTTTCTCCAGGATAAACTACAGCATTCATGACAGTGCAGACCCTTCCATATGGTTCTTTGATCCCACACTTTGTGTACGCAAATTGCTAATCCAAAATTGTTCTCACCTAGCTAGTAAAGCATTTATGGATGCATTTCTGATATCTTCTCTGACGTTTTCAATAATTAGCCATTTTATATCATCTTGCCTATGTTGATATTTGCAAAAATTAGTGACTAGTGGAGCTGTCATTACCTTATTATGAATCTGTGACCTATGTTCACTGATTCGATTGTGCACCGGTCACGTGTTTTTTCTGACATGAGATCATGAAAATTACATCAGATGTCTTGCAGTTAGCGAATTTTGGGAGTGGCCAAACTTTACCCAAGGGTTCATATTAAGTGGTTTTTGTGGTGAACTGACAGACTGTGCATTGGCCACACGCACTACAATTACCAATAACTGGGGGTAGCCCAAAGATGTAGCGTGTGCATGAAATTGGTTAATCTTTTTTGCTCAAAGCATTTACAAGGGACTGCCGTAAATTAGCTTAGTCTTTTGAAAGCGAATGGAGGTTTAGCTAACACTGTGTCGTAAACTTGTAAAGTGTGCCCATTTCGTAGCACAAGATTCCTTGAGAAGCTACTCATGGCAAAATGTAGTAACACATACTAGACGGTTACTAGGGGAAACACCATGCTCTATTAAATGAGTGTTTCAAAAGCTGTTTAGGATAACCTTGTAGGAGTAAATGAGCCAACATTATGTTGTCTTTTCAGTACACATTTTTATAGGGTAGTGCAGTTTCTGTGAACCCGCAGAAACTGGTTAAATGGAGTATATATTTTCAGGCTTAAAGGGTGTTGAATATTACTGTGTAAAATAGTGTTTATGTCTGCAGGTTTTCGAAACCGAGTTGCTTCTAGCTGACCTTCACTGGCTCTAATGAGCAAATCGATTAAAATCGGGATGTCTGTTTGGCTATATGAAGCCATAAACTGTAGAAAATTAATCCGCAATATAAACAAGGTAAGAAGTTCCAAATAATTATGCCACATTATTAGAATATCATAAATATAGCTACAGTATAACCTTAGTGATGACAGAAAAGTATTCTCTTTAGTAAAAATATTAGTCACTTCAAATTGTTCAACTAACACATTTGCTAAACTAGCAGCAATGGCAGTGCCCATTGAGGTGCCTTGTATTGCTTATAGAAAACACCCTTACAAGTGAAGACATTTTCAGAAAGTACCACAGTAGCAAGATATGTCTTGTGTTTATGGCGAACTAAAGAGGTTGGTACTATAGGGTTTAGTACCCATTAGTAAAGAGTAGGCTACTTAGCCACACTTAAGAAAATAATTTTACTGCACTCCATTTACAATCATAGTTTGAATTACTTTTGTATATTACGAAGATATCGGGCTTAATTAGTAATTTCCCTTGTGTTTGTATTACACAGGGACCCTGGTGTATGTACATATCTATGAGAAATCAAGCATGATATGTGGTATTATGCCGCTAGACTTTCATTTTGGTGCAGTCAGTCAAACCATGTCTTACTGTGGCATGACATATTGTACTTGCCATAGACGATAAAGCAACCCCATAAGTGTTATTACAGGGCTAGACTGGCATATTGGTGAGGCCAGTCTAGCCATTGTGCACTGTAGCATGACATTTTCTACTGAGCGTCTATGACAAAGCAAGTATAATCATTTTTATTTCATGGCTAGTCTGGAATTTTGGCCCAGCTAGCCAAGCCATTTCTTACCGTGACATGACATCCTTTACTGAACATCATTTATAACGAAAGCATGATAAGCATTATGATCTGACTA
This sequence comes from Ambystoma mexicanum, assembly GCF_040938575.1. Classification (NCBI taxonomy): domain Eukaryota; kingdom Metazoa; phylum Chordata; class Amphibia; order Caudata; family Ambystomatidae; genus Ambystoma; species Ambystoma mexicanum. The sequence goes on along the minus strand of NC_090936.1, from coordinate 549,226,143 downwards.
GAATTGTATTCTTGGTGCAGCCAGTCTAGCTAAAATATCTCACTATGGCATGGCACATCTTACTGGGCCTCTATGTAAAGCAAGCATGATAAGTATTATTATGTGGCTATACTGACCTTTTGGTGCAGCCAGTATAACCATTACTTACTGTGCCATGACATTTTTTTGACTAAGCATACATGATAAAGCAAACATGATATGTTTTACATACATGGCTAGACAGGGATTTTAGTGCAGCCAGTCTAGCTATTTCTTAATGTGGCATGACATATTTTACTAGGCATCTATGATGAAGAAAGTATGCTAAGTTGTATTATGTGACAAGACTGGCATTTTGGTTCAGACAGACTAGCTATTTCTTACTGTGGCATAACAATATTTTCCTGGGTTCTATGATAACGCAAACATGATAAGTGATATTATGTGGCTAGACTGGATTTTTGGTGCAGTCACTATACCTATTTCTTTCTGTGGCATGTCAATATTTACTGGTCGTCAAGTATAAAGCAAGCATGATAAGCATTACTTTGTGGCTAGACTTCTTCCATACTGGTGTAGCCAGTCTAGCTATAGTATCTAACTTGTTCATATTGGGCATCTATGATAAAAACTAACATATTAAGTGTTACTACGCAACATTTTTAATGGCAAAGCCAACAGGACTATGTTCTTACGTGGGGTACTGGCAGATAGCAGAACCACCATGGGCATGTTTTCTTATAGTGTCATTATTTTGGAGAAAGGCACCATGAAAATGCATTGGGAAATACTCCCATTCACAGTTGGTTAGTTACACCAATTCAGTTTTGTCATGAGTTACCTTGCAAAATGAATTAAAACTGTTTGCCTTTGTTACGCTCACCTGGTATCGACGCGGATGCCACCCAGCCAGTTGGTCGTTGGTTCCCTCTTCAATGATTCCCTGGTGCGGTTCTCGGTGGGATTCCGCCTTGCTATCGAAGTTGGTGGGCTCTCCGTCCTGCTTTCTGGGCAGGGGCGCGTTGTCTTTCATGGGCGCATGCAGTCCAGATAGCTCACTGACAGCGGCCCAAGTAATGTCTTTCAGGTAGGTCTTATTGCTGTTTATGGAGTTGTTATTCTTGCATGCCTTTTCTCTGTTCGATAATGTCTCTTTTTTATCTCCCTTGGGTGCGCGGAGCGTCCGATAGGCGAACTGGGTAGACTGGTGCTCGCCGGTAAATGATGGCGCACAATACCGCTATGATGAGGTAAGTAGGTGCTTTGCGCAGCATGGCGATGTCTTGTCTTCACTGACCTGTGTTTTCTCTTTTTGTAGGTTGCGGTGTGCTCCCAGTGCGGATGGAGTTCCGGAGCTATACCGCCACCAGCCAGGCAAGTCTCTAAGCTATTTGTGGTTGAAATGTCTCTACTACCTTGTTAATGATGTCTTTCTTCCTTTCTCAGGTCCTTCGATCTGGGTGGTGAACCATCCACACGGAGCTGCCCAGGAGCTGTGAACAGTGAAGGATGGAGATTGCAGGTAAGATTCTGCTGCTAACGATGTTCTTTGTTGTTTTCTGCAGGTCCGGATCTTGTCAGGCTCATGAGAAGCTGGACGCGGTGAGCATCACGTTGCTAGTAGCAAAGTAATGCGAAGCGTGTTGCCTTGTTCGGGTGTGGTTTAAATAGTCTCTGCAAAGTAGTCCAGGTAAAGTAGTCCCTAGGCCACCACACCCAAAACACTATACCGCATAGCTTGGTTCTAGGAATCAAGCTATGTGGATGCCTCCATGTTGGCTGAAAGCCTGGATAAAGTAGTTCCTTTAGTTGATGTCTTTCCCTGTTTATGAGCCTGGCGCCAAAGGCACCAGGACTGGCCCCAAGAGGGCCTGTGAAGAGGATGCCAGGCCTTATTTGCGATCCGAAGTCTGATTCCACCTGGTCAATGGGCTTCCCAGTTGGGATCAGGGCTGAGGGTCATGACAGCTGTATAGTGCACCATTTTGACCATTATCCAAATGAATTTCACAGCTGAGAACCCAGATGAGCCCACCTTGGTGGGTTCAGGCTCCCTTGCTATGCTCGGTCACTTTTGCATATTTTGTGGAAAATATTGACACCCCTCCAATTAAAATATTTACTAGCCATCACTGACTGTATTGTTTATGCACAAGCTTGTGCATTATAGAATGGAGTATTGCTAACATTTGTGTGTGATGAAAGGCTGCACTATTGCAACAGCCTCTTTCTAAATCTTCCTGCCTTTACTCTTTGACCTTTACAATGTATGCATAACAGGACTGCAAGACTTGTCCTTGGCCTCAAGCCGAGGGATCGTATCTCTCCAGCTCTGAAATCTCTTCACTGGCTCCCCGTGGATGCAAGATCAACTTCAAGACTGCATTGTCTACAAGTTTTTATGGGGCCTGTGACTGCTCTACCTCCAACATTCTCTCCCAAAACATCTTCCTTCTCGAGCTCTCTGCTCATCTACCTCCAACTCTATGAGAGTCAGACGCTTCTCCAAGCAGAGAGTTGGGGGCAGATTTATCTCTTCCGCTGGGGCCTCCCTCTGGAACAGACTCCCTGCTTCTCTCAAACTTGAGTAGAACTACCTCCAGTTCCGAAAGCAACTCAAGATCTTCCTTTTTGCTTCCGCTTTCTCTCTTCCTCTCCCCTGCTGATGCACCTGACTGCTCTGCACACTGTTCACCTGGTCATCCTCTGAACTCGGGCCCAGGCTCCTGCATGTTCAATTGCCCTTGCACTGCCTCTGGGCTCCCCAAAACTTAAGGGTCTGTATCTGCAACCCTACAGTCCCTTCTCTCTGCACTTATGAGCCACCTGCTGGCTGCATTTATGAGTTCACTGAACTTCCCTCTTCTCCTACAACCTGGCAGTTCTCCCCTTCCCTCTTCCCTGCACTTGCTCAATCAGAATGACACAAGGCCTAGTAAGATCGTTATTTTGTCCTCCCTTGTTTCCCCCTCCTTGTCTTGTTGCACCTAGAAACACTTGTGTACAGGCGCATTATAAATGCCAAATCATATCCTGAAAAGCAGCCTAAAGGATGCCCTTTTAATCTGGTGTGGATGTGCACTGGATAGGAGTTCATTTTTTATATAGTTGTGATTCTACGTTTGTCTTTTACTTTCACGCATTGTTTTTAGAAATTGGAGTAAACATTTGAAAGAATGATGCTGCACCTTGCACATTGAGCTGCATGAATATTACTAGTCTGGACGAAATGTCTGAACATGGGGAGAATGCTTTTCAATATTTGTTTGGGAAGGTTATTTAATCAAAATGTATTTTTTCATGTTAGTACCCAGTGAGGGGGTGTGGCAGCCTCACAGCCAATGGGGAGGCTCACAACGCGAGTGTTACCAGATGGTAATTCCGCCGCCCTGAGCCTTATCAGGGCTGGTGGCCGCCATCTGCCCTCACTGGGGAATGTGGTAAGTGGCTCCTAATATTTCCCTCCCTCCCCCACCCCACTTACCTTTATCTGTTCCTGATAGGGAGCAGACTTGCTGGGTACACGTCTGTGCCTGGTGTATCTGCGACCGATGTGCAGCACACTGCCATGGAAAGGGAACAGGGACTACATGTAGTCCCATCTGTCCTTTCCATGGTGGGCATTTTCTTTGTTTAATTTTTTTCCCTATATTGTTTAATGGCTGCCATGGAAAGGGGGAAGGGACTATGTGTAGTCTCTTCTCTCGTTCCATGGCAGCCATTTTTTTAGTTTACCTTTTTTTTTTTGCTAATTCCAATGGCCATCACGGAATGGGAGAATGGACTAGGTTCTTCCTTCCTTGGCAGTCATTTTGTAAACACACCAACTGCAATAGCAAAATGGTCATCTAGATTATAGAGTGTTTGTGTGTATTACTATACATACTATACATTGGCAAAACGATACGAGCAGTGAAGCAATGCATCTCAGAACATTGCTCCTACATACAGACCAAAGTTCCCGATAAACCATTAATTGAACATTTTATTCAAAAGAAGCACTCAGACAAAGACCTCACATGATGTGTCATACAGATGCTCACACCACAAAGAAGAGGTGGTGATGGAGACAAACAACTCCGGAAACTGGAACAAACATGAATATATCGACTAGACGCTGCCAATACAGGCCTGAATATCTTTGTTGAGTGGAATAGCCTTATAGTAGAATGATAGAACAGTACCATTGCATCCTCCCTGGCACTTCCCAGATCAAGCTGTACTATCTACATTAATATTATGTTCCACTTTGTCCTCCAACATTGTCTACTGTTTTATGTACATCGGGATTGACCCAGTTTCTTGAAAGGATGGGCGAGTAACACCACCTCACCTCCAGCGAGGGCTATGGTATACAAGGCTGACATCATTGGCACTGCAGAACAGGTTATGACTCTCGAACACACTATTTTTGGATAGAAGGCTAGCATACGTGATTATGGTATGTCCAGGGCCTATTTGACTGGCACATTAGTCACCATGTCTAGCACTAGATATCCCACCTGGCTGGGGACAGGTGTCTCACCAATTTCGAGGACACTACACAGGGACCCTTTACGCACCCCGTGCCATTTATAACATTTTTGCCATATCTGTCCGCATGCGCGATGAGCGGGTTGCAACATGATTATCAGCTGCTTGGCCTTGTATTATTCATTCAATACCCCGATGGGGATTCATTGAGTTCACCAGCGGCACCAGTAACCCGTCTATGCTGTACGGACTTTATTAATATTTCAACAGATAATTTTGTTGTACGAGGCACCCCTTTTTAAGACATATTCTGGTAACCAGCAGCCCACAATCACAGTTAACTCTACTACAGAGTGTCACTCCAAGATGGGAAACAGTTTCACCTGCACCGCTGCATCGTGTTCCCATGGTAATTTTAAAACATTGGACTCTGCGTGGCACACCTCATGGTCATTCTGAGTGCCGTGCAGAGGCGTAGCCAGGGTTGTCCAACAAGTGGGACCTGAAGTTAATGTAGTTGGGCCCACCGAAGTGATATTAACATCTGAAAATGCCCACATAGTGCTGCTGAGTTGGCATTTACATATTTTGGGTGGGCCTTGCCCATTCAGGCCCTACCCTGTCTATGCCTCTGGTGCCATGCTGCTCCAGTGGATACATTTCTTCAACTTCCAAGTAAGACGGACAGCACCCGCTCACCATGTCGGACTGGTTTATTCACCAGTTCTGACATGCATCCTTTGGCTCTTCCACTCCATTTGTGGACACCAGGGCGTGGCCTTGCTGGCCCATAGCATCGGCATTCCGACTTTTTTGAAATGGACATTAACCACGAGGTACCCTTGCCATTTGCCTGCCGCCACTATAAGCACCTCATTTCACATGGCACCGCATCCCGATATTTCCGATGGGGTCAATAGCTATGTGGCACTCCTGCCAATTGCCTGCCAGTATAATCAGTACCTGATTTCACACAGCGAGATGAACAAGATCATTGGTCAGTTTTGTACATGCACCCACAAGGAGATGGACACACATCCCTCGGGAAGGGTTTTATTTACTCCTTCCGTCACAGCACTTACATCACTACTGCTAATGTCGTGCTGAGACATGGTTGTATTTGTTCACACCACCAGGTCAGGAAATCCCCCATCTATGTCTCATCTTCAAGCCCATTCATTTATCAGTAAGTGTGAGTGCATTTATTTGGCCTTTGCATCACTGACTTAGTCTATTTGGACCCTTTCACTAATCGGTGTCCCTGTTTAACAGGATACCTGGAACGATACATTCATGTGGCAGTCCAGTGACCAAGAAGTCACCCATATCCATGTAATTATGTACACATTTGCCATCTTCATTGGATATAGACAGAGTGTTAAGATGGATTTCTAAACTCTGACCTGGTGGGCAGAGGTTTAGGAGGCAACTGTAGTTTAGTGGAACAGGGGAACCTTCTGGACACACCAGACCAATCTACAGTAGCTTGACAGGTGATCAACATTAATTAGGGCCTCATCACGAGTTGGGCGGTATCCAGGGAGAATTACCACTGCGATAACTCCTGGGAAAATATTGCAACTGCAAACCAGTCCGGCGGTTTTACCACTTATCACGTGTTTGTTGGTAGCGGTAACTCCTCATTCCCCAATGGGGCATTTTTAGTTGCCATTCTCATGATATTGCCAGCGCTTAAATGCAGCTGTACTGTTACTGCCTCATGTAAGGGCTACCGCCCAACTCGTGATGAGGCACTAATTCTCAGGGGGGTGAGAGTGATTGGAAGCCCACAATGAGCACACACAATAAACTCCACAGAATATTCTTAGACAAGTGTATATCAAAAATACTTTTATTATAGGCCTCATAACTAAACACGAATAAACCAGTAATAATAAATAGTTACCATACACGCCTTATGTTATTTACCATTTATAAAAAATGTCGCATTAGGCAGTTCTTCAGAGTCGATCCCGAACTTATGAGTCCAACCATAGGAAGTGGGGAGCCTTGTGCTCAAAATTACAGCAGTGCGTTAACAATGCGCAGTTGTACGTGAATGTGAAAGCGGATCCTCTTCAGGGAGCTGTAGCAGTTCAGGAAGTGGTTTGAGGTGATGAAGAACAGAGTCCTTTTATTCGAGAAGGCTCTACCCTTTCAGGTAGAGTGACTTTCGAGTTTTGTGAATTGCTAGCGAGAGCAAGCTAGGCAGGCTAAGGGGAGTATCGTTTCAGGGATTCCTGTGCGTAAAGAGAAATGGCTCTGCCAGGGGCCACAGGTAAGTGATGCATATACTCACAGACCCTCGACACAGTCCAGGCCAAACATTGCCAGTCTAGTCCAGGTCGCTTGTAGATTTAACCCCTGCAGTTACACGTCACCCTGGCTCTCAGCGACTGTGGGACGGGATGATCGTCTTTGGTGGGACATTAGCCTTTTCTCAGCTATCAAAGAAAAAAGAAAAAAGCAAGACAGTTCTAGTTCAGCACATCTCAGGGGACAGGGGGGCAGGTATGCAAGACTCCTACAATGACCGTTACCACAGGAGGGTGACACAGGGACCGCAAATGCTTGCGGCGTGGCACACTCTCATAAATCGAAACCCAGAGGAGCTAGGACAATGCGTTTTGGCAGGAGAGGGCCCAGGACCACAAGTTAGCAATTCCCAAAGACTCGAGTGTCAACTCAGGATGGCGGCGCTCCTAGACGAAAACCAGGGTTTGTGCTGGTCGGTTCACTAGATGGCCCAGGAACTCTTCCAAAGAGGTTTCTTTCAAGGGTAAGAGGAGGTGCCGAGAGTAGTTGGTCCCACAATTGTTTAATGAGCATGCAATCATGTGATTTGACAAAGCATGGCAAAACATATTTGGTGCAAACAAAACCACAGAGTTGCTACTATTCAATTCTTAGAAAGTCTCAAACTGACTGTAATATAACATAATGCCAAATGGGAGATACTGTCGATAAACATGATAATGCCTGTACATAAACATACATAAATATTTCAACAGAGTTCAAACAAGCAGAAGGCCCATGGATATTTATAATTGAGAGGTACCATCAAAAATGAGAACTTGCTCAAACTTGACAAGTTATAATGAGCGTATAGTCCCTACAAGATAGCCATAATACGCAGTGGTTCACTAGCAAATAAATCGCCTTTTCTCTTAAATTATATGTGAATCAGAATCACTTTGAATGTATTCTATTAAAACTACAAAGTTGTAAAAAACATTTTTAACAATTGGAAAATGCAGATATGATTGTAATTATCGTTGAAATTGGAATCATTGTTTTTACCAAATTGTAAATATTTGTTGACATTAAAAAGAAATGTATAATTATGTAATGAAAGGAAATTTTGCAGGAATAATTTGTAAAATTCTTGTATCTATAAATTGTAAATTGAAAGGTTGATTTATTACCACTACTCCAAAGGTTCAAAGCGGTCATGGAGGCCTTCTGTCAGAGATACAAAAGCAGAGTCCAACGGAACAACCACGGGTTCAGGGTGCCAAACCTTCCAGCATGCCTCCAGCTATGTTGCAGGTCTCCTCTTTCGTTTCAGGATACTTGGCTTCTTCTGTAGTTCGGTTTGAACTTCAGTTGATCAACCTGGAATGGATGCAGAGCCTTTCTCTTATCAAAGATTAGTTTTGTGCTCAAAACTGGGATAGCCAATGGAAGATCTGCTCTCTTGCATTCACACCATGTCATGTTCTGTACGGCAGATTCTTATTCCAGGAAGTATTCCAACATGGCCGCCCTTTCTGGCGATCATTGCAAATGCAACAGTCTAGATGTTCTATCCCAGAACACACTGCAACTCACTGATGTCACATCCTCCCAAACAGCTTATCAACAGAATCCTCCAAGAGCCCAGTGCGTTGCTACTCTCATAGGAGTATACAAGCGCTACGTGAGTTAGTTTGTTTGTGATTTACCTATCCTTACTTCCTTACTCCCTTTCTGACGCTCTTCATAACCTCGCTAACCCTTCCTTCTATTCTTGATCCGCAGACCGCTACGGCAGTTTGAGAGAAATCGTTACCTGATCTCGGACGATTAAAACCACGCCCTTTAGGAGCGTGGTTTCAGCCCAGTCTCACTTTGGTTCGGTATTCGGATCCTCGCTCTTCATGAGCCAATCATGGCCATCAGTGGTTCCAGTCATTCAGGCATACCAGAAAAACTGGCACCACTAGTGTAGATTGGCACATGACAGTCCCAACTCACTTTCTGGGCTCTAGCATAAAAGACATGCAGGAGCCAGAGAATGATGCGGTTTTTGCGGTAGGCTGCAAGCCGAAATAAGAAATACCCAGGATACTCAACCTGGGTGAAGGCAAAGGGACAAAATGACCAAAGGACAGAACAATAGATTTTCGGCACTGACCACAGTATTAAGCCAAATTCTGGAAATGTATTTTGGTTCATTAAAATGAAGTAAAAATAATTTAAAAGTAAACTTCTGCAAGCAGTTTGTCCTAGGCACATTTGTACAATCATCAAAAAATCCTTAGAAGGTGGCTAGGGCCATAAAACAAAATGACCCCTATGCGCGGTACAGTGATGTACTTGGCACATAGATAAAAAGTTACCAAAAAATTGCAATATAGTCAAAGACTAAGGGAAAGATAGTTTCCCAGTACTAACAGCCTGAAAGACGTGTCAGTTTCCCCATAACAGATGAGAAAAAGCCCAGAGGAGTGCAGCTGAAGGCTGTGCTACACTGGAAAAAATCAGGTTAGGTAAGCCAAACAAAAGCAAAAAGTTTGGGGGGTCAATAAATGGAGGGACAACTGTACCTAAGGGAAATCTTTCCTAACACTCGCCACTCCCAGACCAAGGATAGGGGGAATAAATGCACCTCTGGATGAGTATCATGTTCAGGTTGACTAACACATTCTGGACAACCCATCAGTGTTGCTATATTGGATACGTGGTCTGTGCTCAATGGTGAAGTCAAACCTGTGCAGGCTTATGGACCACCTGAGCAACTTCAGATTCTCCCCCTTCATGTTCATTAGCCACTTTAAGGCATATGGTCAGTTTGCACAGTGAAGTGGGTCCCATAGAGGTAGGGTCTCAGCTTCTGTAGGGCCCACACAACAGAGAACAATTATTTCTCTACAGTGAACCACCTGAGCTTTCTGTCGTTGAGCTGGCGACTAATTAATCCAATCGGGTGTTCTTTACCTTTCACATCTACTTGTTATAGTAAAACACCTATCCCAGTGTCAGAGGCATCTGTTTGCACAATAAAAGCATGTATGTAGTCAGGGGCCATGAGAACAGGGGCCTATCACAGGGAGTGATTTAAGCCTTTGAAGGCCTTCTCACAGTCCTCAGAACAAGAGACCTTCTTGGGTTTCTTTGGAGTCCTGAGAGCAGTCAATGGGGCAGCTATGGTACCATAGTCTGCCATGACATTTCGGTAGTAACCAGTGAGACCAAAGAAGGCCCTCACTTGGGTTTGTGTAGTGGGGTAGACCAGTCTTGTACTGCTTTTACTTTACTTGGTAGAGGCTGAATCTTCCCTCCACCTACTTCATGTCCAAGGTAGACCATTGATCCTTGTCCAATCTGGCACTTACTGGCCTTTATGGTCATTTGGACCTTCTGAAGAGCCTTGAACACTATTCCCATGTGTTTCAGATGTTCTTCCCAGGTGGCACTGAAAACTGCTATATCATCCAGATATGCTAAGCAGAATTCATCCAACCCATTTAGGACATGATTCACAAGCCTTTGAAAAGTGGCAGGTGCATTCTTTAATTCAAAGTGCATTACCATTAACTTGTTAAGGCCCTCTAGGGTTGAGAATACTGTTTTCTCCTTGCATGTTCTGCTAGGGCTATTTGACAATACCCTGCAGTGAGGTCAAATGTGATGAGGTACTTGGAGGCACCCAAGTTATCCACCAGCTCATCAGCTCTAGGAAAAGGGTGAGCATCTGGCCTGGTGACAGAATTCAGAGCCCTGTAGTCCACACAGAACCTCAGTTCAGAGGTACCTGCCTTTGGCACCAGAACCACAGTACTAGACCATGGACTACTGGAGGGTTCATTCACCCCAAGATCCAACATCTTATTAACCTCTGTTTTGATGTAGGATCTCACCTTGTCTGATATTCTGTAACCTCTACTTCTGGTAGGTACACTGTCCACTGTGTCAATTTCATGTTAGCACCAAGTTGTCAAACTAGGAGTCATTGAGAATAAGGGGATAACTGCTTTAACAAAGTTCTTACTTCCTCTTGTTGGGTAGGAGTCAGGTGAGGGGCCACTTTGACACCCTCTATGGAGCCATTTTAAGGGCTACTTTGGAATTAGTCTAGGAGAGGTTCTGATTCCTCCTCCTCTATGTCGGATGCCAAAGATAGTGCAGCTATTTCAACCCTAGGGATGAAAGCCTTCAGCATATATATGTGGGAAAACTTTGGGGGTTTAACCCGGCCTCCTAAGGTCCACTAAATTGCTTACCTCGCCCAGCTGCTCCACAACTGAGTAAGGGCCTGACCATTTATCTTGTAGGGCTCCAGGCCTTATAATCAGGACTTTTTGGCCTGGAGTAAAGTGGATAGGTGAAGCCTTCTGGTCATACCAATGTTTCACCAGAGATTGACCAGCCATCAACTCATCACTGGCCTGAGCCATCAGGAGGACAATTTTCTTCCTTAACCCTAGCATATAGTCTACTGCATTGTAGTGATGGAAGGAGTAGGGAGCTCCCAACTTTCTTTAGCTATGGCCAGTGGTCCCCTTACAGGGTGACCAAAACTAAGGTCAAAGGGGCTGAAACCAACACCCTCCTAAGGTACCTCTCTGTAGGCAAACAGTAAGCATGGTAACAGGAGATCCCACTTTCACCTTTGGGGTTCTTTCAATGCCTCAATCATGCTATTGAGAGTTCTATTAAACCTTTCAACTAAGCCATTTGTTTGTGGAGGATAAGCCAATGAAAATGTATAAGTGACTCCACACTCTTTCCACATGGCTTGCATGTACTTAGACATGAGGTTTCTGCCTCTGTGAGACACAACTTTTTTAGGTAAGCCAACCCTAGTACACATTCCAAATAATGCTTTTGCAACTGACTTGGCAGTCACAGTCTTCAATGGGATGGCTTCAGGAAATCTGGTGTCATGGTCCACCAGCACCAAGATAAACCCATTGCCAGAGGATATCTGAGTATCAAGGGGAACAACAATGTCAATACCTACCATTTCAAATGGCACCCCCATGCAGGGAGTGGCACCAATTGAGCATGGATTGTTGAGCCACTCTTACCAGAAATCTGACAAGTAGTACAACTCCTACAATGGCATTCTACCTACACCCCCATCTTGGGCCAGTAGAAATGCACGGATAGCCTCTGCTTGGTTCTCTTGATCCCATGGTGATCAGCTAGAGGAACTTCATGAGCCGGTTGTAGGAGGAAGGGTCCTACTTGAAGGTGGACCACCGACCTCTTATGGTCACCTTTAGTAGACTCTGTGGGCTCACTGTACAGGAGCCCACCTTCCCAATAGATCCTATGTTTCCCAGGAAATTCACACTCAAGCTGGGAACAGACCTGTCTCATAAGGCCTTGTAAAGATGGGCTCTCAAGTGGGCCCTTACTAAACTCTTACCTATCAGGACCACCTTCAACCAATAAAGTTTGGAGTTCAGGATGTTTATGTAGGTTGAGAATTTCAGGCAGCACATCTTCCTTGTCAGTTCAGGTGCTTGGCCAACTACTTCCACCTCAGTGCCAGGTGAATTAGTGGAATATTATCTTTCCCTCTTCAGAGTTGTTTGACTCCCTTGGCCTTGGGCTTTCCCTTTGACTTTGGCTCAGCCTTGGACTTGGCCAGGGCAACCTTTGTTTGTAACCTTGTGCATGATTTTTCTACTGTGTCCCCCCACAAGACCTACATCTGAGGTCATTTCCCAGCAGAACCTTTCCAGGGACTTGCCTCTGTACACTAACAGGTATCCATACAACTGTACCATTAATAGTTAGATTTACAGGCATTACTGGGAACTTGAGAGAAGGGCCATCAGCTAACTTGGTGGGCATCGAGGGAGCTCTGACAAGCTCTTCTTGGTTTACCAAAGTGGAATCCACCACAGTTCTCCTGGAACCACTATCCCTAAGGGCAGGAGTGTCAACTCAATTTATTAGCACACTCTCATTGAAGTAGTGCTTGGTATTATCAGGAATACTAGTATAGGACTCTGAAACTCTAGGCTCCCAGGAACTTACGGATACTTAGACTACTTCAGACTCTATCCCACTGGGGAAGGCGTCTGAACAAAAGGATGCCAGTGTGACAATGTTTTCTTCCTCATAGTAGGGGAAGGCCAGACTCACAGAGTGGATCCCCAAGGTTTTGACATTACATCTGGGGTCCCCCTTCACGTGGTCACTTGCTCCATAAGCCACACAAGATCCACTGTGTTGTGGGACATAGTGAGGCTGACAGTAACCAGGCCTATGCTTGGGAGGATGACTGGCACCATTCTGAACATTCTCATGTGACTTACCCTTACTATGCTTTTGGTGGCCCTCATGGGAAGATGATTTATCAATACCCACACCCTCCTTATCTTTGTGATCTTTCCCCTCCTCCTGCTTACCAGGAGCAGGCTTGTCCTTGTCGGACACTCTGTGTGACACTCATAAATCTGCTGCAATTGCTAACTTGTTTGGATCTATCTCCTTAGAATCAGTTAAGTGTGGATTAAGCTCAGCGGAACAAGAAGCTAAATATGTTCAAGCAGGACTAGACAAATCATACCCTCAAAGGTGGTGACCTTATAACCTTCTACCCAGCCAATTCAAGTTTGTCAAGGAATCAGTTACATATGAGACCCAAGTATTACCTTGTTTCTTTTTGTAATTTCTGATTCTATTCAAGTATTGGGCAGGGGTCTTCCCAAACTTCAAGAAAAGAGTTTGCTTCAATGTCGCAAACTTTTTTCTGTCAGCCTTTGACATTTCCATATTGGAAATATAGCCAGAATGGGGTAGTCGACTGAGCAAACATGACATTTTATCAGCATCCACAAGTTCCTGCACTTCACATGCATACTTAAATGCAGATAACTAATGCATGAATAATGTCATTCTTGTCATCATACATACTAAGCAGATCTTTTGGAAGCCTTGGGTGAGAGGAAGACCCAGACCCATCACCATATCCTCTAGAGGAGTCATTAGCAGCTTGTAACTTGGCAAGCTCCAACTAGTGATCCCTATTCTTCTGTTTCTCTGCTTTCCCCAGTTCTAGCTCAACCATGCAGAACTCTTGTATTTTGAATTCTAGCATGGCCTCAGTCTCAGAGCCAGCAAACGCAACATGGGACTCTACATCATCCCTATCATCATCATTCTTATCTATGATGACAGCAACAGTCCTTTCAGCACTGTTACTGGGAGCAGCCTAAGCACATTCTGCACAGTCATTTGAGGGAAAAGCTGTCATTTGGCATATGTGCCATTCCATGATCTTCTAGATTATTTCAGCTTTTGTGCCAGACGCTGACAAGCCTCTTTCGGCACAGATCTTCATTAGCGTTTCAGATTTGTAAGCACTTAAAGCTGTAATATGAGATGATGTGGGATTTATAATGCGCCTGAACACAAGTGTTTCTAGGTGTGACAAAACAGGGAGGGAGAAATAAGGTAGAAAAAAATAACGATCTCACTAGGCCATGTGTCATTCAGATTGTGCAAGTGAGGGGAAGAAGGAAGGGGAGAAGTGCCATTGGGGAGGGGAAGACGGAAGTGCAGTTAACTCACAAGTGCAGCCAGCGGGCGGCTCATAAGTGCAGAGAGAAGGGAGTGTAGGGTTGCAGATACAAACCCTTAAGTGCTGGAGTGTCCGTAGGCTTTGCGAGGGCAACTGGAAATGCAGGAGCCTGGGCCTGAGTTCAGAGAGGGACCATGTGACCAGTGCGTGGGGCAGTCAGCTGCATCAGCAGGGGAGAGGAAGAGAGAAAGTGGAAGTGAAAAGGAAGGTCTTGAGTTGCTTCCGGAACCGGCGGTGGTTCTGCTCAAGTTTGAGAGACGCAGGGAGGCTTTTACAGAGTTAGACCCAAGCCGAGGAGATAGATATGCCCCCAACTCTCTGCTTGGAGAAGCGTCTGACCGTCAGACAGTTGGAGGAGGTTGAGTAGCAAGCTTGAGAAGAAATAGAGTTTGGAAGAGAAAGTTCTAGGTAAAGCAATGCCAGGCCCCAGAAAGCCTTGTGGACAATGCAGAGGGTCTTGCAGTTGATCCTTGCATCCACAGGGAGCCAGTGAAGAGATTTCAGAGCTGGAGAGATACGATCCCTGGGCTTGAGGCTTAGGAAAAATCTTGCAGTCCTGTTCTGGATAAGTTGTAAAGGTCGAAGAGTAGAGGCAGGAATATTTAAAAAGGGGCTATTGCAATAGTCCATCCTAGAGAGGATCAGAGCTCTGGAGACAGTGAGCTTCAGGGGGAAAGTGAGAAAAGGAAGACTACCTCTGAGGAGGTGCAGCTGACAGTTTGACTTCTTAGAGACATCAGGGATGTAAGGAGATGTTGGAGTCAAAGATGACACCAAGGTTCTTAGCCCCATAGGAAGGAGCTGGAAGAGGGCCCAGAGTGGGTGACCAGAGCGAGAGAGGAAAGGAGGGAGCAGATGTCCCAATGAGGAGGATCTCAGTCTTACATTAAGGCAGAGATCATTGGTGGCACATCATTCCTGAATTACTGCCAGACAGTCTGGTATTATAGAAGAAGCAGTGATGGCTGAGGGGAGCCTGAAAGAGAGCTGAGTGTCATCCGAATAACATTGGAAATTGGAGCAGAAAGTAGCAATGCAGTGAGCAAGGGGTTCCAGGTAATGGTTAAAGAGCCAGGGAGAGAGGTTAGACCCCTGGGGAACACCGCAATTAAAGAGAGGGATAGAATAGAGAAAAGACACCAGTTGGACCTGAGAGGGTCAGTCGATGATAAAGGAGGTCAACCAGGCCAGGGTCTGATCAGAAACACCAAGGTTGTCCCAGAGACGATTGGGCAGAATGGCATTGTTGACCATGTCAAAAGCAGAGGATAGATCAAGGAGAATGAGGACAGAAGGGAGATTAGAGTCAAAATTGGAGACCAAGTCTTCACAAGTGTTCAGGAGAGCAGACTGGTGGTCATGGAGGCAACCAACAGATTAAGTATGTAGATTAAACTGTGAGATGGCCAGCTTTTCAAAAAGTTTGCCCAGGAGTGATGGAGATCTGGCGATAGTTAGCCGGAGGGGAAGGATTGGACGAGGGCTTTTCTAGAAGGCGGTGCACAAGAGAATGTTTAAGGGGGAGGGGGAAGTTCCAGTGGCAAAGGAGTGATTGCAGAAATCTACCAAGGCTGGAGTAAGGGTGTCGATGTGGTCCTTGATTGTTCTGGATGAGCAGGGGAGAATCTGCTTTGTCTAGAAACATTGTCAGGGGTGAACAGGAGAAAGGAGGAGAAAGGAGAAGGAGAGACGGCATCAGATGGGTCAAGAGTGATAGAGGAGGAGGAAGAGAAGGTAGAGGAAGAGAGGGTGGACTGGATGACCTGAGTTTTAGTAGTGAAATGAGAGGCCAAGGCCATGCAGAATGACTGGGAGGCAACAGAAAAGGTAGAGACTGCAGCAGGATTGGCCAGCTCCTTGCAGATTTTGAATAGTTTGGCCCTGTTGTTAGATATGATAGGTTATGATATGATAGGTTATTTATAACGTGCTTAATACCCAGAGGTTTCTAAGCGCGGCTCGGGGGTCGAACCCGTGTTGCTCCGTGTCGTCTTGTTTCCAAGACAAGCACGTTGCCACTGAGCTATCCTCCCGAGACCTTGGCATCTAGATGCCACATAGATGCGGGCTTGGATGTAGCCTCTCTTCTTAGAGAGGAAAAAGAGCCTGTACTGCCTTTGGAGCAGGCTGAAGGCCAGTTTATAAGGGTGTGCGCCCGAAGCCCTTCACTTCCTTTCTGCCGCCCTACACTTGCATTTAAGCGTGGTGAGGTCAGAATCGTACCAAGAGTTGCACCTGGATTTGGGCTTCAAGCGATCCTCATGACAGTGGCAAGGACATCCAGAGTGTTAGAGATAGATAGACGAAGGTTAGAGAGGGCTGTGTCAGGGTGTGAGTCAGCCAAAGGTGCAGGAGGAGAAGAGAAAGTAGCGGCAAAACCCTCATCTGACACATGCTTCATGGGTCAGGTGACCGAGACGGTAGGTGGCAGTGCTGGGGTTGGCTTGACCTGCGGGCAAGAGAGAAAGAGGTAGCAAGAAAGGAGAAAGTGATCACTCCAAGAGAGAGGAGTTGTGAGCGGGTTAGAGAAGAGAAGGTCTGAGGAAATCAGAACATCCAGGGTGTGCCGTGCAGAGCGAGTTGGGCCAGATGGAAGAATAGAGAGAGAGAGAGAATCACAGAGGTTGCTAACGAGTCCTGAAGAAGGGCTGGTAGCATCCTGGTGGATTTTCAAGTCTCTGAGGAGAAGTTGAGAGGTAGAGGCAAGGAGCGAGGAGGAGAGGTCAGCCCACTCAGAGAGTAAGAGGGCGACCTGGCCTGGCGTCCTGTAGATAGTGCCCACCGTGAGAGAAAGACTAGGAGAGATGGATAGCCTGCAGACCAGGCATTAAAAGGAGGAGTGCTGCATTGGAATGATAGAAACAGGAATCCAATCTGGGAAAATCAAGTCTACACCCCCCGGGAGGGTTGGTTCTGGGTTTGGAGAGGATCCTGTAGCCATCAGGAAGGAGAGTATCGAAACTCGTGACCGAGGTGGCCATTAACCAAGGCTTGATGAGACCGAGTACATACAAATCAAGCTCTTTTAGGAGATGGCAGATGTCAGAGGAGTGTTTGACCGCTGAACAAGAGTTCAGAGTACCGGTGTGGAGCAGGTTGACACATTTTAAGGACTTCTGGGGAGGTGTACATGCCAGAGGTACACCCTGCAGAAGTGTTGGAGGTACCTGAGGATGGGCAGAGGAAGAAGGAAGAGAAGGCAGGGTAGTCAGAGAAGGAGAAGAGAGTGCCAGACGGGTGGCCAAGGAGGGAGTCCACGGGGTGGCCAGAGAAGCATCAGGGGCTGCCAAAGAGGTGGCATAGGAAGAAGGCAGTAGAGGAGCCAGAGAGTGGTAACAGGAGAGGAAAGGAAGTGAATAAGGCACAGGAAGCTTCTATCAAAGAGGAGGAGTTTGGTATGAGGACCCTGGCACAAGATAGTGCCATTTAAGTAGACATTAATGATGGTCTTAGAGGAGTGGAAGGGGGCCAGCAGTGCCTCCCACTGGGTGCCACCATTAATGGGAGAAGACGAAAAATGAGAGAGAGCAGAGACCATATGGGTTCCATAGGCCTGGAGAGGGAACAACAAACACTATGTTGGTAAGTATCTGTCTGGAAGAAGCACTGGTATAGGTATCAGCAATAGAGAATCCTGGGTTGGAGACCAGGATGTCCCTTTTGAGCTTTTTCCTGCTAGACTTAGTGAAAAGGATAGGATGGTCAATAGAAAAGTAATTAGAAAAGATAGGTGAGACAGAGAGCACCATAGGGGTGCAGGGAGGAAAGAGGGGGGTATGGAGAGGGGAGATCAAGCAGGAGATGGAGTAGGGGAGGTCACATGGGGGGGCATTGCTTCCATGATATAAGTTAGGCAGGTGTATTACAGTTAAATTAAGTAAGGTAACTGTGTTTCTTGTTTAAGTGTAACCTGGGTATTTCACCAGTGTGTAACACTGGGTATCTCTGATCTCATCCCACCGCTTTACACCGATTTGTTTAGATGGATTTCTAAACTCTAACCTGGTGGGCAGAAGATTAGGAGGCCACCCTAGTTTAGTGAAACCAGGGAACCTTCTGGACAAAACAGACCAATCTACGGTAGCTTGGCAGGTAGTCAAATCTAAGTCTCGGGGGGGTGAGAGTGATCGGAAGCCCGCAATGAGCACACACAATAAAATGCCACAGAATACTCTTAGACAAGTGAATATCAAAAATACATTTATTATAGGCTTCATAACTAAACAAGAATAAAACACAGTAATAATAAACAGTTACCACGCACACCTTACACTATTTACCATATATATTCCCTGGTTGTAGGTTAAAGGATCGAAAAAAAGGATTGAATGCTATTTTTACGAAACCAAAAGGACCGAAAAAAAGGGTTGATTTTTTTTTTTAAATGTATGGGGGGGTTCGCCCTCCAACCCCCATTTTCTTTTGAATTTTTTTTATGCATACCAAACTAAAAATATATATAAATAAATAAATAAAAAAGCATTCAACCCTTTTTTTCAGTCCTTTTGGTGTTGAACAAAAAGGATTTGATCCTTTTGTTTTAGATCCTTTGACTGGACAACATATTCACTAACAAAAACATTGTTAAAGGGACGTTATGGTTTAGTTGTACTAGCAAAAACCTATGAAATTCAATAGAAAAACATTGTTACCTGGACGTTATGGTTACAGGTAAAACTGAGAAAAATTTGACAGTTATGGTAAGCTAAGCAACCATAACTCGTGCCACCAGTGTGCACTGCAAGGACTAACACCCATGATATCAAAGATGCCATCACAAATCTCATTCATGACATCACTGATGACATCACATGTGCATTTAGTTTTAATAGGAAGTCTTCAGAAGGGATTGTTATTGTAATGGTGGCAGAAAACTATCAAAGATTATTGGAAGAACTATCATGAGATAGGTAAGTCAGGGAGGAATGCATTGCTTTACACACCATAGTATTAAACACTTTTTCACTGTACATGAAGGAACTCATGTGCAAACGTAGCCATTGTCTGCACCATGCATCATGGAAGTGTAACATTCAAAATCTTTCCATGTTACATAGTGAAATCATGAATGCATTTGTTTTAGAGTGTCGGTACCTGGAAACATGTAAGAAGTAGCTACCATTGCCTTTATAACTACATAATTACACTGCTGCACAGAAACCATAAAGACACCACTATGCATACAAATATGTTGTTACAGGGACGTTATGGGTACAACTAAAACCGAGAAAAAAAACGAAATTCAACAGTTATGTAAGCTAGGCAACCATGGCCACACAAGGGAATTAAAGTAAGCTAAAAAGGAGCAATATTACCAGGAACTGTTCATAACATAACTGATTATTTTCATGCACAGAAACCAGTGCTGTGTTTTAGCTTTCCTCTTCTCCTATATGTATATGTATCATGTGATGTGAGTGAACCGTAAGGAAAGTATTGTAAGAATATATCAGAAGGGTTGCCGTACACAAATATAGAACCTTTTGATTTGTTGTTCCTGACTGTTAGTGAAGAAAAGCACCTGAACTACTTATGGTAGTGAACAAAACAGAAGGGAGCCACACATGTGATGTCATCAGTAATGTCATGAATGATATTTGTGATGGCATCTTTCATGTCATTGGTGTTAGTCCTTGCAGTGCACACTGGTGGCATGAGTTATGGTTGCTTAGCTTACCATAACTGTTGAATTTTGTTTTTTTCTCGGTTTTACTTGTACCAATAACGTACCTGTAACAACATGTTTCCATTGAATTTCATAGGGTTTGCGAGTGCAACTTAACCATAACGTCCCTTTAACAATGTATTTGTCAATTAATTTCATAGGTTTTTAGTAGGGCACTGTAAGCAGTCAGTTGCTTCAGCATAGCATTTTCTGTAAAGAGAATAGGTATTTGGTACGGCAACATAACCATAGCATCCCCTTAACAACGGTTTGTTACTGATTCCTTGGCCACCCTCATGATAAACGTGTGGAAAGGGCAAATTGTCTGGTGTATGGATCCATTTGCGCTACCCCTTACTTTTCCGAATAGTGTTGGTGTATCGTAACCAATTACAGATGTACATAGTAAATGTTGTTTAGTGTGTAAGTAGGCTCTCTTTTTTTGTTAACAGTGCATGATAAATCTGTGCCGCACACTACTGGTCGAGAAGACTACAGATTAGCAATATGGATGTTTCCTAGGGAGACTTCACCTGGTTGGCATATGTGCAATCACACTGCAAGTATCCGTATGATTCCATTAGTGACCGCATGTCTGCATCTTCGAATGCACTTTTAAGTTGGTGTGGAAGTGCACGTGTTACCATTGCACACCTAGATCCATGCATAGGTCATCCACTGTATTCTGGTAACACTGCCCCTGTCGCCAGCCCTACAGATTCATGCAGTAGGCTACCGCATTTAAAGTACTGCTGTCAACTTCGTGGGTGGCTCTGTAAACCTACCAATCTGTGACTAAAGTACTCCTAACTGTATAACAGCCACTGGTAAAAACAAGGAACAGCAACCTGCAGTGTCACATGTGCATGTTAAATGTCATATTACTTTGATTTATCTGCTGCTTGCCTTTTCATGACCCGTGAAACAGATACATTGGGCCTCATTATGACCCTGCCGGTCTGAAACAACAGTGGCGGTAAACCCGCTGCAACCGTTTTTTCCAGACCGGCAAACTATGAGTTCTGCAGGCAGGTGGTGTTACTCCCATCAGGTCTGACCTGGCAGGAGTGATGCCACCCACCTGCAGACATAAATGGAAACACTGGCACTGTTAATTATGGTGCCAGTGTTTCCATGGTCCCCATCCCCATGGAGTCCTCTTAATGGGGTGTAATGTTATTTCACCTCCGGAATTACCGGACCACCGGGGCTGTAATGCCCCGGTAAATCCGGCAAGTCCAGAGGCAGTAATTCATTCCAGGCACGGCTACCGCTGGACTCGTAATGATGCCCATTGTGTCTGCACTCAGCAGTGTGATGGAAAGTGTCAAGAGGTCGCCTGCCGGTCATATAGTTGAAGAAAACAAGTAACTGCAGGTGGGACAGTTTGTAGTAAGTCTGCAAAATGGCAAAGCTGGTGCACCTTCCTCACACACATACTCGTGCATGTAAAGTCGAGTAAGGAAACAGCAAAATATTCTGAGTGCAAACAATCTTAGTGGCGGTTAGAAAAGCACTGTAGCTGCATCGGTCGCACAGAATAAATGGCTTTCTGCTGCACATAATGAAGCAGTGTTTCGCGTTGTTGTAAACATTCTTGTATTCCACAATTTATGTATATCCGGTAATGCTACCCCTAACACTAAAGGCATAGCATAAAGTGTTTGTACTGCATGTTACGACAACTGAAATGAAAGCACAAGGGACCAGTGGGCAGGCTACTGCCCTTCCAACAATTACGTAGGGTACTTTCATGTACATCATTGCCACATCTGCTGCGGGCAACAAGAGGGGGAATCCTGTAGGGCAGCAGAGCTGTAAAACAACCTTTGCGAACCATATGCCAAGCTACAGATCCTTACCCAGCAAAGGGCATTGTATAGTGCATGTACTGCAACGTGCTACTGTGCAGAGGGAAGGTACTTGGAAGTGCATGGGAACGGTCCTTATGGGAGCATTACAATGACTGGCGCCTATGTAGGCCAGGGCCACCCAATAATTCTGTCTCCTGGCATGTACCCTATAGTATCCAGATAGGTGCTGCCCCTTCTGTACCAGGCCTTTCCTGCCGTTCCTTCTGTGGCGTGTGTGAGAACACCATAATAAATGAAAAAGAACTGCGAAATGAAAGAAGGTAAAGAAAGAAATCACCTTTCACAGATCAACAACGGAATTGCAATGCATGAATGCAGGGCGGGATGCGTGGCAGTGTGGTAAACACTGTAGTTCAATAGGTTAGAAAGGGGGTGACTTTACAAAGAGGTTTCTTTACGTGTTGCAGAACGTTTTCAAGAGAGTCAGTGCGCAACAAGTACTACAAAAATATTTCACTACTTTCAAGGAAGGGCATCAAGCCAATTACGATGGGGTGTGCAGAAATCGGGATGGCTGGCATAGTAAGATGAACGTTATAGCTGGGGAAAAGTATTTGTGCTGTGAAACGTCATATTCCCATGGGCGAAGTATGCCATTGGCACTTGTCGAACAAAGGCACAAATACACTTCTTTGCAATGTACCGCGCTGTCTGCATTCACAGAACAAATAGAAGATGATGCTGCCACATTGGTGGCTGCATAATGTGATAGAAACTTATGGAGAGATGGGAAACAAACGCATGAACTGGGCAAGTGCCTCCTTCATTGCAAACAGCACTGAAACTCGTGCAACATGCTGTGAAATTTTCCCTGCACAATGAACAACATCAATATCGGCATGATTGCGTGTCACCAAAGTGACACACAGAGAAACCAAAATCAGGCACTTCATTATAGCTGCTCCATAGCACTACACATGTACATGATAAATTGCAAAATGAGTAGCCACTGCAGAGTGTTTTCCATTCACTTTCAGTCAATGTATGTTGGAATCTCCTAAAAACTGCACTCTATGCCTCGTGAAACACACAGCCATAACCGCTCCCTCTGCATTTCTATCGACAAATACACCATGTAGCACAGTATGTCCGTACACACCACAACCACAAACTTTATTGTCCAATCCCGTAGGCTCTGCAGGCCCATTTCTATGGCTGTTATCTGCAAAAGGGGCATATGTAAAACGTGCCACCCTGCAACTATCGCAATATTAGTAGATTTTTCATGCAGGGCATGCTTAGGAGTGGGATCATAACTTTCAACCAGGGGAGCGGACGTCTTTAGTTGTGGTGGCTCTTAAAAGACACTTTGTTGTTTTTTTTGTTTTTTTACGGTGCTTCCCTAGAAACACTATTTATTCAGTTTTCATAGGTAAATGTGTGTTTTCAACGTCAGCTCACATTCTTACAATAGGGTCTTCAGTGCTGTGTGTAGATTGTGAAACAACATTTCATTGCCACTGGTCGACAAAGACATGCCATTTGCCTTGAAAAGGTGTATGTATCGCGAACCAATGTTCTCATTCTCATAGGAGAACATCTCAGCAGCACTCAAGAAGTCACACATGTGTCTGTTGATGAGCCCCCTTACAAACTCTGGCTGGCGACAGGAATCATTGGAATACTTCCACACTATTCTCAGTGGTATACATGAGAAAAGCACCTTGGCAGTAGAAAAAATGTGCTGCACTGCTTTCATCATAATCTTCAGTTGACGGAACACACAGGAAGAAGGCATGTAACCCAAAAAGAAGGCTCCAAAGTGTACAATCACAACATGTACAGTAGCCGAAGCGGCCATGCATTGACATTCTACAAGCAGTCCGGCGAAACTGTCATGGCCCTTACCCCTGGCCCTCACTGGCAAGTAAGCCTTCCAGTTAGGGCCAGGTCAAAGGCCTTAAAACCTCATCCAAGACTCTCCTGGAGTCAGTCCTGGCCTTTGGCGCCAGGCTCATAACCATAATGAAAACCAACATTAGAATGGGACTATTTACTTGGGACTATTTAACTGGGGGGGGTGCAGCCAACATGGAGGCACACACATAGCTCATTTACAGGAACTGAGTTATGCAGTCTAGTCTTTTGGGTGTGGCAGGCCTGGGACTACTTTACCTGAACTACTTTGGGTGTGGCAGGCCTGGGACTATTTTACCTGGACTACTTTACCTGAGACTATTTAAACCACACCCAAACAGCAGAACACGCTTCACGGTATTCTGCTGTGGGCAGCGTAACGCTCACTGTATCCAGTTCTTTGATGCCAGCTTACCTGAAACCAAGGACCTGCAGAGAGAGAAAGAACACTACGAAAATTACCTGGAACAGTATTCTATCTTCAATCCATCGCCGACTTCAGTTCCATTCGCCTGAAGGTATGAACTCTATCATTCAGCACCGCATGCATCCTGGAATACCATAACTTTGAAAGAGGAGAAAGAAAGATAGCATTAGTAAGCGTTTACTCACGTTTCCTCCCGAACAAAGAAAGCCACACAATTCTTACCTTATCTCTTGGTCAATATCATCGGTGGAACGTTACGGCGCTTGGCGAAGAACATCGCAACCTGCAAGGAGAGAAAAGACACAGGTTAGCAATATAAAAGTCGAAACAGTGCCGCGCATCGTGCATTACTCACCGGACAGCATTGTGCACGCCGCGCTTTCACCTACTGGCCCATGCTCATCTTCAGACTGCATGACAACACCCACCAAAATACCTTTCCATACCTAAAAGAAAAGAAGCAAGACATTATTATTCAAACTAAGAGGAACATAAGTACTGTATATAAAGACTGTAAAGCATCAAACCTACGAAGTCGCAGCAGGCCTGGATTCCCACAGGGGGGGCTTGCACCAGTGAAGTAACTTGGTCGCTGCTCGCCCCCCACATCTACGCGCCCCTGCCACAAAGAGCAGGACGGAGAATCCACCTTTTACAATATTAAGGTGAGGAGAAGGCCTAAGGGGGAGGAAGGAGTTGAGGCCAAGGGAGGTGGGAAAACATAAAGACAGTCTGGTATTGAATCCACCTCTCCTATATTGCTGACCCATCTTTAACCAGAGGCCTTACCAAAGGACCGGGAGAGGGTTTGAGAGTGCAAATCATCCAACCAGGGCTGGGCGGCGTCCCTGTGGATACCAGGTGAGCGTAACAGAAACAGCACACTTCGACACTATACCACAAAGCGTCCACCTGATAGGACAATTGCTACAGTCACATTTCCATAGGCCATCATGGTGAGAAGCACTGAATGTGGCACGTGTGGGTTCCCAAGTACATCGAGGGCCAGGCCCGAGTGAAGCAGAAGTCCCTCTTCCTATTGCAGCACACCCTAAGCATCTTATTGGACAATCCCCACAGTTCCATTTCCATGGCCGCCACCTGCAAAATCCCCAGATGTGGTTTTTGCTCTGTGTCCAGGCATGAGGGAATAACTTGCAACCAGGGTAGGGGGAATTCATGCTAAGGGGCAGCTCTTAAAAGATCCTGTTTGTTTTTGTTTTTTTAGATGTTTCTACAGAAACACCTTTTGTCGGTTTTTATTAGCTTTTGTGTTTTCTTGTGCTCACATTAGTACAGTAAACTCTTCACTGCATCCTGTAGATGAGCAAAGAAAACTGCATTGCCAATGGGTGACAACAAAATGCCATTTTCTTGGAAATACTCAGCATTTCCACAACTAATGAGGTATTTGTTGCAGAAGAACATTCCACGAGCGGACAAAAAAGCATACATGCTTCTGTTGATGAGACACCTTCCTGCGTCTGGCTCGCAACAACATCCATGAGCAATGGCCCATACTCTCCGTGGTGTCTCTGGAGGATAGCTGAGGAGCAACGTGCTCGCCTTGGGAGCAAGATGACACAGAGCAACACAGGTTCGATCCCCGGGTCTGAGCCTAGACACCTCTGGGTATTAAGTACATTATAATTAACCTATCATATCATCATATTATGGATGAAAAAAGCACCTTGGCTTTGAGAAAAAGTGTCCTCACGACATCCAGCAATCTCCTCAATCTACAGAACAAATCTAAGTAAGCCAGGTAACCCATATGCATGCCGCCGTAGTGGATGACGATAACATATACTACTGCAAAAGTGGCGAGGTCTTTGCAAAGTGCATGCATATCGGTGAAATTGCACTCATACACAGCGTTCCATAATGAGTCCAATCCTTCCAAACCAAAATTGCTGTCAGAGTCTTTGCAGTGCATAGTTGTGCAGATCTATGACAAAGGGATCACCTACAGTCAACACAATGCGTTTCACCATGTCAGCCACCCTCAGTACGCAGAGTATAATGTACAACAGTTTCACCTCCCCTTCCTGTTAACCACACCCACACTACCTGATTGGCTAATCCCCACACTGCCATGTCAATTGGACAAGGTGGTGTAAATGGCAGATTTTCGCATGTGCGCCTCCCAAAGTAGGGCAAAGGCAGCACCTCTGTAAATCTTCTCTGCAGCTCTACTTCATTGGGTTACGCATAAATAGGCACACACGCATCCACCAATCGCATTGAAGCGCCATCATCCAACACTGTCACTCCCGTACAACACTTGAAATGTACCGTTACACATTTAAAGTACAAATGTCGTGCCTTTCCAAAGCACGTCCACTACAAAGTTCAATGAAAGCATGCACAATTTCTCCATCTGCATACATCCACACAGCCACCCAGGATGTGGCACGTGTAATCCTGAAAGTACAGCGTAATCCACTACCTTTTAGTGATAGTGAGTTGGGGGGGTGGCGGGGTAAACAATATCAAACTGGGTAGGGGATTCGGTTCGGTCTTCCATGGCAGATGTATAACATTTTATTATTATTTTTTTTTGACGTGCGTGCAATCATCTTTTTTTTCATTTATTTCTATATGCGTTTCTGTTTCCCTTTTCTCACATTTTTACCACAATCTGGTCAACGCTTCTTGCACAGTGTAAAAGAAAACTGCATTGACAATGGCGCTCAAATGAATGCCATTTCTATGGAACTACTGCATATTTTGTGACCTCATAATCTCATAGTGGGTGGAGAACATGCCAGCAGTCTGCATAAATTCATGCATAATTCTGTTTATAGCACACCTTCGAACCTCTGGCTGGGGACAAATTACACTGTCATGGACCCATACTCCTCTTGGTGTTATGCATGAGAAAACAACCTTGGCTGTAGGAAAAATATGCATCACTGCGGTAAGCAACCTCTTCAGGTGATGGATTAATCGTCCACACGACATGTAACCCATATGCAGTCTTCCATAGTGCACCACGACAAAGTCAACATTTGTGACGGACGATACATATCTGCAAAGGCGAACCATCCCGCCAAAACTGCAGTCACACTGACAGGCCCAGAAAGCATCCACTCCTTCCAACCCGAAATTACCAGCAACGCCTCTTTGCACACAACACCTGTGCAGATGGCGCACAAAGGTGTCACCGACGATAAGCACTGTGCGTCTCTCCATCTCAACCACCCTCATGACACAGTATTGGGCCGAAATGATACAACCCCTTCCTGTGAGCCACACCCTAAACTCCTACTTGCCTATTTCCCACAATTCTCTTTCCTTTTCCACCCTGCTCTTAATGGCAGGATGTGGCACGTGCGCTTTCCCATCTACAGTGGGCCACGGCCCAGTAGACCACGCACAATGCTTCTTCCCTTTGCACAGTAATTTTTGCAGCACTCCCCCATTTTGTGTTGTCAAATATTCAAAAATGCATGCAGCAATCACATACAAAACCTCTGCATTGCACACTGGGCCTCATTACGACCCTGGCGGAAATGGAAAAATGATGGCGGAAATGCAATACCGCCATCGAACACCGCTCGTTGCGATCATGACCCGTCACCGTAAAGTACGATGCCATTAGCGACACCGCAGTGAACGGCAACGCTAACTGCACCAAGTACGCGCACGCGCGCCTTGCAAAACCGGAATCACCGCCATGGCGCAACGGTACGCGAATTCTGACCCTAGCGGACATGTACTGAACGCCATCAAGCACGTCGTAAAGTACCATTCCGCCATGGCGAGAAATACGGCATCGTGAACCAACCGTAAATGGCCCACTGAGTGCCTGTACTCCACTCCCTGGCCACATTGCACAACTCCTGGCAGGCGCAATGTACCCACACTATGCAACCAGTGAAATCTACAATTCACCCATGCATGCCAACGTAGAAAAGCATGCAGGGGCTCAAAGCGCCCCGTGAGTGGGCATCCATGTACGGCATGTCACCATAGCCGTACTGACGCAGCACAGGCATGTGAAGGTACAATACATCAAAATGAAAATCAAGAACACATGACACAAAACAACAGTAGTCCCCCATCGCTTGCCACCAGCGCAAGGCAACATCCAAAACAGCATCCTGAGGGGGATTGCACCAGCCCTGTACTCTTGCCAGTAAACAAACCAACCATCAGCAGAAGCATGTACCACACAAGGTGGCAGAGTGACTGAGCAGCCAGGCTCATCCCAAGAGGGGCCGATGGGAGCTGCAGGGCACAGATGGCATCAATACAGAAGCTATTCCAATGGACATGACCCCAGTCCCCCTCCAACAAACGCACGCAAACACAGTCACCTGTGACCAGCCACATTCTGAACATCCCATCATTCCACCAATCGACCTGGCTGACAGGCACCAGTCGGACAAAAGCCAATCCCCCGCCCCTGAACAGCACATCATGTAAACAGTCACAATGGCAGCCCCTATCCGTGACCATACTGTGCTACGTAGGCAAACGCGGCCAGTACTGTACCACACAACTCAACTCAGAAGGCGGAACACAATGCAGATCATCTCGCAATACATACCGCCACAAAGCGAAAATCGCCACATCACCTGCAAAGAACAACGCAACACGACAAATATCGGAATACAATTTAAATGCACATCCAAATGACAAAGGCCCCACAGCAATTTGCAAAATAACACCAAAACAACCATCATCACCGAGGGCTGCATCTGCAATAATTGACCAGCTTCCACTTGTGTGACGCCCTGTACCATCATGGCACACAGGGCCTACATCAACGTTCCAAAAGGCAACATGGAAGCGGCAAGAACCGCAGGTCCGTCCCATGAGGCAGGCACTAGTCGAGCTGAAAGGCCGAAATGTTGCACCTAGCCACCAGTACAGCGTAAGGGCATGTGGCCCATTGGCGATCGTCCCATAAGATCGAAATGGTGCTCCACTGATTCACCCGAAGCTGCAGGAGTCGAGAGTAAAAACCATCTGGAGGAGTGGCGTAGAGATGGCATCTGCAATAGGGCAGGAGATACCTGTCACCCAAAAGAAACACAAATTAACCGATTGCATTACGGGACTCATGATGCATTACAATCTTCATTCAACACACCAAATCCACACCCATATGCATGCTAGCCCACTCCAAAGGAATATACACACCCCTAAATCAGTATCGAATCATAACGAAATCAATCGAGCTAAATACACCATTGGCAACGTCGGTTACTGTGCATGCGTCCGTCAAGATAGAACCCATGACATGGGATTAGTAACGTGCCTAGACACAAGTGTATGAAGGCGCGTCGAGACAGGGAGGATCCGACAAGGGCAGATAGACGTATGTCCCACTATGGCAGCCTTGCATCACATAGCGCAGGGGAAGGGGAGTGATTCCAAAAACCCATGTACATGGCAGACCCTAAACGGAATCATCAGTCCATGCATCCATTCATCATTCCCTCATCCCGCAATGAAAACGCATGAATATTCACTCACATTATATGTGAAACTTCCATCGCGTCTGTGCGTAATGCAGTCCGCAAAAACCACTGTGCCCCTGGCCGGATCTGTAGTGTTGTGAAGCAAGATGGATTTGGGAACGTCCTGCCTTATCGTCCACTACGCTATTGCGCATCCCATTCAATTCATATCATTCATTGCCTGCTCGTTATGGGCCATGTCCCAAGGACATTCTACAATAGAACGTTACATTTCCAGCCAGACCTGTGGGCGTATCCTCGCCGCTACTTCAAAACCAAAAATGCTGGCCTTCGAATTCCTCACTTGCAACATTACGTCGAAAAGGCTTCTGTGAACGCTTGCATTCACAATTACATCAATGTAGTGCGGCTGTGTGTCATAATGCTAACTGGCTGCAATCACAAATGGGACGCCACGCCCGTCGGTGAAGTACGTTACTGTGCTGCATGAGGGTCGGCCATCGATCGAGCCCTACATACCACTGACTCTTCACAGGTATGTAAGCGGCTGCTATCATAGCATGTGTAACAATGGGAGCATAGCATGAAAATCAGTCAAAGTACATCACACTGCCATCGGGATTTGATACATGATTCCAATCCCAAGATGCCATGCGGCCAAATGCAGCCTTACGTGCGGGACGTGCTCGGCCAGAAGGGATAGCATCTGCCACAGAATCATTCAATCAGCACAGGTGGAGGCCATACAGGCCGACAGCACATATATAGCAGACCCAAACCCCTCCCACAACCACTCCCACTCCAAAATGCTACCGGCAGGACTAGCGATGTTGGGCCTGGGGGACCAGATAGCACTGCAAGTGCTACAACTACAAGAAGACGACGAACAACAACAGGTACAACAACCGGGCGCACAGGGGAGACGGAGGAGAAGGAGGAGGAGGAGGGCAAGGCAGGGTCAGCAAGCCCCACAAGCACTGCCACTACCACCACGCAGGCGGCCCGCAATCCCACGCCTCCGAGCCGATCCGTTCAACCTCACTGCTGAGCAGATCCACACCCTCTACCGTTTGGACCGGGACACCATAATCGCCATTGTGGACATGACACATGCTGACCTCGTGAGCATGATAGATAGCCCAACCGCCATCCCACCCCTACTGAAGGTGGTGTCTGCACTCCACTTCCTGGCCACAGGCACCTACCAGCACACAGTGGGACAGTTGCATGGCATTTCACAGCCACTGTTCTCACGGACACTCTTCCAAGTGCACGATGCCCTCCTGAAGCACGCCGACGACCACATCACACTACCACGCACGTACCAGGAGATTACCAACGCAAAAGTGGGATTCCATGCACTTGGCGGCATCCCGGGTTGCATTGGTGCCATCGACTGCACCCATGTTGAATTGGTTGTCCCACATGCCATGGAGGTCCAGTACCGCAACCGGAAACAATTTCATTCAATCAATGTGCAAATGGTGTGTGACTCCAACAAGATATTTA
This sequence comes from Ambystoma mexicanum, assembly GCF_040938575.1. Classification (NCBI taxonomy): domain Eukaryota; kingdom Metazoa; phylum Chordata; class Amphibia; order Caudata; family Ambystomatidae; genus Ambystoma; species Ambystoma mexicanum. The sequence continues at coordinate 549,195,125 of NC_090936.1, read as the reverse complement.
CGCATTGTTGTGCCAGATTTCCAGGATCTACCCATGATTCTATGGTCCTGAGGAACACAAGAATACCACGCTACATGGAGCGACACGCAGGGCACAGATCCTGGCTACTCGGTGAGTCTCATTCCATGCATGACATCGTGGCCCATTTGATGCGTCAATGACCTTGCAGGAGGGGGGGGGGGCTACTTAGCACTATCATTCCACTGACACCCTTCATTCGTCTCATACAGGTGATGCCGGGTATCCACTGAAGAGATGGCTCCTTACACCAATCCGGAACCCACAGAACGAGCATGAGGAGGACTACAACCATGCCCACTCACGTACCCGTGTGGTCATTGAACAGGCATTCGGCCTACTGAAGGCTCGTTTCCGCAGCCTCAGCAGGTCTGGCGGGGCACTCATGTACAGCCATGAGAAGGTTTCTAAGATGGTCATGGCATGTGTCATGCTGCACAACATGTGCATACGTAGGAATGTGCCCATGCCCCCTGACGCTGTACTGCATGCACCTGAAGATGATGATGATGATGAGGGTGGGGATGTGGAGGCACCTCAAGGAGTCCATGAGGCACAGGATGCACGTGCAATCCGACAGAGCATCATAGATGCATGCTTCTAGCAACCACGCATGGTGCCCATTACACGGAAAGGGGACCTGTGGCACTGTGTGTGTGTAGTACAGGCACATTGTGGACTGTACGCCTATGAAGGCCTCGTACGCAAATATCAATGTCCACACATGTCATTGGATGATTATGAGATGCTGTATTGTTAATGTGATTTGATTTATACACCCTATGGACCCGCCACCCAGTGAAGCCCAACACACCCCCTCCACCCTACTACCCCCCCCCCCAACACCAGTGTCCAAATATGCATGCTGTCCGTGGTTGGACGCTATTGCAAGCCCCCTCTACGGGTATCAGGGGCACCCCTGCCCGTGGAGCGCAGGTTCCTGCCAGATCTGCGTTGGGGGCTGCCCTGGACGGAACTTGCCACGGATGATGTCTCTGCCTGCTCGCGTCCATGCATGTCTCTGAGGGTTTGTGAGAGCTCCGAGAGCACACGGCGCACAGCAGCAAGTTCAGCACAAACGTCTTTGGACGTCGCATGCAGTTCCCCCCTCAGGCTCTCGGTGCTTTTCTCCATTTGTGCTCTCAGGCTCTCGGTGCTTTTCTCCATTTGTGCTCTCAGGCTCTCGGTGCTTTTCTCCATTTGTGCTCTCAGGCTCTCGGTGCTTTTCTCCATTTGTGCTCTCAGGCTCTCGGTGCTTCTCTCCATTTCTCCCCTGAGGCTCTCACTACTTTTCTCTATTTGTGCCCTGAGTGTCTCGGTGGATGTTTCCATGGCTGCCCTGGAACCCCCGCATTCATTTGCATGGTCCTTGAGTAGCGTGGACACTTCCTGCTGTTGCTCGATCAGCAGGTCGAGGGACTGTTGCCTCTGCTGGGCCATGGACATTTGCGGTGGTGTGACAGGGGGGCTGCTCAACACATGTTGCCTTGGCACAGGATTTGTGGGGGTTGGCCAGTCGTCGTCTTCAGGGTGCCCCTGCGTGGTTTCGTCATGGTGTAGGGGATGGGACATGCAGGGGGATTGGGAAAGGTCATGGATGGTATCTACGTCGCCAGCACTGTTTTCCGTGTCGGAGCATGCTGGCATGACAGCTGTGTCACCTATGGTGCTGCTACCACCAGAGGCAGTGCCATCAGATACGTTCTTTGGGGGGACCTGTGGTGCTGGGGTTGTGGACTTGCTGGCTGCTGGGGTGCCTGTTGCAGTCCCCTCCAGTGTGCTGCCACTTGATTCCTGCTGCTGCCGTGTCTTGATCCTTGCACCTGAGGTGGAGGCTCTTGGGACGTTGGTCCTGGCCCTCTTTGCAGGCGTGCTGGTAGGGGTGTCCTGCAGCTCGTCGTTGGTATCGGACCCTGTGGTGGAGTAAAGAGGGGCGAGCGTTAGTTATGGGTCTGTCGGATTTGGAATGGCAACGTATCAAATGCATTGGGGTGGTACATGAGGCTGATTTGGGACTGGGCCTTGGAGGTGGTCTCATTTTCGTGTGGATTGAGGATGCATTCATTTGGGTGCCTGCAGTTAAGGGGTGCATGCTGCACATGTAGGGGTTGTTTATGGCATCTTGATTGATTTGTTTATTCATTCTGACTTTTAGAGGGCGCTGTCAGGGCAAGGTATGTATTGCACTATGGGGTCACATGGTACTGCACATGTTCGTGGTTTGTGGATTTCGCATTGTTTCTCTTGGCCAACCTACCTGATTCTCCGGATGTCGGCACTCCTTTCTCCATCCCTCCGACTCCCTCTATGCTCTCCATTCCTATGGTGGAGGCGCAGATATCCTCCCAGGGGGTCAACTTGATGGGCGACTCTGAACCCCCCCCGGTAGCTGTGGCGATGTTCCTGTTCGCAGAAAGTATGCTGCGTACGCGGATCCGCAGGTCGTCACACCGCTTGCGACATTGCTGTGGCGTGCGGGGTGTTGTCCCCACCGCACTTACGCGCTGTGCCACCAGGGCCCATATGGCCTTCTTGTTGGCAAGGGCCGTCCTGGTCATTTGACTGGAGAAGACGACGGCGGCATTTTCCTGGAGGGTCTCGGTGAGCACGGTCAGTTCCTCTCGGGAGAAGTGTACCTGCCGCTTGCGGTCACACGCTTTCTTGGCTACCTTTCCCATATTTATTTTTTTAAGTGGGGTTGCTAACGGGTTGGGATGTGTGTCAGGGTCGGATTTTTAATGGTTGTGTTGGGATTCGGTTTTTATAGTTGTGCGGCGTGCTGTTTCCCGTTCCGGCCACATGCTTTTACTTCCGTTTCCGTATATTTACGGTGGCCGTAATTTGCGGTGCACGCTCGTTACGGTGACCGCTCATTACGGTGACCGCTAAGATGGGTGGCGGTATTGCACCTGGTGCAGCGTACGGCGGCGGTAAGGGCCGTTTTGGGGTCATTTCCGCCATCGCAGCCTTTCGGATTCCGCCATGGCGTAATGCTCGTGCCCGATGGGTCGTGATTAGCCGCACTTTGCTCCTTCGTGCAATGGCGGAAACGCTATTTACGCTGTTGCGGTCCGGTCAGTCACTTTCCGCCAGGGTCGTAATGAGGCCCACTGTCATTTCAACACACCACTCCATATTTTCTGTAAAACACTCTCAGTACACGTTCCGTTCGATTGTAAAACCCCTCCACCAGAAACCTCTGCTAAAAAATGCACGATTGCAGCATCCCGAATATCCTAAGGTGCCCCCAGCACACCTTTGACCTTGCACACAACACTGCAGCCCGTTCCACATCCACCACAACACTATACATCCAAGCAAGCAACCATGTGGGCAACTGACATTATGCACAAATGTAACATATGTAGCAGCACTTCTACCCAACTCCCCCATATCATAAAACACCCATTCACGAAAATGTTTCACAATTAGCAGAATTCACAAACATACCACAGCCTGCACCAACACTACGCACTGCCATTCACAAATTATTGTGTCACTGGCAACCTATGCACAGCAGCTTCACCACATTGGGCCTACTTCAATAAATCTGCACGCAGCAGAGTAACCAACTACAAATAAGCTGCACTTCAACCATACCCACTTCCATACACACATTACATACACACTGCAACTTGTGGCCACACTACACAACTACTCACTGCACCACCTCCTGCCGCACACCAAATACTGTAGCATGTTGCAACTGTCACCACAACTATGGAACACACAATACACGCTTTGCTACTCACTTGTGGTGCTGTAGCATGTTGACAATGTGCTCCACACCCATTCTCCAAAGATCACCACCCTGTGCCTGATGCACTGTCAAACCTGCATTGCTCCAGTGGGTGTGCTCCTTGCACACATTCCCCGCACTGTAATGCAACCATGCATGTCACCATGTCACCAACTACCACTATGCACATACGCACCACTGGCACCAGCACTCCTAACCAACCTCCACACCGCAATGGACATGCACAGTGTTACATTCAACAGTTACCATAATGAATAAACATTACACTGTCTCCGGCACCCCTACGCCCTTTCATTCACATACTATTGTCTTACCCACTTCCACTCAGAAAGTAGTGTGTCACTACCAGCTTAACCCCAAAATGTATACAACATTGCCCATACAGCAAGCATTGTGCACAAAACACACTATCCAAGCACATATAAGCTGCCCTTCAACCATACTCTTTACCATACTGACAGTATGCAAACACTGCATCCAGTGCCCACAATGTGTGACTTTTCACTGCAGCATCTCCAACCACAGCGCACCGCCATGGAGCTGTGCAGCAACAAATTGCAACAGTTACCATAATGTACAAACAAAACGTACTCTCCTGCACCCCTGTGCACTTTCAATCACATACTATGGGTGTACCCACTTCCATTCACAAAGTATTGTGCCACTGCCAACCTACCCACATTCTGTTTGGAATACTGGCGCATAACGGCATTAATGTGCTCCACAACCATTCCTTACATGTCACCACCCTCTAACTGATGCACAGTAAAAAATGCATTATTGGCATGGGTGTCCTCAAGGCCTAGGAACTTGAGTGCATGGGTTACGGCCTACGGCCTTCGGCCATGCACCCAATAGTCTAGGCCTTGAACACACCCACAGCAACGTAATGCCACCATGCATGTCACCATGCCAGCAACTACGACAATCCACATACACACCACTACCACCAGCACTCCTATCCTACCTGCGCACCGCCATGGAGCTATGCAGCAACAAATTGCAACAGTTAACATAACGCCCATGTGGGCATCTCACATTATGCACAATCGTAACATACGTAGGTAGAGGCACTTCACCCCAACTCCCCCACACCATAAAACACCCATTCACAAAAACAGGTTGCAATTAGCAGAATTCCACAAACATACCACAGCCTCCACCACCCCTACCCACAACCATTCACAAAGTATTGTGTCACTAACCACAACATTTTCACAGTATTGGACCTACTTCAACAAATATGCACACAGCATAGGCCTTGAACACGCCCACAGCAAAATAATGTCACCATGCATGTCACCATGTCACCAACTACGACCATCCACATACACACCACTGCCACCAGCACTCCTACCCAACCTGCGCACCGCCATGGAGCTATGCAGCAACAAATTGCAACAGTTAACATAATGTACAAACAAAACACTCTCTCCTGCATCCCTGTGCACTTTCATTCACATACTATGGGCATACCCACGTCCATTCACAAAGTACTGTGTCACTGCCAACCTACCCACATACTGTTCATAACACTGGCCCTACTGCAACCAATCTGCACACACCACACTATGCACTACCGGATGCAGAATCAAACATGCGTTCCTGCGGTGGGTATGTTGCAGCCCTATGCTCTTGAGTACATGCCCTACAGCCTATGGTCTTTGGCCATCCACCCAATAGACTAATCCTTCCACAGACCCACCGCACCTTCATTCACCAATTCACCCATACATGCCACCATGTGCCCAACTACCGCATTCCATCCACAGTGCACAGCCACCTGCGCTCCCACCCAACCTATGTTATGTGCAATTCACTAGCTATGGGGCCGTTACGACAGCTGCCTCCAATCACCACACAAAGTACTCGCCTACATATGTCACATGAACCACTTCTCACTCCCCCACCCATTCCCTCCCTAATTGCCGCCAACACATTGCATACGGTACATTTTCCAGACCCTTCCACTGCCACACTGTCCTCCGATACACCATGGCGGCTTTCCCAAAAAATGTTGAAGCACAGCACGCTTCCATCCAGCCAACCACCGGCCGCATCCAAACTTCTCCGACAGCACGCTGTACCGTGAGCCAATGACACTTCTGTCCACTTCTGTCCACGGAGCGAACAGGGAAATGGGTCCACGGAGCGGACCCAGATATCACTATTTTTTGGGACGTGCATTTCAGTTCTTTGCAACAAAAGTACTGGTTGGATTTCCACCAAACACACAAAAGCACGCTTTCTGACCCAAGCCCCCACTCCTGCCGCAAATTTGGTGAAAATCCGTCCAGCCGTTCTGCCTGTAGCCTTGAGCAAAGTTTTTCCCCATTCAGTCTATGGAAAAACAATAATTTTTGGGACCCCCCCTATAACTTTGCCCCCTGCACAAAACCTCGCCCAACTTGCCGATAAAATTCAGAGTCGATCATATACTTTTTTTGCAAAATTTGGTGAGGATTCGTCCAGGGGGAGCGAAGTTATAAGCCGCCAAAAAAGTGCTCTTCCTATGAGTTTAGCAACATAACCATGACTATACACCCACTACCGCGGGCCATGTAATACCTAATGCGGATAAGGGGGAGAACACAACCACAACCTGTAACAGAGGAGGTAAGATAACACAAATATAATACTAGGCAGTTCTTCAGAGTCGATCCCTAACTTATGCAGTCCAGCCCTACCAATTGGGGATCCTTGTGTTCAAAAGTACAGCAGTGCGTTAACAACACATGGTCGTGCATAAAAGTGGGTCCTCTTCAGAGAGCTGTAGCAGTTCAGGAAGGGGATTGAGGTGATGAAGAACAGAGCCCTATTATCCTTTCAGGGTCTACCCTTGCAGGTAGAGCAAATTTCCAGTTTCGGCAATAGCTAGCGAGCGCAGGCTAACACAGCTAAGTGGTGTCTTTTCAGGGATTCTCGTGCGCAAAGACAAATGGCTGTGCCAGGGGGCCACCGGTAAGTGATGCAAGTACTCACCGAACCTCAACACAATCCAGGCCAAACTTTGCCAGTCTAGTCCAGGTCGCTTGTAGGTTTAACCCGTGCAGTTACACGTCGCTCCGGCTCTCAGCGGCTGTGGGATGGGATGTATGTCTGTGGTGGGACAGTAGCCTTTTGTCAGGTATCACAGAAGAAAGGAAGACAGTTTTAGCACAGCACCTCTCGGGGGACAGGGGGACAGGTATGCAAGGCTCCTACAATTACCTTCACCACAACAGGGCGACACAGGGACCACAAATGCTTGCATTCTGACACACTCTCATAAATCATGACCCAGAGGAGCTAGGACAACGGGAGAGGGCCCAGGAGCACAAGTTAGCGATTCACAAAGCCTGAAGTGTCAACTCAGGATGGTAGCACTCCCAAACAATACCCCAGGTTTGAGCTGGGCAGTTCTCTGGATGTAACAGGAACACTTCCGAAGAGGCTCTTTTTGAGGGTAATTGGAGGTGCTGAGAGTAGTTGGTTCCACTATCCAAAGGGTTAAAACACTCTTGCAGGCCTTCTGTGATTGATACAAAAGCAGGGGTCCAATGGGACAACAGCGGGATCAATGTGCCAAACCTTCCAGCACATATCTGGTGGTTCCCCGGGTCTGCTCTTTCATTTCAGTATACTTGGCTCCTTCTGTAGTTCGGTGTGAACTTCAGTTGATCAACCTGGAATGGATGCAGAGCCCCTTCTCTTATCCAAGATTAGTTTTGCGCCCAAATCTGGGATAGCCAATGGAAGATCTGTCTCTTGCATTCACGCCAGGCATGTGCCAATTTACGGCCCATGGTGGTTCCAGTCATTCAGTCATACCAAACATACTGGCAGCAGAAGTGTGGATTTGGACCATACAGTCTCAACCCTCTTCTTGGGCACTAGCACACGTGACATGCAGGAGCCTGGAAAAGATGCAGTTTTTGTGGGAGGCTGCATGCCCAAATAAGGAATACCCGGGTCACTCGACCGGGGGGAAGGCAAAGGGACAAAATGGCCAAAGGACAGATCAAAAGACTTTGTGTCACTGCCATTTTTGCCGCTGGCCACAGTCTTCAGCCAAACTCGGTAAACGTGTTTTGGTTGATTGAAAATAAGTAAAAATACTTTAAAAGGAAACTGCTGCCACCAGTTCATCCTAGGCACACTTCAATCACAATCACCAAAAAATCCTTAGTGGGTGGCTAGGGCCATAAAACAAAATGACCCCTATTTGCGGTAAAGTACTTGGCACATAGGTAAAAAGTTACCAAGAAATGGCAACATAGTCAAAGACTAAGGGAAACATAGTTTTCCCAGTACTGACAGCCTGAAGGACATGTCCGGTTCCCCATATCAGAGGAGCAAAAGCCCAGAGGAGTGCAGCTGATGGCTGTGCTTCACTGGAAAAAGTTTGGTTATGTAAGCCAAAAAAAAGCAACATGTTTAGGGGGTCCATAAATGGAGGGAAAATTGCACCTACGAGAAACCTTTCCTAACACAAAGGCACTTTGATTAAATAACCCTTAATTTGTATTACAGACACCTGATACACAGCATCTATGAATCTATATCTGTCATGCAGGAACTCTTTATGCCCGGTAAACTAATTTTGTCCCCATTGGGACATGTCTTTGAAGAAATCAACAAGCATTAAAAGCTTTTGCTCTGCATAAACATACCCAAATATAGACACTTACAGATGTATACGTGTTCTTTGTAGACCACCACAGGATATCCCATTTAGTGAGAACACATCGAAATTGACGGTCCTGATGAAGGCCAATCTAACCGCAGCACATTTCAACTGCTCCTAATAGCCAAAACACAGTTGTGTCGAAAACTCAACCACGATAGAGTGTTTATTGTTCACACGGCCTATTAAGCTGATTAATTCAGCAAGCTAAATTCTACATGGTCCCAAGAAAATATAAAGGGACCGTTCAGCATTCATATAATCCCCTCTTTGCAGATTGTATGAAGAATTTATGTTTGTTTTGTAGGTTTTGTCATTTTCCTGTGTGGCACTTTGTTTGAAATTTTCTTTGAATATAGTATACCAAATCAATGTATTGAAATGTTATTTTTACTGTTCCCAAATTAGGTAAACACATTAAAATATTGTGTCACAATATATTCAGGCCGCCTGATCATTTGTTTATTATATACACACATGTCTACTTGGATAGATCAGGGAAGTGCCAGGTGCCCTTCAGTTTATTACTGAAACTGCATCTTTGCCATTTCTGCAGTAAGGCAACACACTATTAGCAACCAGGGAAGCATGCTGGGCTGTTAATAGCAAAATACCTCTCCGCCGGGGGAATTACCGATTCAGGCAGTGGCCCTGGGCCTGTAACTCGGGCCCTGGGTCTTTACCTGACATGGTATTGCCCCACAATTTCAGGGAATATGACTTAAATAAAGCAACACTTTTTACTCAGCAAATCAACTCTAAAACATGTATTGCTACTTACACAATGTTGTAATACATCTATAGAACTCGGATTATTGCATGAGATAATTATGCTTCCCTAATGTATGTCTCTTGGCTTCACCTTGAGTCATAACTTGGTGACAGGTTATTTATTCTACTGTGATAATGACACAGCGGTCAGGCTCCAAGGCTTTAGTGGCACGTTGGTTGGTTTTTTATTGTGGTTGTTTGTTTCTAATACTTGTACTCATTATCTGCCTTATTCTCTCTTTGATCATTCTTTCAGCCTGAAATGGATATATTGCATGTCACTTAGGAGTTCTGTGGCCAGATGCAGTAATGAGGTCATGGAACTCTGAGGTGTCCTGCAATAACCTTAAGAAGTATGGCAAGGAGTATTGTATTCCTTATAATACATGACAACACACCATTATTCCCTTGAACACCTGGCGTTTAGCTTAATGTAATATAAGGCATCCTCTATTTGCAGATCCATATAATCAATGTGAATGCTACTATAAAGCTTTTGATGTGCTTTTCACGTGGTTTTCACAATGCCACCATAGAAATGGAAGAGGTATTTGGCATGGAGTCTTCTTTTCCATTTTCCCTGTTGGTTATGTTATGCGAACATTTGTTAAGAATAAGGGCTGGAAACGATTACATATATTGCTATTAGCACCCTACATTTTAAACGTGATTTCCAAAATTAATAATAACCTGCTGTGAGGGCTTCCTGTGCGAGTAATGGTGAGGGGTCTTGTGTAGAGGCCCTTCGTTAGCTTGTGAAAAACAGAGTGCAGGGTCTTATTTGTGAAGCACAAAGTAGAAATATGTCAGAAGGTTTGTTCACCCATATATCTTACATGGATATACGCACTGTTTCTGAAATGAAGGAAATAGCCTTATTTAGGACGATTATTCTGTAATGTTCTGTTTGGAAATTAAAAAGTCAGAGGGCCTCATTACGACCCAGGCGGTAAGTTACCGCCTGGGCCGTGACTTTACCACCATGGCGTAAACTATGTTTACGCCATGGTGGTTGGCGGATTTACCGCCCCATTCCAACCTTGGCGGGGTGGTAAATCCCCATTTTCCCATTTACCCTTCCCCATTCCCATTTTGCCCCATAGGGCATAATGGGAGTGGGGAAGGCGTTAATTACGCCACTGTAAATTACGGTGGCGTAATTAACTCCATGGTCCCTTAGCGCCATGGATTTTAACACCTGCTAAAAGCAGGTGTTAAGACCTCCATGGCGCTAAGGGACCTCGTACTCAGGCGGTAAGGGTCGGCGCTGTTTACGCCGCCGTAAAACCCTTACCGCCTGAGTTGTAATGAGGCCCAGAATGTTGTTAAATGTGCATGGTTTTCTATACCTTGGGTGGGTGCTGTAGTCAATCATGTTTTTTGGATTGCAGACTGAATTGTATAGTTTAACTGATATTCTGAGCAAGATGACATATTATATTGTAGCATAGTCTCAGGGTGTTTTGAAATATGTTTACATTGCAGTGCATATGAGAAAGGGGAGGTTTATTTTGTGCACTGTATCTTGTTAATTGAGCTATTTGAAAATGAGGGAATTTTGCACCACTGTATGCACTCAGACATTTCACTGTGGTGTACTACTTACTGCAAATATGTGTAAATAATGGCATTGAAGAAGATAATAATAATTCACTAATTGTCTTTTATTTGAAGTTTAAAGATAGCGTTATGTTGGAATCACTTTTTGTAGTTTGGAAGAGAATCATTTGAAAAATACACAGTTGTACTATTTTATTCATTTTAAATGCATCTACTATATATTTGTAACATGCATTATTCCTTTTGGAAATTGTTTTATAAAACAGCTAGAGTGGGCAGAGCCTTCAATACATTCTTATGGGAATTCGGATCAACAGAGACCCCTTAGCACTTAACATACCTGTTTGATGACGTCTTAGATGTTGATGACTCTAGGTCCTGGAAGATAACATCTGGAAATGTCCTCCTGTCTTCTACAGGCTTGTTTCACTCATGTTTTCTCAAACATTTCCCCCACTGATATCCTACCTATTCTTTGCTCTCTCATCTCAACCTGTGCTCCAGTTGACTATGCTGAACCATATGTTGTTAAGAAACTATCACCTGACACCTCAGCTCACATCTCTGCTACATCAAATCCCTCTTTATCAACTTGTATCTTCATTACAAAACAGCAACAGCCATAACTCTCTTTGAAAAACCAAGCTTTGTATAGACAATCCTGCATCATATAGACCTGTATGTCTTCTTCCATGGAACACTTAAGTCCCCAAGCAGGTAGCCAACTATCTTGAATTACACTCACTCGGTGACCCCATCCAATCTGGATTAAGGTCCAATCACTCCACTCATATGGCTCTATTCCCAATGCCAATTCTCTTACCACTGCCTACCACTGTCACTTCTCCATTCACATCCTTCTAGACCTTTTCTCTGCCTTAGATACAGTGGATCATCCCCCTGCCTCAAACACTTTCCTTCCTTGGCTTCAAAGACACCTTACTCAACTAAGTGTCTTCTAATCGTTCTAGGTTCTATGAATCCAACTCATCTAACAAGAGCACATCATCCCCAAGACGCTTCCTGAGGGACTTCCTCAAGAATCAACCCTAGGCCTACTCTGCTTCACCCTACACACCAACCTCCTTGGTAAAATAATTACGACCTCTTTGCTTATGATTGCTAAACCTTCTTGTCATCTCTATACATCACCCTCAGACTCACTCAAATCATAGCCAATGCCCTAATCCACGGTTGGCTCTGCATTGCCTAATGCCCAACAGTTCAAATGTAGAAACCATATTCCTCCCTGCCTACAATGACAACGTTTCTATCCCATTATTTCCACTCTACTCTCCAACTCATCGCTCCCAACTTGGAGTTCTCTTTAACAGTGACCTGATACTCTTCCGGGTCATAAAGGCCACTGAAACTGCAGCCAGATGACTGAACCTCCTAAAACTTTGAAAAACATGGCCACTCAACACATGCCAATCAACTGAAACCCTTATCTCTAATCTGGAGCTCATCAATCAGAAATACTTTGCTATTCTATATCTTTGACTACCCCTCTTATCATGGGTTCCCCTTAACAACGTCTTAAACCTGTCTTGTACACACCCATTTTAGCCTACCCAGATGTTACACAGATCCACTGACTTCTATCTACCATCACCAGGCTCCATGCCCCCACTGCCTTGTTGATAGCATCTTCCAGAACTTTCCACACCCCATCTCTTTCAGGCTCCCCCTGTGCCTTAACCAGATTTTCTTCCTTTTCCATACTTGCCTCTTTCCACTGGAAGGCACTCTCACTTTGAACATCAAGGCCATTTCTTCAGATTAACTCTTCAAAACAAGGCTTACCTGCCACTTTACTAGTGATTGAAGGACCCCCCCACCCAAACTCCACCATCCGCCTACATAAAATAACTGCCCAAAACAACTCTCCAAAATTCTAGCCTCTGAACTTCTATGTGCAATATGTAAATACTGGTCTGAAGCTCTCAATATTAAGAATTGGGTTACATCCTCCATTCTTTCTCCCGGTATATGTTCTCAAATGTACCCTTTCAATACTTCTGATACATCATTCAAACCAACACTGCTTTTATGTAAAAGCACACTACCTTAGGTCTGCCTCCTCCCTTTATTGTTGTATACTTTGAAAAAAAAAATCAGTTTTAAATCTAAAATAAATAATAGCATGCATAGCTTTTCATAATGTGTGTCGTTCTAGTTTCATGCAACAGTGGTGACATTTCATTCAAATAGGCTTTTTTGTCCATTCTGAATATGTCACCTACTTTGTCAGCTTCCTTCTTGACAATGCAGTTGTTGAATGAAGAACTTGTAAACCTAATACCCCTAAAGCTGACAAGTTGGTTTAAAATGTTTTAAACTCAATGGATCCACAACATTATTTTCCAACTTTTGGAAGTCCTGATCTAGTACAGTCTGATGAATGGCTGTAGCTAGGAATGGCACAAAGATGGGAGCAGAGACACATTCTTCTCCAAACATTTTGTTAAAATGATTTCAAGTATATCTTTGAAATGCCAGGATACATTTTTTCATGTGGATTTCAACTAGTATTTTAAAAATTCCACCTTCAATGATATGAATGGGATTCAACATTTCCTTGCCACTGTGCATTATGCAATTTTGTTCTACTGCAAACCACAATAAAGGTCCTATTCTCAACATTATTATGGACCCTTCTGTCTTTTCTATTCCTCCAATCCCCCTCTCTGGCAACTGGCGCTATCATGTTGCCTTGTTTGTTTCCCTTTGTTGCGATTTTTCTAATGGGGAGGTTCATCCCAAAACATAATCTGGAAACATCCATTTGAAAATATCAAAACACTGACTTTTGACTTTTTTACTTTGCTGTTTCCCAACTTGACACTTCCTGGTTGTCAACATACGCTGTTAGAAGTGTTGTTCAATCATGTGAACCCACATGTAATCTCCTGCTAAAACCGTTGCCGCAAAGAAAAGTAGACTTCCATCTTACTAACTCTCTGGCCCCTGATATTCATCTGAACTAATTAGAGAATTTGGGAGATGCTTGTGAAAGAATAGGTCATGCACTAATCATTCCCTTTTGCATACTTCTCAGAAAAATTATAAGACTATTGCAGTCAAAGCCAAATCATTGTACTAAACAGAAATGTTAAGTTCTGAATCATTAATTAATTAACGTGTTAGTTGTACAAAAATGACTTTTTAACAGAACATAAGCCAATTTAAAAGAAAACCACCTCCCTATAAAACCCTCTCCCCACCCTTTGTCCACCAATCCCTCATTCCTGCAGCCCTGAATACCTAATAAACATTAAGACCCTCCAAAATCAGTACTATCTTTTTCCACATAATTGTGAAGAAAATAATACAGGGTTCATGGTTACCAATCATGAACAGACACGACATTGAATCCTCCCGAGAGACAGGATCAATTCCAGTGGCCTTGAGAGCGTTCAGCTTCAGAGCAACTAATGCCTCACAACTCTTTAGTATGTGTTTAACAGATTCAGGAAGGGAATCGCCACACAAGCAGCAGACATGATGGGCCTGTGGCATATTAATCCAAGCACCAATGATTTCAAATGTCTTGGCCGCATTCATTTTTAACCTTGGATAATTCCAGAACACGGAGTTACCCATGAACTGTTGAATATAGTTAGGGGGTTGGTCCTGAGTCAGAATGTAATGGAGGAATAAGTCCCTGTTGCTCTTACTAGTAAGTGAAATGATGTGCCGGTCATTATAAAATGGAAGAACAATAGTTCTCATGGCAGCTTTATGTCACTGGAATTGGGAATTCAGACAACTGGCCAGGGCCCTAGAACACCATTCGTCCGAGGCAGAGTTGATATTAGCCAAAATAATATCTTGCATAAAACGAACCTTGGTCTGAGCAGCTTCAAGAATGAAATTGTTTACACTGCCATTGGAGGCATTTGCCAATTTCCAATAAGTGTTAAGGTTGGAAAGCTTGAATCTCGCCACACATGAGACCATGCCAAATTCAAGGTAAATCATTTCCACAGCAGTGCGTACCGGAAGTCGTAACAACTTCTTCAGCAACTCAAACTCCAATTTGCCTAATTCCATGATGTTATGAAAAGCACAACATTCTATGGCATAGATGAGAATTGGTAGGAGCTTCGCCAAGTAGCATTGTACCAGTATCACCAAAGAATAGCCCTCTGCACATCTGCAGGCCATTTTATTCAGGCATCCCAGAACTTGAGAGCATTTCAGCTAAGTGTTGACAGCCGATTAACTTGCGGTCTAGTACAATTCCACGATCTTTATATTCGCTGACTACCTCTAGGGCAGTCCCATCCAAGATCCAGTTAAAGAGTTTCATTTTACGATGTGGAGGGGTAAAAACCATAACATTTGTTTTATTTATGTTATTAGCAAAAAGAGTTAAGGTAAGATAATTGTTTCAGCTGATGTAGAGATGTCTGAAGCGCAGCCAGGGTGAGGTCCAGCAGTAAAAAATGGTCTGCATACCCTATCCACTGTAATGGAGAATTTCCCAGATTCGGGGCAATCAAAGTTGGGTTACTAAATGCCTCTCCCATATCTGCCAAATACAGATTAAAAGGGAGGGGCACAAGGATACAACTCTGTTTCAGTCCCTGGTTAGTGGTAATCCAAGTAGACATCCCACCTGATTGATTGAGCCAAATATTAACTCTAGTGCCATCATGAAAGGCCATACTCATTGGGAGTAACTCAGCTGGAATATTCCAATCAGAGAATTGTTTCCAAAGTCTGCCTCTATTGACAGAGTCGAAGTCCACACTGTAGTCAATAAATGTCACAAAGACTGGCCTGTGACAAAATCTCCCGGTTTGCTGGATAGCCGACAACAGAGCAAGACAGTTGGTGGTTGTGCTGAGTCCCTTGTGGAAGCCTGTCTGATATAGCGGAATAAGTTAAGTGCCTTCCTCCCAGTTCCATAGTTCACCTAACAACAAGTGGGAAAAGAACATTTAGGGGTGTCTAACATTGCTAACAGGTGGTAATTTACAGGGTCTGCATGATTGCCCTTTTTCCAGATGGGGTCTACGACGCTATCACACTACAATGGAGGGACAAGATTCTCTGATCCAATAGAAAAGCCAGTGAAATGTGATAGCCCAATGAATGGCATCCAATTTGATCAAAGAGCTACAGATGCCACCAGGGACCGGGGTTCTCATTGATTCACTACCCCCTATCCATTTCAGAATATCAGAGGGGCTATTAGAGTAAATCCATTTCCCCCGAGAAAGAATTGGTATCGATGTAATTAGATCCCCATTCCCCAGGGTTTTGGAGATGTATTCATCCCATACTGGTTCTGGAGCACCTATAATGTCACGGGTTGCCAGGGTGTAACCCTCAATGGCTCTCCACAATTGTCGGGCATCATTCTCTAATGTAAACCCTACTAGGGAACACCACTGGGTGCACTCTAGATGGTATCTATGGTTTCTCAACCATTTACAATATTTTCTTTTTTTCTAAATTTACCCATATAGCAAGTTCGGCTGAGTCCAGAGCCATTCTAGATAAATCACAAAATGTAATGCACAATTCCGTCCTCCGGTTTACAACTGATCCATCATGCAGGTGTTTATGGGTAATCCCAATGGTCAATCTAGCGCTAGTGGTTTTCGCAACAAAGGTCCTGGAGATGATTGCAGCAATGGATTCCCCAAAGTCCTTAATGGCCTCAACCAATGTAGTAGGGGTAATTTCAGACACCCTTTCCTTGCTGCATTCGGTATAAGAAGCCAAAGCTACCTGAATACTAATCGCAACCTCCGCCAACTGTTAGTCATTCCAAGAAATGCAGTTCAAAGCAGAACTAACTCTCAATTCCCTGGTAGAAGTTAGGGGCAAAGACTGAACTAGGACCTTCAATGTCAAGACAAGACATAGGTGATCACTTTCTAGTCTGTGCCTTATGACCATATCAATAACCAATGAAGGAGCGCTATGTCCCATGATGGTAAATTGAGGAGGGGATTCTTATGTAAATGTACCATTGATCATAGAGTACCTAGAGGAATACAGGATACTTGTCCATCAAAATCTCATCGTACAGGAACGTGAGAGCAAGTCCCCATCCGCCATATTAGAAGATGAGGTAACATCCCGGTCCAAGGTATTAAGCTCCGTTGGGATCTTGGAGTTAAAGTTTCCACACAGGATACACGGAAGGTGACCTATTTGAGTGTCAATCAAAGCCTCCATTTCCAAAAGTACTAAACCACGGGGGAGCCAATAGGGTGGATCATATACATTGGCAATGATTATCTCATTACCTTCTCCTTTACAATAATCAGCCGCCAGGGTGACTTTTCTCTCTTGTAAATTCAGGGAGTTTGAGGTAAGTTCCACTGTGCACTGAGGTTTCTTGACATCTTACAGCAATCCTCCTTTAGGCCTCCCACAAGGACCCTCAGTAGCCAGTTTGTGAAGAAACTCCCAGCCATCGACCGCTATTGGGTAAGTGAGCCAAGTGTATTGTAATGCCACAGCCAAATATTGGTCAGTTTGCTCCAGCAAACCATCACCCTCGAACAGGTGCAAGTGCCCACGTGCATTCCAACTAATGAGGTGGGGAAGTCCCAAATCCCTATGCTGTGCAACCAATTTAGCCAACAAGGCTCAATGAGTTTCTTCACCTCATGAGGCATGCACTGTTCTAGTCTTAAATGGCATGCTAGGGGCAGTGCAGGAGTCACTACTACAAGGGTGTGCAGTAACATTTTTCCCACCCGAGTTTACCGATGAAAATCTCCTGCCATACTCAGTTTCAATAGCTACACACTCATATCCCAATCGGTTAAAGAGGTCAGCATGATCCAAAATGTACATTAACGTGCTAGGCACGAAAAAGAATAGTATTGATGTAGCATTATATACATTCTCACAAATGCCAACAGTTATTAAATTGCTACTTTGAATATAGCGTAATGGGATAATGCTATGAAATAAATCCAGAAGACAAGCACGGTTTAAGATCAATCCTCTTCCATCACAAAAGTGGCTCTGGATTTGAAGAACCTTAGAATTAGCTGTGTGCTTGGAGGTAGTCACCAGTAGAACAGTACTCCACTCTGAATGCACTTGTTCCTGAGAGCCGCATCTCACGGCCTTCCAAAGCGTGACCAATACCTGGGAAATAATGGCAAGTTGCCCAATGTTACCAGGTCCAAGTCCCCAGTCAGTTTGGGAGGAAGCGTTTGCAGTAGGCATTACAATGTCTGATTAATTACCGAACAGCGATTCCAGGTTGAAGTCTTGTTCAATTTCCCCAATGTGTAACCCAGAGTTTGCTTTACTGAATGGGTTGGAATAAAATGTACCTTTTTAACTTTCGGGTTAGAAAATGGTGTAATAGATTTCTGTTTTTCAGTGCTGCAGAACGTCCTATCACCATTAGTCCTGAAAAAATTGACTTGGTACGCAATTAAATTGAAGAAGTTTGACAATTTTAACAATTATAATTCATTATCCAATACAAAAAAATGCTCCTAAAAAGATCTAAAAAACAGGACCCAAGGTTTCACCCACATGGTGGCTTTATCACGTGTCTATTAAACTAAGTTACATACAATTGAACACATTTAACAATTTCACAGACATGAACGACATTAACAAACTATGCACTCTAAAAGTATAATTTTCAAAACATATATCCCAACATGTTTCAGTTCTTCTTTGCTTTGGAAGCATGAACTTTCTTTAGGGGAATCTTTATATTCAAGAACATTTCTTCATCACCACCATGCAATCCGGCGTCAAAAGAAGGTTCCAATTGCAATGAAGAGGCTACCTCCAAACAGTACTTTTGTAAGGCTTGTGTCCAAGTACACAATATGTAGCTTCAAACTCCATATATCAAGTTTGGTATTCCAATTAATAAAATGCTATTCAGTAGCCCACTGGATCAGAGATATCTCTGGGTTTGTCATCTAATCCCAAGATTAATGAAGATTCAAATAGTCTCTTTATCTCAGAAAGGACCTTATTAAGGTAAGTCCATTACTTTCCCCAAACAAGGTGAAAACTATCCATCCCAGAAGGATTCATTCTGCAAGTATCCTTGTAATTGGAAAAAAAGCCACTATCCCTAATTTTCCGATTACAATGATATTGGATACTAGATAATGGATTTACCTTAATAAGGTCCTCTCTGAGATAAAGAAAATTGTCAAACTTGTTCAAATGAATTGCGTACCAAGTCAATTTTTTCAGGACTAATGGTGATAGGATGTTCTACAGCACGAAATCAATATAGATGAAAAAGATGTGGGATTAATGTATACAAACCTTCTCTTTTGTGTATAAATATTTATGGTCTGCCTCTGACCGTGGAGTGAGGTGTCATATAATGGGTTGTCGAGCCTTTGTTGAGACAAAAAAATAATACATTTCTGAGCACTTTTCCTTGTATATCGTCTGCTAAAATGTCTAAGACTTTATGCCCTGTGACCATCCCGATGTCTGCTGAGTTTGCACGTTTTGTTCCAAAAAACATCTCCCAACTGTAATAAAACATTGTTCATTCCAAATCTACAACTCTTGTACAATCTCTTAAAGCACAGGAATCATATTTGTATATTTCTATGGCTAATTAATAGTTATCTTTCTTAGGTGATTGTTCCAAAGTTTCTAATGTGTTGGCATATACTTCCACAAATGAAAAGTCTACTCTTAACCCTTTTGATCCAACAGAATTATTGACTGAGCGCTGTTCTACTCTGCCTAGAAAATACTATGGAGCATTCTATTGTCCTCCACTGAATAACTACATCTTTCTCCAGAACCTCTTAATACACTAGCAGTCAGCTATTCCACCTGACTGTAGCAATGAAAATGCGAAACCGCTTGATATTGTTCTCCACATGATGCATGTGGGTCAGATCTGGTATTACTAAATCTCTCAGCAACATTAGAGAATATTGCCCACATCATTCTTCTTCAAACCTTGTAGCTTTGCTTCACGGAGGCTCTATGTTAGCCAGGTTCCTGTGGATCAACACTCCCTTTGGTGTGCCTGATGGGTCTATACTGTGAGTATTCCTCTTTAATGTCTACATTGATCCTTTGGGTAATGTGATTCAGGGTTTGGCGTCCCTATGCACCAGTATGCAAATGAGAGCCAGCTTTACCCATGGATGTCCAGTATAGAATGCCTTCAGCTGATGAGGTACTACCTCCAGGACATCATGGTTTGGATGTTTGATAACTTCCCTATACTCAATATCTCCAATATTGAATTTCTCTCTTTGTCTAATTTGTGTCAATAGCTGCTGATTGATGCCCATAGAGCTGATTTGGGATACATGATCTGTTGCGTCGTCTCCCTTGGACACTCACCTGACCATCTGCTCCTATATTCAGAAACTGATATCCTGCAAATGTTCACCTTTTTGCTATTCAAATACATCCTTTGATTTCTCCTTTGTACCTTCAGACATTATTTAATTTCTGCCCCAGGACTGATTTTGGGAATCTGATCTATGTTGATTTGGCCGATTCTGATCATGTATCTTATTGCCCAGCTGATGATTGTTTTATTATAGCTTTGTGCAGCGTTCAGACAGACCTTGTACATTGTTCAAACTTTAAATAAAAGATAAATACATAATTCATAAATATCTTGAAAACAGTCCAGGGGTCTGTTTCAGTATGCAGTGATATTCTCTTTACATCAGATCGTGCATTACTCCAACCTCTGTGTATCAGAACTCAATATGTCACTCACTAGAGCGTTAACACTGAAACTCTCAAAGCTCATAGATACATGGTATAAAATCCAAAGCAGACCCACCGGCTCAACCACCACAGTCTGATGTTTGATTCATTAACCATTCAGAGTTTCTACTATATGTTTACAGTTCTAGCCACCTGACATCCAAATTTAATGCTTAACAACCATTATTTTAAGGCCGGAACACATTAACACTCGGACCTCATAAAATCCTAACTCTGAATATAGTCCCCATCTCTTCTACCAGACACTGAGATCCTAGCATTCAACTAAAACACTGCATGTTACCATAACCATCCAGCTAGAACATATTCCACATCACAATGCTATAACCCCACGTGCTCTGAATCTGTAAAAACCTTACTTTCTCATGCTCAGACAGTGGCATTTTGCAAAGTTCTAATATTGAATACAGAGTGATGACAATGGGAAATATAATATACCACAGCATTTCTAAATCAATATTACACCATCTCTTGAGATCCTAACTGTACTTAGTCTCATTCAAGTATTGTATTCATCAATTCATTATTTTTGAAAGTTTCAGTTGGTAGAACCGTACGACAACCTTTGCACTATATGGGACGGGCATATTTTATGTACTTCACATGAAAGGCAAAGTGGGAAATATACAGTTCTATAACGTGCAGTAAAACATATTTGTTTGGCGGAAGGAGCAAAGATACAGAATGCTGGGAATGGTAACTGTATTTTCTGAAAGAAAATCAATCATTACAATTTAATGTAACCGTCCCATTAAAGCTCATGAATATTTCCACTCATTCAATCATTCATTTAATTGTTGCAAATTTGACATTTTTTCGGAACACCCACAGTTGCATCACATACCGGAGGAAGAGAGAATGTTCTTTGCTATTCAGCATACTATGCATGCATTAATGGCGATATTTATAGCATTTTCTGGGACTTTTTAGAAGGCATGTTTAAGGCTCAAGAGAATCAGGGTGTACCAAGGGCATGAAAACATGCCTCGGCGCAAAGATATCCCCAAGGATGTACTCAGTTTAAAAAACAAGCCACATTACGTGGTGTGCATGCCTGTGCCTCTGGGAGATGACACCACAATACCTGATCAGTGCAGTTCTGTTAATAATGTATTTGTTTATTGTGCTGTTATGTGCAGGGACAACTGTCCCTTGCATCGTTGTGGATCAGTTGAAATTGTCTCTAGCTAGGTGTGGATCACTCCACCCTTCCCCCAAGATGACACATTGACCATTGACACTTTAGGGTCAGCTGGTTGACCATTGACACTTTAGGGTCAGCTGGTAAGTATTTCATATGTCTCCCTATTATTCATTAATGCAGGGCAAACTTCCACCTGGCCCACAGTCGATGGACCCAAGAAATAGTGTGACAATTGGCTCTGTTTTAGGTGTAAGCTTTAGCTAGCAGCCAAGCTTTCAAAAGAGTCTGGTGGCCAGAGGAAAGGGGGTGGCTTTTGGTGTGTATTGCAGCAAATTGTGGTCTGTGGGTAAATGTACCTCTTAACATGTGCATTCCCCATCTGGGCGGCATTTTTTAGTCCATTAAGATTTTGAATCTAGATACTGTCTTAAATCTGTTCATTAAGTGTTCTCAAGTGCACAGTGCACCCTGATAAGATGCGGAATTTAGAAGTGACGTTAAACCTGTTCAGTGAATATCGTTGCAGCGCTCTATTTGCCGCCCTATAATGTCCGCATGACCGCAGCAGCCCTCCGTAACATGAGGTGTGGCTTTGTTAGTCAGCATATTTATACCAATTTTGCCCTATAATGTCTGCAGGACTGCTGCAGCCCCTCGTAACATGAGGTGTTTCTCTGTTAGCCTGCATAACTGTACCTCCTTTGCCCTACGTTGTCTCCATGACCGCCGCAGCCCACCATAACATGAGGTGTGGCTTTGCCAGTCTACATACTTGTACCTATTATGCACTATAATGTCCGCATGACCACTGCAGCCCCTCGTAACATGAGGTGTGGATTTGCCAGTCTGTATACTTGTACCTATTTATCCTATGGTGTCTGCATGCCTGATGTAGGCTCCCGCAACAGGAGGTGAGGTATGTCAGTGTTGGCTTTCACCTACACCATTACGCTGTAATCCCACTGCATGCTTTTCATCCAAAGAATTGTAACAAGCACTTACTGTAACTAGCGCCAAGATGCCTGAGGGTTTTGTGCACTGAAATAAATGCAAATAAATCAAAATAAATACAATAAAATAGACAGTCTCCAATGTGAGAGGAACTTGTTTCTCTCACTGCCTCTGGGTGTGTGCCTCATCCACTTCAAAATATGACTCCCACTTAGAAAGTGGGCAATCCCATATTTCAGGTTTGCTGCTGGTTAGGCCTATTCAATTCTGGCTATCTTTATGGTCAGGGCAAGGTAAAAAACTGACTAAATTCATGATAAGATATTATATGTCACTGGGTATATGTCATAACATTGAATGGTTGACATATATAAAATGATACCTTCGATCAGTGGGCTTGGAATGCTGCTTTGAGAACCCTGAAAACATTGCAGCGGTTCCAGGTCACATGCTGACATGGAAGTTTATGGCCCTGTGGGGAAGTGACAAGGAGTTTCTAAATTGTTCTAAATCATCTGTAAGACAATATCTGCCCCTAGCACCATCACTGGGGATAGGGTGGTATCGAAACCTGGTCACTAACTGTTATCAAAGAAAGTTACTGACTCGTCAGGCTAAATGTGTTGCCGGTAAAGGTCATAACCAGAAAATGGTGTCACAGAAACCTTGACCCACTTTGTGCTTTTCTGTCCTATTTAATGGCATACAGAGACAGTACTTCCTTGGCTTTCTAAAGGGCTGTGGTTTAAGACAATGAAAACCAGCTTTTATGATGTGGCTTTCTATCACTGATGTTCCAATCACTTTTAAACTAACCTGTTACATACTGTGAAGGCAACATCAAACAAGACAGAGACAACATATTCAAAATTCAACCAGAATTGCTTTAATTAACTCAAATGTGAGGATGGATGAACGCCTAACTTGCCCTATACTAAGGTGTGATTTCCCTACCTGAAAGAAACTAAGGAATGCATGAGTCAGAAAGTTCAACTTAAAAGTCTGCCTGTGTCCAAAACCTATACTTGCCCACACAAATAAAGCTAAACAATGTGTAGGGTAGTCAGCAATAAAATAAAGAGTATTTGAAATAAAGTTCTGAGTTTCTTCCAGCCACTAGCTTACTTTTCAGCTCCCCTTCCCCAAGTTCAAGAAAGACCCACAAAAGTCTCGGGATTGCCTTTCCCAAGTTCAGGATAGTTCCATAAATCCTCAGGGTTCCCTGCCCCAAGTTCAAGACAGTTCCACAAAACCTCAGGGTTCCTCTCCCCAAGTTCAAGGCAGTCCACTTCTACTTATTCCCAATATTTAATGTTCAAAAACAACTCCAAATCAACTTTAAACCCCTTCTGGGTATTTTAACAGCTCAATCAGATTGCTTTTTTCTTATTTCACTCCAGCAACTTCTTTGGTTTTCACAATTGGGGTTCCCTGGTCTAGGCGCAGTTGCCAGACCAAACGGTCCACCCATTGCAGGTCACGCAACTAGGAACCATAGGCTCTCTAGGCCACCCAGGTTCTTCTGTATCCATACCTGTGTGAAGGTTCAAACTCACTTGGCTTCTCCTTGTCAGCCTCTTGGCTTTGTGTGAAGATTAATATTCCCTTGGCTTCCCCTTGTCAGCCTCTTGACTTTGCCACAATGTGTCACACATCTTTTGTCAGCCTTGCCACACTGCATTTATGCAAAGTTTGCTTCGCAGTGGTTTTATTGGCTTCACCAACATGCTTTCATGCTCCCTCGCAATTTTCCATTCTTGCTTTCTTCTGTGTTTTACATGGCTCATACTTTGCTTGCCAATAGGCAGTATATGAGTTTCACATGATCTTTTACTCTGCTGCTTGCAGATTATATTGGATTTAGCGTTTACCCTTCTAATGTGTGGCAAATTTGCATCCCCATGTAGCATGTCATTCACCACCGCCATCTGGCTGGTCCAGTAATATGTTTGGAGTCTGGGTAGTCCGATTCTCCCCCTCCCAGATGGACCTTTGAAGTGTATGGAGCGCTATCCGTGTGTGTCCTCCGCACCATAGTAGTTTCCGGAGGTCACAGTCAATTTTTGGGAATTCTTGCTTTGGGATACAAAGTGGGGTATTTTGTAGGAAGTACAGAAAATGAGGAAGAGCAATCATTTTGAATAGGGTGCTCTTCCGAGCAGCGTTTGTGGCAGAGAGACCCAAAGGTGGGTTTCCCCCGCAAATCTTGCTTCGATTGAGTGTAGGTTCATGGGTATGTAGTCTGTAAGGTTTTTTGAGATTTGTACCCCTAGATATCTGAATTGTTCCTCTACAATACGGTAGGGGCAGTTTGTTGGTATTGTGGCATTTACTCCTCCTATGGGAAACAGTGTGGATTTGGACCAGTTGACGCTTAATCCACTGAAGGTCCCGTATCTCTCTAGCATATGCGTGACTCTGTGACAGGAGTTAATCGGATATTTTAAATAGATTAACAAATCGTCTGCGTAGAGTGAGACTTTTTCCTCCCATGTGTCTGACCATCGGAAACCTTCCCAGAGTGTAGTGTCTCACAAGAGTATGGCAAGGGGTTCTATGGCAATTGCAAAGATCATGGCCGACAGGGGGCAGTCCTGCCTCGTGCCCCTACCCAAGACAAAAGGGTCTGACTTCCAGCCATTAACTTTAGTTCTAGCACTTGGGCAACTATATAGGAGTTTCACCCAGCTCATGATATACCGGCCGAAACCCATGCGGCACATTATTTCCCAGATAGCCTCCCAACGCACAGAGTCAAAGGCTTTTTCAAAGTCAATTGCAAGTAGTGCTAATGGGCTCTTAAGACTGTCTGCATTTTCCAAGGCTGAGTGTAGCCTGTAGAGATTCATGCGGGTTGATCTCTGGGGCATGAAACCGCATTGGTCTGGGTGGATCAATGATGAAATGACTTGTTGCAATCGGTCCGCTAGTACCTTAGCTAATATTTTTGTTTCACTATTTATAATTGAGATAGGTCTGTATGAGCTACAGAGTTCAGGGGGATTATCGGCCTTAGGTAGTACTATTATTGTGGCTTCCCTTAGGTCCGGGGATTGGGAGCCCTGGTCCCGTGCGTTCTGGTACATGCATAGTAAGTGTGGGGCGATTTCACTCGCTCCTGCTTTCCGCCATATCTCCACTGGGTAGCCGTTGAGGCCCGTAGACTTTCCAGATTGGAGTCTGGACATGGCAGTCAACACTTCCTCCTCTGTGATTTCCTTCTCTAGTAAGTCCAGTTGCACCGTGCTAAGAGTGGGGAGGGTCATTTCTGCTATAATCGAGACATCTATTGGGGTGTTGGGAGTCTAATACAGATCAGCATAGTAGGCCACAAATCCCTCTGCTATGCCTCGATCTGTCACTAGTGGGTTTGAGTCACCTGTACTTAGCCGTCGGAATTGACTGTGTCCCTGCTCTATGCGTTCCAACCATGCCAACATCTTGCTGGCTTTATCCCCGGTTTCATATACCCTAGCTCGCATCGCCCTGTGTGCTTGCCTTGCATTATCTAGAGCCACGTTCTGCAGAAGTTTCTGTGCCAGTAGTAGTGCCCGGTTTGTGCCAGGCGTGTCTTGGACTAGGTGTGTCTCTTCTGCGTGTTTTACCTGCTATTCTGCTTCATGCAACTTGTGAAGGTATTTCTTTTTGTGTGCAGTAGTCCAAGAGATGATTTTGCCTCTCAGCACGGGATCAGTTGTGGTTTCTGTATTTAGTTCGAAGTATGATTTGGTCGTTTCTTGGATCTTTTCTACTAGCTCTTGAAAACCCAAATAGTAGTTGTTCAGGCACCAGTTGGGTGGCTGGTTGGTCTGGAGGTGTTGAGTTCTAATACTAGGGGGGAGTGATCAGAGATTCCTCTGGGGAGTAGATATGCCTCGTGTGCCTTGTGTATGTCTGTTGATGGGAGAATGATGGGAGAAAAAAGTAATCTAGTCTAGAAAGCGAAACATGTGCCCCGGAGTGGTAGGAGTATTCTCTACTGTTAGGGTGGAGATCTCTCTTTGCATCCCGCATGCCCAGGGCATTTGCAAATGTGGCGAGTTTGGTATGTACACTGGGGTTCCTGCTGAGTAAGATGTGAGCGGTCTAGTCCAGCATCCATGACTTTGTTGAAGTCGCCACCCATGATCATGATATCAGACGTGTTCTCTGTGATCAAGGGGGAGATGTCGCTGAGTAGCGATGTTAGTAGCATAAGTGGTGCATAGACCGCTATCATTGCCATACATTGTTCCCAGAGTGTCCCTATTATGTATATATATCTACCGCCTGTGTCCTGGGTGACGGCATTCAAATGAAAGGGGAGCCTATTATGTATTAGTATCATTACGCCGAGGGAGCTCATGGTAAAGGCAGCATGTTTCGCTAGTCTATAGTTTGTGCGTTTGAATAGATTGCAGTTTGTGCCTGTCAGGTGCATTTCGGACAGGAATACTATGTCTGGGGTATGTCTATTTAGGAATTGTATGACTAGTCATCTTTTGACCCCATTACCCAGGCCGTTGAGGTTCCAAGTCATGAACCAGAGGGTCCAGGGAGTGTTGGGAGTTTTTCTACGTGTTGCCATGACCACTGGTGATAGGAGTAATGTGTACTGTGGTATGTGGCAGGAGGGGCCTGTCTGAGCAGTGCTTGTATGTTGATGTCTTCTTAGCTGACTTCGGTACTTGTTGTGCTTGATGGGTTCCTTTTGTAACTGAACTAAACAAACTCCTTACCCCCCACCCTATACTCCTCCTAATCAGAAGCATCAGTCGCCCGAACATAAGACTACTTGGTTGTCAACCGGACAACTTACATGCAGTAAACTATAAGGTGGACAATCACCCCCTAGGGTAAACAATTAGGGAGCGTTGCCTTTCTCCTATGGAGTGGGGGGTGGAGAGAGAGGGCGGAGGTCATTCCCCTTTAGCCGCATTGTGAACACATGTAATGCCCTGAGTGAGGCGTTGGGTCGCTAGCAGGACATTTAGGCTTCGCAGCATACTATTCACTGCTGTGCGCGGAGGCCCTGCTGGGGACCAAGATGGTGCTCAGCCCCTGATGTCTTCTGGCAGGTCCCGTTCTGGCGCCTGTGCTGGCACTGGTCATTGGACAGATGGTATCCTGTGGTTTCTGCCCCTGTTGCTTTGAGGTGTCAACCAGACTCCATCGATGTGCTGCTCGGCCCAGCCGCAAATCTCCTTGGGGTCGTTGAAATGGACTGTGGTTTCTTTGTGGTAGATTTTGAGCTGGGCAGGGAAGAGCAGCAGGTATTTGACACCCAGCGTGTGTAGTTGCTTTTTGAGTTAGTTGAACGATTGCCTGGCTTTCTGCACTTTCCTCGTGTAATTGGGGAAGAAGGCAATCCTAGAGCCATTGAAGGTGACCATGCCCTTGGCGTGTGCCCGTTGCAGCATTGCATCAAGGTCCCTATAGTTTAGAAGCTTCGCTATTACAGTGAGCAGAGGGGCGCCAGGCACTGGTATTCCCGTTGGCATGCAATGTGCTCTTTCAATGGAAAAAAACTTGGAAAAGGAATCCGGTTCAAACAGATCTATGAGCCATTGTTCAAGAAAGAGTTCCATGCTGGCACCCTCTTTTTTCCAGTATGACAAGTATTCATATGTTGTTGTGCCTAGATCTCCCTTCTCCTTCCTCGATCCTGTCTTCCAGTGTTTTAAGGTTGTTTGAGACACCATGCAGTTGCTGTTGTATGTTGTGTAGCCCGTCCTCGGTATTGGAGATGTGTTGTTCTGCCTCTCCAGTATGTGTGGTTAATTTCTGTATGTCGTGTCTGAGGAGGGAGACGTCCATGCTTATCCCGTCCATCTTTTGTTCCAATGATGCGCGGGAGTCCGCTATGGCAGCCACAATGTCTTTTAGAGATAACAAGTGCTCTTTTTCCAGGGAGGGTAGGGTTTGAGGATCATGGGTTTGCGTTGGGGGCATTGTGCACTGGTCTATTCTGTTTTGTATGGATTGCTTTTTTGGTTTGTCTTTTCCCATACTCGCTGCCGGATCTTTGCAATTGGACAAGTGTAGTTCTTCTATATTGTTTTCTGTCCTGAATAGCCGGGGAGTGGTGTGTTTTGGTCACAGTTTGTTTGTTTGTTTGTTTGTTTATTCACTTTTTATGCGCACCAGACTGTAGGTAACAGGGCGCAGCAGAAAGAAAATGCAAGGCTTACAAAGGTTGCACAATATACAATAAAAGGCTTACATGGTTACAAAATATACAAAATATACAATATAAAAGCATATATGGTTACACAATAATATGTAATGTACAAATATACAAGTTACAAGGTGATAAAGAGTTTAACTGGGAAAATTAGGCAAGTGGGAATAAGCTAATCTAAGTATGGAGTTGGCCACAAAGGGTAGGAGACTAGGGGTCAGTAGAGATGAGGTGCTTGATAGCCTTTTTTCTGAAATGTAGATAGGGTTGGTCTGCTCTTGTGTCTGGAGGCAGTAGGTTCCATAATTTGGCAGCCTTCACTGGGAAACTATTGCCACCAATAGAGGTAAGCCTGTATCTGGGTATAGCCAGGCAATTAGCATTGCCAGCTCTAGTTGGTCTGAGAGAGATTCTTCTGTGAAGTTTGTCTGTAAGGTAGCTGGGGGCCGCATTAGTGGATGCTTTGTGGGTCAGTGATAACATCTTTAACTGTATTTTGTTTGCCAGTAGACAGCCATTTATGTTGGCGTCCAATGGAGGAGATATGGGTTCTTTTGCTTATGCCAAGTGCTGCTCTCAAGGTGTTATTTTGTAATGTTTGGAGTCTCTGGATGGTGGTTTTGTTAGCACCACTGTAAAGGGCATTACAGTAGTCAATTCTGGATAGTATTAAGGCTCTGGCCAGGATCAAACAACTGTCGTTAGAGAGGAATGGTTTGCCAGCTCTTATCAGTTTACAAGTGTAGGCCGTGGTGGAGGCCAAGGATTTTACCTGTTTATCAAAGGACAAAAAGGAGTCCAAGTAGAAACCAAGGGTTTTTACTTCCTTGGAGACTTTTATGGTATTCCCGTCGTTATTGAATGAAGAGAATTCCTGGCCTAGTGTTTTGATGTTGGCGTGTGTACCCATGATTATCAACTAAGTCTTATCATCGTTCAGGCACAGGCCATGGGTGGCCATTCATGCCTGGATGATAAGATATAGCCTGTTCACCAACTCTGTGTCCTTACCATGATCCCCAGAAAGCGGGAGGAGAATCTGTGTATCATCTGCGTAATTAGTGTAGATGACACCCAGATGGTCCAAATCATCGAACAGGGGATTGGTGAAGATGTTGTACAGCGTTGGAGAGACACAAGAACCTTGAGGAACACCACACAGGGTAGGGGTAGGGTCTGCGGCTGCCAAAGGAGAGAATGCTCTCATGGTTTTCTCGCTCAGGAATGATTCAATCCATCTGATAGCCTCAGAGGAGAAGTGAGCGGCAGAGTCAAGGTGTCTACAGAGGACCTTGTTGTCCACTAAATCAAATGCAGCTGAGAGATCAATTAAGAGCAGGAGTACTGCCCTCCCTTAGTCTCTCAGCTCATCGATCTGGATTTTAAATCAATTAGGGCGGTTTCTGTTCCGCATAGAGGGCGGAAGCCAGATTGTCTGTCTCCTAAGAGTTTATGAAATTCTAGGTGTTTCTGAATTTGGTTGTAGGCGGCTTTATCCAATATTTTAAGTAAACATGGTACCGTGGTAATGGGACGGTAGTTAGACATGGTGGCGATAGTGGAGGAGCCATGAGAGTGGGTCTGCTAGTGGATAAGTGAAAGGATACCAGTGAGTGGTCTGTCCAGAAAAGGGGCGTGATGGAAGAGATAGTAGCTGTGCAATTATAATCTGCTATCCAATCCAATGTTTCACCCCTTTAAGTGGGTGGGTTTCTTAACTTTTTGAGACACGCCTAGTGCATTGATAGTATTAGCTATATCTATAGCGTTTTTATCCATCAGGTCATTAAAGCCTATGTTGAAATCCCCTAATAAGAGTAATTGAGAGGATGGTTTGAGGTTGTTAGTGAGTATGTTGTGCAGATCCTCCTCAAGGTACCAAGAGGACCCGGCGGTCTGTATATTAGATGAATGGTCAGTGATTGTGAATTGTTTATCTGGAATTTAGCAGATAGTTTCACAGGATTGTGACAATTGGGTAGGTGCTAGTCTGAGGGAGTTCTCGTGGGGTTTGACTCTGACTGCCTTGTGGCCTTTAAAAGCTCAGCAGGTGTTCCAGTAATGTTGGGCGGCGAGGCTCCGTTTTGGTATGTATGCAGGAGTAGTCAGCTCAGTACCAGCCTGTGCCCCACTGAGTTCAGGATTAATCTTGCTCAGTTGCTCCTGTTTTATCATGCTCTTGTTGACTATTGAGGCTCTTGTGGTACCGTGGCAGGTTTGGGCTGTGTTTTAAGGGTTTTGTGCTGTAAATCGGGTCATCTCCGGGGCCCGATGCGGTGCTAGTGTTCTGTATCCTATAGTTGGGCACGTACTGCAACCCCCAGCTCCGTAGTCTTTATTGTTAATGTGTGTTCCCAGGTCTGAGCTTGTTTGTCACACTCTCCTGAGTTTCTGCATACACACCTCTCTGGCTGTCTGGAGGAGTTCTATGCCAGCGGGTCTCCCAGGCACTGGCACTGCAGTACCCTGCGGGCCCAATGGCTTGTTGCCCGGGGTAATATTTGTGCCGCCGTTACAGGGTGGTTATGTGGCCGTGTTGCTCCCCCAGGGTAGGACGGCTTATAATCAGGGGTTCTCTGTATCCCGTGGCATGCAGGCTGGGGACTGTATAGTGTCCTCCCTGCTCCGCGCTCCTTTTGGTTCTTCGCCTTTGGGAGAGCCACGGTTAGGTGGAGGGGATGCGGAGCACCGCAGGACAGGATTCCAGTCCGCTCACCACACTGCTAGGACTCTGCACGTTCTCTGGAGGTGCTCCCTTCAGGCCTCGGCTGGCAGGCCCCTCGGGCAAAGGCACCACCGGCATGTAGGAAGTGTCCACCCCGATCCGTCAATCTTGTTGTTGTCCTGCAGGGGCTCAGTCGTGGAGGACGGGGTCCAACTGACTGGCACTCAGGACAATGATCCCCCACCCCGGGTGATGACAGGGTCCGTCAGGGTCCTCTCGCAGCTCACCAGCGGACTCCGCTCGCAGCGCGTATGTTGCTCTCAGTCAGGGGGGACTCGTGGCCATCTTGGATGTGCGTATGTCAGTTTTCTCTCCAGCGTTCACATGCTTCCAGCTCCTCTTCACGGGTGCGATTCTCTCTGCCTCAAAGTCCGTTTGTGCCCCAGGATATTCGTTTTTCGGATGGAGTGTTCAAAACATGCACAGGATAAGAAAGACAGGCATTAAAGTCAGGATATTAGCTGCGGCCACGGGAGCAGAGGGAGCTCACGTCAGTCTCATCGCGCTGGTAGCCACGCCCCCTATTTGAGCCATTCTAAATTGGAAACATTGAAGTGGAATCGTAAAATATTTAGTATAGCATGTGTTGCTTTTACGTCCAACAGATGGTGCTGTTTTTCAGTAAAATATTTAGTATAGTGTGTGTTGCTTTTATATCCAACAGATGGCGCTGTTTTTCAGAAAAAGCAAGTTTGACCCTGTCACAGGTGTGACATCTATGTATAGTAGGTATATAAAAACACGTGCCTATTCAAATGCAACGTTGTGTCAAAATTTCTAAGCAATCGGTGAAGAACTTTCGGCGATTGAAGATTTTGAACAAACAAACATTTACATTTTTATTTATATAGATTATTCCTTAGCATGCTGGCAAAAGTAGGGATTAGTACATGAATGGTTCAGGAAACAGACGGGGAATGAAGGACCCACTCTCAGCCTGATGACCATCCCAGCTTGTTCAACATTAATCCACTCAATCGATTGAGTGAGCAACAACCAAGCAACATGAGCACCAGCGATGGAGACACCTCATCTCAATCAATTGGAACTGGAAGCAAAAGTCCTGCTAGAAGAGAAGAAAGCACTTCAAGGCCTGAAACAGGGTGCATCTCTGCGGAGGAATAGAGGTTGGCTAGATAGCTGGACACAAATAAAATAAAATACATGAGTGAAGAAGAAGGCCAACACCATGCAGAGGGAACCGGATCTATGGAGTGTAAGGATGGGCACTACCCACAGCAAGCCCAGAGTAGATAATGCAGCAGGACCTTTTTTGCACTGCCATCTCCATAAATATTGTTTGAGTCAGGTGTTGTAGAGTCATATTTACTGTCTTGGATGTCTAGCATTGAATTATCTTTTGTGAGAAATAGGGTGAGTCAAGGGGACAAGATGCACTGCTTACTTGGTAAACGTCCTCTTGCTCAAGGGAACACAATTCTAGAGGTGACATAGCTTGGTACTTACCTAGTTGTTGTGACTCACAGAAGAAAGTGAGTCTGAGTTGGGAAATATGGTAAGGTTGATGGGAATAAAGTGAGTGATTATATGGGTTTGTTTTACTACATCTTGCACAAAACCTGCTCCTGTGGATGTGTATCCGTACCTTACTGATTGAAAGATGAGTGCTCCTCTCTGTATGCCTTCTGATTGATGGACAGCTAATTGGGTGACCCAGATGGGACAGGGGCCACCAAAGAAAATGAAAGAAAATAACAAAAGGCAGCCCCAAATCTTCAAAGGTACCCATATTCAAATATTTGTGTCTCTCACTGCCTTTAGAATGCATGCCAAAAATGTATTTCTTCACTAGTAGTTCGATGTCCAATGCCCTGAGACCATATTAGTTAATTGTCCTATACCTGTGTCTTCAAACAATCAATCAATTGGTATCTAACAGTGAGTCCCCATGACTGCTACTGATCAGGAACAAGTCCAGCATGCTCAGGTGTAACTGTCTTTCTGTTATTAGAATCTGTCCACATCATTAGTGATATAATCAATACTCCAGGATATTGGGGCCAGTATCACAGTGGTAGATGGTCTCACTTGGCACTGAAGGAACATGACATGGAGGAGGATAGCGAATACGCCCATATAACACCACACAAATGAACACCCGGGGAGGTGAGGGAATACACACAAATGGCATTGCTAGAAAGAGGGGGAGCAAGGCCAAAATATGTCCCATGGAAGCACGCGGATAAGGAGAACATTAAATCTAGACTGCCATCATTGAGCGAAGGGGCTGGGAAATGGATATACGAAATGGAAAACAAACTGCTGGATTAAAGCTAGCAGTGGGCGATGTGAAGGGGTTGTTAATTTCCATATTGGGTGACGCAGCAGATGACATTTGGAAGAGGGTGGGATTCCCAGGGGTGACCATTAACGACACATCACATGATGGAGCACCATTTGTGAATTGCAGACACGCATTATGGCAGGCACTAAGAATACAATACCCAGACACGTCAAACATAGGAGCAATAACGTCACGCAAGATGCGTGAGAACGAGGACACTGTTAAATTACATCCAGGAAATTCAAGAGAAATGGCGCTTGGAAACGCGGGAACCGTGGGACAAGACGCTAGGAATTTTTTACCACATACTAATACAGGACCTCCCAGAGCCGGTACAAAGACAGTTAAAGAAACTAGTAGGAATGGAGGCAAAGGCATGGCCAGAAATACACTGACAATAGTTGACCATTGTAGGTTATGGCAGGAGAAGATGAAGCAGAAGGAAGAGGATAGGAAAGCAGAGGAGGCAAAGTTGGTACAAAAGAAACTGTCCAAATATGCAATGGAAGGTGCACTAATAACAGGCCCCGCCCAAGTAA
The DNA here is from genome assembly GCF_040938575.1 of Ambystoma mexicanum. Classification (NCBI taxonomy): domain Eukaryota; kingdom Metazoa; phylum Chordata; class Amphibia; order Caudata; family Ambystomatidae; genus Ambystoma; species Ambystoma mexicanum. The sequence goes on along the minus strand of NC_090936.1, from coordinate 549,160,794 downwards.
TACAAGCACCAGACACGACACAACAGCACCCAGTAGCACAAATCCAGCCAACACAGATAACAACACAACAGATGTCACCAACACCACCATACACAGCACAACACTCCTATGCTTCTCAGGTGGGGGGTGGATACACACCAATGGGAAACGGCCAAGTGAATAACTAGAGAGGAAGAGGCAGGACAGCAAGAGGGTGGGGATTTGGACCTGCAGCACCACAGCAAGGGGGAGGGTTCCGAGGATACAACACATATGGACATCAGGGGTACTTAGACAGCACTGGGGGTTACCCATGGCAAGCACGAGAACTGCCAACATGTTGTATGTGTGGAGTGGTAGGGCACATGTCACGCACATGCAGGGCAAGACCAACACAAGCAGGATGGGGAGAGCAGAGGCATCAAGGATACAATGGGGGACAGCAGTATTACCAACAGCCACCGCAACAAGTGACACAGATACAAATACAACAATAACCAATGCCACCACAGCTTGAATACACAACTTCCCCCACACAACTGGTGCAACATCAATCAGCACAGCAGCAATCGCAACAACAAATGACAACAGCACAACAACAACACATCCAGACAGTAACACAGATACAGGACAGTAAACAATCACCCACAGAGGAACCAATGCAACAAACACATTTGGGGAGGTTGACAATGTTGGGTCACAACCCATACACCGGGAACGGACAATCACTATACCCCCAATAGGAAAGCCCACAGACGTCCTTGCTGTGTCCCATCCTGTTGGTAACTCCTAACCCTGCGGAGGAACCACGCATAAAGGTGGCCATAGGTGACAAAACATTTTCCTTTTTAGTAGACACAGGTGCAACTAGGTCTTGCATCAGGGAAGGGAAGTTTAAATTGTCAGGTGATGCCATGCACACACAAGGATTCTCTGGGGCTAAAGGGCTGTTCCTTTTACTGATAACATCTCCTTATCTGTTGGGGAGCACGACTTATCTCTACCCTTGTTATATTCAAAGCAATCACCAGTAAATATTCTTGGAAGAGACTTCATAAGCAGATTGAACATGACTATCACTTTTAAGGGAATAGTGTGCTCAAAACCAGGCATAAACATGCTTACAGCCCCACACATACTACAGGCTTATTGTGGCAAGAAAGTGATAAGGGCAGAGCCAGTGGACGGGGACCTTTTCCAATACGGGACAGACATGGCAATAGCGTGGCTACCAGGAATAGAGGGCAAGGTGTGGAGGAGACCAGCAGCATAGCTCTTCAGGCCAGAGACACCCACTGATGAAGAGGAAGGGGCAATAATATCAGTGGACTTGGAGAGTATTGTTGCAAAAGCAGACTACATTGCAGTACACGCACAGGATGGGGAAGGGAAGGCATGGAGAGCAGTGATAGCGTTGGCAGAAGGATGCAGGCTTCCACAGGTATCAGATGAGGAACTGTTTTCTGATGAGAAAGGAGATGGGGAAATGGTGTTTGACATGAGTGTTTACATTTGGCTGAAGGTAACATTCAAAGATGTAGCTCAAAAGATGGCAACGGCGCTGGAAGCACCCTGCCGTACCAAAGTACCATTCTATGAGGAAAACTTAGCTGCAGTACCCGCCTCCCAATGGACTACTAGTCCCTATGACGTGGGTTCCATCAAAAGCATTGGAGGAGTGAAAATCAAGCTAAAGAAAGGGGCAATGCTGCCCAGGGTGAAGCAGTATCCACTTTCCAAAAAAGCTGATGAGGGGATATATGAGACAATATCTGCCCTAGTGGACAGGGGAATGTTAGTCCCATCAGAGTCACCGTGCAACATGGCAGTGTATCCCGTGTGCAAGGCAAAGGGAGGGTCATGGTGTTTCATCCAGGATTTAAGGTCTCTCAACCACATTGTGGAAGCAGAGTACCCCATTGCAGCTAATCCAGCAACAATATTGTGCTGTATTCCAGCAGAGGCATCACGGTTCACAGTGATCGACCTCAAAAACGCTTTTTTCTCCATTCTGCTGCACCCCGATTCACAAGACTTAACCAGTTTCACATACCGCAACACAAAATGGAAACACACTAGCCTTCCCCAAGGGTACTGTGAGTCACCGCCCATTTTTAACAGAGTTATACAAATGGATTTAGGCAACATAGAGATGGAAAGCACGGTGATGCAATATGTAGATGATATAATAATATGCAACACCACTGAGGAAAAGTGCAGGAGGGAGTCAGTAAAAATGCTCACGATACTAGCTGAGAAAGGATACAAGGTTGACAAAGAGAAACTGCAATATTGCCAGGAGCAAGTACTTTACATTGGACAGATAATTTCACAGAAAGGTAGTAACATTGCACCACAAAGGGCACTAGCAATACGGAGCACACAACAGCCGCAGACAGTGAGAGAACTGCAGCCGTTTCTTGGCCTGTGCAATTACTGCAGAGCATGGGTTTTTGATTACAATTCATTTATAGCACCACTACTCGAGGCACTCAGGGAGGCACATAGGGGGCAGAGGAAGTTGGAATGGACACGGGTAATGACAGATGCCTTTAATGAATTATGAAAAGAAGGTCTACATTTTCTCACATTGTGACACTGCAATAATGAAAGCAGTGCTGACCCAAAAGACAAGCATGGGGCACAAGCCAGTGGCATTTTACAGTGGTCATTTAGACCCAGTAATGATGGGACATTTCCCATGCAAACAAAGCCTAGCAGCAGCAGCATTTGCAGTAGAAAAATCATCATCCATCACAATGGGATGCCAAACCACATTGAATGTGGAGCATGCCCTCTTTGCAATATTGACAAAACCTAAATCCACACTGACAACTCAAAGAGCAACAGGGTATGAGATAATACTGTCCAGACGAGAATTGACAATAGTGAGATGCAGTAATGTCAATCCAGCACAATTTATAGCAGAGGAAGTAGTAAATGGAGAATACTCACATTACTGCCCAGAAGCTATTGAAAATTACTCAGGAGCAAGGAGAGTGGAGGAAAATGTCTTAGAGGGGGGTGAGGTTATGTACATAGATGGGTCATCAACTATTGACCAAAGCGATGGAATAAGAAGGACGGGAGCAGCTGTAGTGTGGCTAAGAGATGACTGGACTTTCGTTCCAGTAAGATGTGTAAAATTACCCCAGCCCAAGCAGCGGAGCTAGTAGCACTTACCTTGGCCCTAGACGAAGGAAATAACAAAAGAGTAACAATATACTCAGACAGTGCAAATGTCACTTCAACAGTACACTCAGGATTAATAAAATGGGAAAGGAGAGGATTTAGAAGAGCTGATGGTACTCCGGTACAGCACACTCTCCTTCTGGCCAAACTAATTGAAGTAATGAATTACCCGGTAGAGGTAGCACTTGTGAAGTGTCAGGCACACTCCAATGGTGACGACCCAATATCAAGAGGTAACGAAACAGCTGATGCTCATGCCAAATATGCGGCATACTTTGGCAAAATATGGACCCTCCCAGGAAAACAAAAAGAAAAGGGGGTGGAGGGTAAGGCAACTGTTAATGAAGGATGGGTATACACATATCCCAGAGACACAAATAATGGAACTACAGGCAGCAGCACCAATGGCAGAAAAGGAACTGTGCATAAAAAGAGGGTGTACCATGTCCCCCACAGATGCAATATGGCACCAGAATAATACAGGGAAAGTGGTGATGCCCCTGGCACTATTGAAAATAGCCCTGACCCAATTACACCATCCCACACATGCAGGGAAAGAGGTAATTGCAGCACAAATAACTCACATGTTGCTAATTTCATCAGTAGCTGCCTTACATGCCAGCAATTTACGGCCAGTCACACGCTGCAAGTGATCAAAGGTACCATACCCCGGCCTGAAGGACCCTTTCTACACCTCCACCTTGACTCCGTTGACATGATCAATGTATGTCAAGGCTACAGATACATGATTGTAGTGGTGTGCCCATTCTCACGCTGGATTGAGGCTGTTCCATGCTCCCATGCTGATACATTCAGAGCAGCAAAGTTCTTGGTGAGGGAGGTCTTCCTGAGGTCGGGCGTATGCGAAGTATTGAGGTCAGACAATGGCCCCCACTTCACTAACAAACTGTTCCAACACGTAACTACCCTCTTAGGGATCAATCATAAGTTTGCATGTGCATACCACCCTCAAGCAAATGGAATCTGTGAACGCCTCAACGGCCTCCTAAAAGAAGAAATAGCAAAAATTAAGCAAACAAAAAAGAAGAGTTGGCTGTACTGCCCTCCCTTGGCTTTGTTTGAATTAAGGAATAGACCAGGGTTAGACCACTACCTCACACCCCACAAGGTGGTGACTGGTCACCAAATGCACCTTCCACCCACACCATCACAAGGGCCACAACTGACTGCCAAGCAACCAGTACTGTTTTTGGTGATGAAATGCATGAATATGTCTCTTCCTTGGTTACTAGTGCTGCTTTTATCTCTCAACAGATCTAACGGGCACAGGGCGGGTCGAAGAACGCTCAGCAAGCAGAAGCCACAAACGAGGAACAAGAACAGACTGCACAGTAGACAGTGAAAGAGGAAAACGAGGTACTCCTGAGGAACTTCCGGCGGACTTGGAGTAGTCTGCGGTCACAGGTCCTTATCTGGTAGAGAAGGTAGCCCCAGGGCTGTGAAGTTTAGGGGCAAGGAAGTGTAGACGCATATCCATGACATCAAGCCCTGCAAAGCACAGACCTACCCTCTCCTCAACAAAGGGGCCACCACTTCAGAAATGACACCGGAAATCGACACAGCGCAAGACCAGAATGCCCCAAAAGACACAAAAAATCAGCGCCCCATAGGCCACCCCATGATTATAAGGTCCCAGCAAAAGCAAATAGACTTAGCATAATTTAACACTCCCCAGCCACTATCTAATAAAGGACGTTGACGAGATTATCTGTAAATATACACCGCACTGTGTAAACACGTGCATGCACTCTTTTTTTTGTCTCGCACACGCAGGCACTGCAGATTGTTATCATATTTGCAGTAAAAGACAAAGTTAATATAGAGTATAACAAGCGTCACTGCCCAGGGGTAAATGCTGCCCACAGACGATAGTACTCCAGAGGCACGGTCACACCAATTTGTATATGTTATAAAAACGGCCAAAACATCTAAAATGAAGAAGAATATATGTATATTATAACAAGTTCCTTATGATAATTACTCAATCATTTCCACACCTCCACGAAGCACTACCAGCATACGAGATTGGACGGTAAGGAAAACGTGGAAAGAGCTTTTCGCCTGGGCATTGAATGATTACCTAATACGCAGGGCTTGAATAAAAACACTAACAGTAGTAATGCATAATTTTAGAGATTTTCAGGTGGGCACCTATATCATCTAAAGTAAAGTAGCTGCAGGACCGCAGCAAAGGTAAGAGTGAGAATGGCAGTGGTATTAGCAACTGTAATTAAGATGGTAGGAATATTTTTTACCACTGGACTGATTACTACCGCTGTCTGGCAAGCATACTATGCTTTCTATGTGGCTGCAGTTCCCACTACTAATACATCCCCCGCAATGCCTGCAAGGAGCACTGTGCCAGGTGGTACAACTAGTATGGGGCAAAACATTAAGAGGAACAAACGTAGCATGTCCAGTGATGTGAACGGTGTGGACACATATCTCACAGAATCTACACACATCTCTAACAAAATGTGGTATAAACACATGTCGAAAATTGGTAAGTACACGACAAAGAACAACTGCTATGTGTGTTCGTTGATCCCATAAGCCATGAGCGCCTCAAGAACATTTGTTGCAAAAGAAGTGCCTGCAACAACTACTGAATGCTTGCTATACCTAGCATTGTTCCAAATGAGAGGAAGATTCCAGGGGAAAAGGGCGACGCTCCAGTGGAAATCAAGATCGACGTACCCATATGAGAATAACTTCATCAAAACACTTCCCATGTATGATGACTCATGGCAGCAGACAAAAGGATTCAAGTATATAGCAGAAGGACCAGAAAAAGGAGAAACACAAGAGGTCACACTGGATTACCTACCATGCGAATGGTATGCAAAAGTAGTTGCAAGTTGCTGGGAAAGACCACTGATACTGATATACGGAAAAGTATACATGAAGGATGGATGGGTGGACGGAGTTGTAGGGAGCAAGAATGGACGAGTGCAGCACTGGTGACATGGTTAGATAAAGAAGAGGAAACCATAACAATACTCCATTGATAGCACGGACACTGTGTTACCAGCATGACAGAGAAATAGACGTTGAAACAAACAAAGGATGCAAGAGAATAGTAAAGCTTCCTGAGGGGGGTGCAGCAACAGCTGTACTGATGGACCACTACTGGGCCTGTGGAGCAAGGGCATACAACAGCTTGCCGCCAATGTGGGATGGAGTATACACTATGGTAAACATAAACATACCATCACTAGTGGTACCACAGAAGCATGTTAACTCGGAAAATTTCCCTAAAAGGGACGAAGGGAACAAGAGGAAGAAAATATCACTGAAGATGGTAGTAAGAAAACAAGGGAATGGCACTACACACTTGTCAAGAGTGAAGAGACAAGGAGAACCACTGACAGGGAACTACCTGTGGGGAAAATCAGAGACAGCCCTGAGTGGCATCCCACCAGTACACAGACTATTCAGCAGAGCAGCAATGTTCTTCTCCTCCATCATACATCCAGGAGTGCAAGCCAATGCAAAATGGTTGCAAATAACCAGGTGGGAGCCCATGCTGACCATCAACTCTACGGTGAATGGATTCAACACAATAAAAGAAGAATTAAGAACAATAAGGATAGTAGCCCTACAATTAGATATGTACTGGACCTTTTGACAGCAATGGAAGGATGTGTTTGCGCGAAAATTGGCACATTTACCCCTGCCAACGATGAAGACAACGGTACATTATCGGAAGCAGTATCGCAGCTCGCTCAGATGCATGCCAAGATAGAAGATGAAGCAAAAGGAGTGAAGAAGGACGGCAACTGGTTTCCCTACATCTGGTCATGGATGCCATCTTGGCTTTCAGACGGCCTCAAAGTTTTAGCAGGGTGTGTGATATTAGGAATGGCTGCTATAATGGGGGTGAAGGTATGGAAGACAAGATCTAAGCGCACTGCTGAAGAAATTATAGGCATGCACGTCTTAATGCCAGCTGAAGACAATAAGAATGCAGACATTATCATTAAGGAACGTGAACGGCTGTGCCAACAAATACTAGAAGCAAACTTGTACCCCCCATCAATTAAAGTTGAAAATCCAAGGAACCCGAAAAACTATGTTGGAAAATGGGTGTATTGTAAACCCGGAGGTGGATGTGTTTATATGTATTGGTCTTTTGAAGATCATATGGTCCGATACAGACACTTGGCAAGGATAACAAAGGTATGGCAGGTGCGAGGAGACAAGAGAGTGGATAATTTTGTGGTCAACAAGTCGACCAGAGGGGGGACTGAAGAGGGAAAATGGGACGTTCCCTTCCCCCGATTCTCATCCAGACCATGGCCTAGAACGCCATGACCCAAGCACCCACCACGAGAGGAATTCGACCCGCTCACTGATGCCCCAGACATCAACATCCACTGTGTTCACGCCCCACACAGACAGGGGAGCTGCCCGTCAATCAAACCATGTGTCGGAACCTTAGGTAATGCCGACATCGATCATATGGATCAGATAGATTAAACAGCAACAATGAAAACCACCATTGTTAGAGATGCCATGATGACATAGCTAACGGACCACCATGCACACTGGTCATACCCACACCAATCCACACAAAGAACATACTCAGCACCATGATGTAGGGGACCGCTATATTCATTCATGCATCATTGTTATTTTTCACATAGGCTAAGCTACAGCACTGCAGAAATGCAAGACGCAAGAAGAGCTTGTGTACATGCTTGCAAACCCTTCTTTGCAAATAAATCCACGGTGACGTAAGACACCTATATGTATAAGGACCCATGTCGCCCTGCGCGACCCCGTGTCGTGAACCATATGCCACCATCCATAGACGATGCCAGAGTAGGCCTCAGCACCAGAGTAGGCTGCAAAACCAGCCCACAGGCCCAGAGGAGCTCAGAGGTAGCTGTAAAGTGCTGATCGTGCAAAACAAACCCCGAAGGAGGGCCTCACAGCCAAGGCCAAAATGTTGCAATTTAGACACCACGCCCTGAGCCAAGGTTTCACCTGCCACGGCTAACCGCCCCTCAGAGCCGAAATACAAATCAAATGCTCATAATTCTGCTCCAGCCACGGTCCCACAACACGTGATCAGGCTGACCTGACGCGATGCCAAGTCCCAAGGACCATGTAAGCTCTGGGGTCTCACGTTTGGGACACAGACTGCAACAACAAAGTGACAAATTGGACACTGACGGTGGTGAGAAAGAAACGCTCCTGATGCAAAAGGCTGACCTGTCCATTGCCCACCACTGACACATAGTCATACATTGTTTCTAACACCAGGTACACTGCGAACTGGGAACAACGATGGTCCCAGGCTTGGGGGCTCACGAGTGAACCAATCAGGGCATGGGGGGCTAACCACTGATGGCATCACAACCTAGCCAATCACTAACCTTCCCTATGTAACCATTCTGTTGTAACGAATTCTAGGACCGACCAAAGCGTACCACCTGACCTCTTCTCTACCAATTACTAACTTTTCTATATGTGTCTATACTAACCCTATCACTCGGGGAGCCAACCCGAGATGGCATTAGGTTTCGGGGGAAGTTTCCCATGTGACGCACGGTGTGGCGTCACACAAGCAGATAAAGGGCCTGCGAGCCCACTCTTGCTGACACGTGTTCCCGGATGACCTGTGATCCCAGAACCTATCCCTACCGTTTCATCTAATAAACAGCAGTAACGCCTTGTTCTTGTGTGTGTCTCATACTTATTGGGGACTGCGTGAGGAGTTGGGGCCTCCCTAACCCTAGAGGTCAGCAGATGGCCCTGCCGACCCCCCAGGAAATCACCCCAACAGGCATAATTGAAGCTCAGCTATCATCCAATGGACTGACCGCTCATCACCACCCTACCCCACTTGGTGCATCTATTCCATACCACCTGCCTTGATAAAGATATACGTGGTCGAAACACGTGTCGGCTGACCACAATTGGGACTATGAGTCCACATGAAACAATGGATAAATAAATAAATAATTGCATGAAAGACAGACTTTTTCTACTTTTTAATAAAAATTGTGGTAAAACCACTGTTTTGAGAAAACAAAGAAAACGTAAGGTATCCAGGATAAACCTCCAAAATAGTTATAAGAATATCATCAAAAACTTCAAGGGAGTTTTCCGCATCATCAGCCATTTTGTTAAAAATACTCACTTTGCATGGCACTAGATATGGTTAGGTTCTTGGTGACTCACTTAATCCTATTCATATCCATATTTAGGTCAGTACAAACATTATTCTGTTGAGAAAATTAACCAAGTCACTGATTCACTGATTCACCAATACACTGTATTTGATTTCAAGATTTCAAGATAAATAGCTGGAATGTCACCAGAAACAAATTCATTTAACATTCGTAACTGTAAGGATTCAGAGTGCTTGCTGCATCTATTCCTTTAGAATTTGCTCTGTAAATTTGAACATTTTGCATATTTGTTCTCCACATTTCATTCTGTAGGAGAGTATCCAAATCCTCAAAACTCTTATATGGTGGCTGTCTAGTGTTTAAATCTCCCATCACCAGTATATGAACTCCAGAGTGTGAAAGAGGCCAATAGAGCAAGATTTTGGAAACAACCTCCCTGAACTTTCCAGAGTATCTTGAACGTGGAGAGTTAAAGACATTAAGCAATAACATACACATCGGCTTTGAGTTGGTCTGGCTCTCCACAACATCAGTCAATATTTGAAGAGTTGGAACAGTCAAAGGACTTTTTGTCAATGCATGCACATTTTCATATCAATAGTAAAAAAAACTTTTAAGCTAACCAATTAGAAAATTTTGAAGCAGGTTCCTGAATACATATATAACCATCAAAGCCTAGGTCTGCAACAATGCAGACCCCTCAGAAACAACTTACATACTTATATCGTGTCCAGAGATAAAATATTAACATTCATAGGTCATAGCGATTATTTTCTCATGTGGGTCATGAAAGAATATAAATGAATTCCACCTGAAAGTTAGTGCATTTGCATGGCTTTTGGTTGTAAAGTAGTTGGAAGTCAGTCCGAGGACCACCACTCTCTCAACAACATTATCAGCCTTTCACCCAGAAAATCCCTCCCTATTCAAATGGACCAAACCCGTAGTAAATTGAACATTCACTTACACTTCTTCCTTACTTATTTCACAAATATCACATATGGTGTTTTGAGAAATCATTGTTAGGCAATACATATTCATTCTACGTAAGACTTCACTTTGTGATATTACCAAATCACCTGTGATTTTGGAATAAAAGTTCAGATTAATACATCCTGCTTCAAGCTCATCAACAATTTCCACGCCATTTACATGTCTACTCTCTATGACCCTTAACTGTGTAATTTTACAGAATGTCGAAAGCTCCATCAAACAAGGCCATGGATTCCTATCTTCTTCTGGAACTAGCTTAGTTATTATTAGGGGCAGCCCCATGTAAATCAGTCTGAGTTACATAACCATCAGTTGATACTTTGATCCCTGAAGAGCCTGTTGTCCCTGATATTAGATGTGTAAAGTGTTCAACCTTTATCTATCCAAAGGCCCAAATGTGTCAGAAGAGAGAACAGTAGAATCACCACCACCGTGGAACAGGATGGTTTATTCAACTGCATCACTAAATCTTCTTCACTGCTCATCTGGTTACATTCTGTTATATGGACTTCGGATGTCTCTGGCACATGTAGATGGATTTGCACCCGCGGAAGGGCGCTCAGCCACTCAGGTTGCTGGCACAGCAGGAGAGAATACACATTCTCCGCCTGCTGTTCCAGTCACCCGAGGCCCATCGCTGGGTGGCATCATCTTTTTTATATTTTTATGTGGGGAGGCAATGGGGAGCCTCCCTCTGTTGCCTTCCCACCTTCCCATCCCCCCAAAACCAAACTAACCCCTTCACACCCCCTGTGGACCAGTCCCGACATTTCTCCCGCTCCTGGCCATCACCATAGAATTGGACATGTGAGTAAGCTCCTTTTACCTATGGTGGTGGGCATCTTTTTTCCATGAGATTGGTGTCACGCAATAAGTGCAGCCAATCACCAGAAAAATAAAAAATAAACATTTGCACCATTTGCACCACAGATAAACGCGGGAGTGCGAATGGCTTTCACACCCTTGTCTGCAGGCAGACCTGGCTGGTAACAGCTGTAAGAGATTTTGTCTTATTGGGGTAAATTTGGGGTTTAGCAGTATTTTCTTACCATAAAAATATTGGCTGTAATTTGGCAGTAATTTAGTCTTACATTTAGAGTGGGTTTAGTATCACACTATTTCGGTGACTATACCTTGTTAGCTTATATTGGTGGTAATGGTATCTTGTTTTGCTGTGTTTATATCTGGGGTATATTGTTGAGCATGGTTTTCCTTTTATACTATAACCCCATCATAAAACAAGCCTTTCCTTTCTATTAAAATACCTCCTGGTTGTCTGTAGAGAGCTCCAGACCTATGCATTTGATAAGAACCCAATGATTTTATTTAGAGCACCACCTATAGTTTGTGGCTGGTATCACTGGCTTATAAACATCCAGTAATCTATGTGTCATAAAGTATCACTGGCTTATTTATATCCATTAATCTATGTGTCAGATCCTTTCCTATTAGCATGCAAGGAAAGAAACATTCACCATACTGCACACAACCTCTGTGTTGTTTTTCCTGCATTAGTAAATTTGCAAATGCACTACTGAATAGACATGAACCTCCCCTGTAATATATATATATATATATATATATATATATATATATATGTATATATATATACAAATGAAGTCACAGATGCAAAAATGACACCAAAACCTCATTTGTTTTTATATGCGCTCATTATATTATACAAATCTTATTCACAAGTCATTAATTCTTACCATGGGTACATTGTATTGTCATCTGGAATACAAAAAAGGAAACAAAACAGAACAAACAGATGTTTTGAAACATGGGTTCATGTTCCCACATTCTGAACATGGCGAAAATAAACATGCAGTGACTTCCTGACTTCCCTGCCCTGTAATGAAGTGCAATCACACAACCCTCACTTGGCACCTCTTACCAAGATTATTATTTCTTTGAAGATCCCAGCACGACCTTGCTATTTTTGCAAATGCAGGCCCAATGTCAGCGCAAACTGCTTCTGTGATCTTGTTTGGGGAGCACCCGCGAGATATCTCTCCCAGCCAGCGCTCTGACCCCTTTGGAACTCTATCAGCTTTCACAGCCCAGCCCGAACTAACTCCTTGCCGCAATTTTTTTTATCAGGAAAGCTCAGATCCTTCCCATTTTAACCTGGCATGTCTGCCTAGAATTTTCCCCTAATCAAGTTAACAAGGATGTGTTCTGTATCAACTCTCATGTTCAGAACAATGCAAGCTTCAGAACGTAATTACTGTTTCCTTTTGGTTTCCTGCTGCAGCACACTTTCTTCTCTCCACAAACTAAACTAAAAAAAAAATCCAGTGTGCATTTAAAAACTGAATCTCAGTATTGCCATTAAAGCATGGATTGTCACCTCATTTTGTCTATGAGACTACATTATAATGTTAGGGAAGTTAGAATTAGTATTTAGCAATGTTAATTATGTTAGTCAGTTATATAATTAATGTAGTCTCCATCTATGAGGCATCAAAAAAAATAAAAAAATAAAATGGTGCACTTCATTATTTGCCCTAGCAGCACCAGGCTTTTCTATGCGTGCATTCTATTATTTGCAGTTTCAAATTGGGCTTGGCTGTGTTGTAAATCCTGTACTGTGTATACTATCAATGAGGCTATATTATAATGGCTAAAAATGCTGGCTATAAAAAAAAATGCTATGTTACTGCTGGCAACAAAAAAAAATGCCACTACATTTTGCAATAAAAAATGCCATTATATTTGGTAAAATACTATAAAAATGTCCTTACATATACCCTCCTTTTCCGACAATTATGGCTACCCAAATCCACAATTGGAGGAAACCTAAATTGTTCTTCTTTCTTTTTCCATTACTTCAGAATGTATGTGCATTGGGATATCTTTCATTTCTCATTGTAGCCAATATCATAAGTAACATCTTCATCTTTATAGCCAAATAATCAACCTTCCTCCCATCACTAACACTACTACTGCTAAACCCACCATAGTGCGTTCCACCCAGGTTCCCCAATTAAACACCTCCACTTCCATTACACCCAGGCTACTAACTGTAATGTTGTTCTTTCTCAGATTCATCTTAATAGTATGCTTTTCCTTATGATTCAATAAAAATTCTACATCGGGGTCTATCGGAAATGTATCCCTTTGAAAAAACTCAATATTTTCTACTTGGCTTTCCCAAATATCATTTGTAATATGGAATAATGTTAAACCCCCAACCAAGACAATTGTATCCTTTGGAACCTGCAAGTAAAATACATTATATTTCAATTGCTTGACAACAAATGTTCCATGATTTAAGTGCGTAACAGTAACATTCTTCATAAAGGTGCTGACCAACCATCTATGTTTAACCATTTTGGCTTGTGCTAACTCCTCACGACCCGAATTGCTAATGACCACTTCACATCCTCTTGATACACAGGGGTCAGATTTTAAATCACAAATAGCATCTGTATCATCAGGAACAAATGAATTACCTGGACACATGTAATTTTGTTCTTTAAACTTTATAAACGTTTCCAGGTTTGGAATCAAGTAAACCTCAGGCTCCCATGACTGAAATGCCAGCACCTCTGGATTTTTAATTTTTATATATTTCCCTTCTTGCCAAAATCCCACGTTATGTACCCACTTAGTTTGGTAAATAAGTTCAGGAGCTTTATATGGGATGCACAGCAAAAACCTAATTTCCATTCTTTCTAAATTCACATTTAGTGGCACTGCACTGCCCATTTTAAATACAACTTTCACCTGCATTATTTCAATTTCCCTTTTCGTGACCCTCTCCATCATTTGATGAACAATATCTTGCAAAACAAAATATAACGGTATATGTCCTTGAAATAATTGGGAAATTGCTGTTTGGACCTCCTTCATGTAATTTGTCAACAAACTATCAACATGATTTATTACATTCATAATTTCATTCAATATTCGGTCATGCTTAATTATCACTTTGGTACTATGTTGTATAATTTCAGTCTCTTCATTTAGTAACACCATAGTTTCATTAATAAATTTCACTTGTTCGTCCAATCCACCCCTAATTCCATCCAAGGTCCTTTGGATCATTTGCAGATCGTGATTAAATTGTTGTGCTTTGGCACTCAATGTCCCTACTGAAATGGCATTAGCTGTTGACATCGTAGTACCTATTACCGCTCCAATAATAGACATTACCAAGGAGACCACAAGCATTACTGCCCCTCTCTTTCCCCTCCTTTTCATTAAATCCGCTGAATTCACAAATGTCTTTTCTAATTGCATTAACATATATCTTATTGTCTGCTTGGTGTCCTCTTTTCTCAATTCTAGCCAATCTTTAGTCTGGTCGGTTACAATCCCAGTTTTGTTAATAAGCTTTTCAATCAAATGATCAGGATTCATGGGTATACATATTCTGGAAAATCATTCTTCTATTGCCCATAATAAACCCAGGTGCTTCCTCCACTGCAATACCAGATGTTGGTCCGGGTTCAATGATAACCTGTGCTTCCATGGTTTAAGATTCCGTGCAACCATAATAATCGTCAACCATGTTGCTGGCGCCATCATCAATGTCATCCGTCCTGCAGACTTGCTCTTCGCCCTCGCCAGGGCTTTTTTGGAATTTCCTCCCACAGACTCCAGGACTCCGTCATCTCTCGTGTTCTCCGGTTTTGCGACCTCCGACCTCAAACAAAGATCAATTATTTTTTTCTAAATTAAATAGAAAAGAGACAGATTAGGTACTTAGCACAATACCAATTTTACTCTTTCTAGCACATAAAAAAACAAAATGTATTCCAAAACATTTAGCTTGAGTCTTCTTATTCCTGAAACTAAGCACATGTTAGAGAGAAAACAACAATACACATAAGACACCATTATACATCAAAAAAATGTTTTTAACATTGTACCATAGTAATTCAACCTGATTCCAGTACTTTATATCAATGTTTATCACCTATGTTATTTTCATTTATATTTATCTCTACAAAAAAACATTATATCTATATTGTTTTATGTCTTGGGGCACTATGAGGACAACCTCCGTGTTTTTCTCAACATGTACTCAGGACACTTAAGCTGTCTCAACTTGCTCAAGTCTCCTGACTTCATGTTTGGGGTGACAGGGCTTGATTTGATTCACATGAACAAATTGTTCTGTCACCCTTTCACCCTCTGTCTTCAATATTTTGTAAACTATTGGGGACACCTTATCCACAATTTCAAATGGCCCTTGCCAGACTGCAAGAAATTTAGAATGTTTATGTTTACCTTTTCCAAAATGGAATTTATATACCTGACCCCCTATATTATACTCTTTCACAGACGCCTTTCTATCATAGTATGACTTTGCACTGTCAGCAGCTCTCTCCAAATTTCACTGTACAAATGCAAATGCATGTTGTAAATGCTTCCTCAGTACTTCCACATATTCATGAATTGTAGATGCACTCACAAGTGTTTGCTCATGTGTCCTGTATAATAAACGCTGTGGCAGTACCATCTTCCTTCCTGTTAACAACTCATGATGACTGATACCTGTTGCTTTGGCAGAAGTTGATCTGATTGCCATCAAAACCAGGGTAACCATAAATCCCAACTGGAACCTGCCTCCACTACGAACATCTTTAATATCTCCAAAACAGACCTGTTGCAACGTTTAATATTTCCAGAAGAGGCGGGCTGGTACGCAATGTGCAGTTTCCTTTTCACCTCCAATATCTGCCACACCTTACTCACCAAGGTGCTTGTGAAATGACTTCCTCTGTCTGACTCTATTCTTTGTGGTAATCTAAATCTTGAAAATATATGATTTACCAGTAATGTAGCTGCGGTTTGTGCACTACAATCTGGTGCAAGAATACACTCTATCCATTTCGATATCACACAAACCACGGTCAAAAGATAACGGTTCCCCCTACTCGACCTTTTACAGGCCCTACATCGTCAATTTTCAAATCTGACCATGAAAGGGTTAAGCCTCTTTTCATCAGTGGAGCTCTATGCATTGGTGAAGTGGGTTTAAATTGGGCACATACCAGACAACCCCTAGTGGATAATTCCATGTCTTGGGACATATGTGGCCAGTAAGCATAATCTTTCAGTATTCTAAAGTCTTTTGTGAACCTCTGTGTCCTGCAGTTATTGCATCATGTGCATGGTGTAGCATTAGCCCTGTGAATGAAAGGGGTACCACCCACTGTATCTGTCCTGTTATGGATTTTCTGATCATAAGTCAATCCTGTAGTCTAATTCGTTTTTTATTCTTTAATAACACCCTCAACTCTTCTTTTCCTGTACAATCATTTCCAGTTAAAGGATATTGTTTGGGCTCCATCAAATGATTATAATAGATCCCCAATATTGGATCATCTTTTTGCGCTTTAATCAGATCTTCATCTGGTGTATCATAACTCCATTGCACTACTGGTTTCTCTACCTCTTTTGGAGCCTTAGAGCGTGTAACTGCATCTATTTGTATTTCACCAATTAAGTGTTCAATGGGTGACAACTCTCCATTAACAGCCCCAATTGTGTCTAAGTGATCAGCTTTATCATTACCCTCCTTATCTTCTCCTGGAGTTTTTAAATGTCCACAAATGTTCCTCCAGTATACTGTTAAATCATTATCTTACACTAATTTGTCTATAGCCTGTATCATTTTCCCATGTTTGAGGGGCTTTTTATTATATGCGATCATGCCTCTTGCTTTCCAGCCAGGCAAACATTCTACAAAGCTATTTCGTGCATAATCAGAATCAGTCATTAGGACAATTTCACTGAATTTATTATCAACTGCAGTAGTAATTGCTTTATAAATGGCTGCTAATTCTGCTACTTGGCTACTCCTAGCCCCAATTCTCATTCCTATACTAGGAATGTCCTCAGATTTCAGCCAAACATTTCCTATCCCTGTTTACTGCTGTCATTTTCAATGTGAAAAGCACATCCATCAACATGTACAGTTGGTAAATTATTGCATGTCTTTTCATCAAATGCTTTGTGTGGTGATTGTTCAAACTCTTGCAAACTAGATTCCACCTCTTCTTTGTTTGATAAAGATTCAGCTGCACAGTCATGTAAATCTGCTAATCCTTGAACAACTTGGCTCTTTTTATTCTGGCCATACCTCACTTCTACAGGCAAGCCTTGCAATGTCTATGTCCATGAAGTAATTCTGGACTGTGCCAGATTGCCTGACCTAATTCTTTTACTTTGTAAAAACTGCAATGGTTGATGATTTATCTCAATGATTACCTTTTCTCCTTGAACAATGGGGCGGAATTGATGCAATGCCCACACAGTGGTCAAAAGGGCCTTTTCACATTCACTGAATGTAATCCCTACCTGGGAAAAAGCCTTACTTGCCTAAGCAATGGTTTTGTGGTTCAAATCATGTTTTTGAGATAACACTGCTGACAAACAATGTTCAGTGAAACCTATTTCTATAAAGAAATCTTGTTTTTTTTTTATGGGATACGCTAAACATGGTGCCTTTATGAGACATTCCTTTAATTTAGCAACTGCCTCAGATTGCTCCTTCTCCCATTTCCAGGGCGTATTCAGCTTCAATAGTTTAGTCAAAGGTTGAGTAATTTCAGCATAATTTTCAATACATTTCCTGTTATATCCCGTCATTCCTAATAAACTTTTTAAACCTTTCACATTTCTACGATCTTTCAATTTCTATATGGCCTCCACCTTTTTCTTATGTGGATTTAGTCCATGTTCAGTTACCTCATGTCCTAGGAAATTCAACTTTTTCTTGCACCATTGTGCTTTCTATAAAGATACTTTGGCACCCGCCTTTTGCAATTGGTCAAGTACATGTCTAATTTCCTCAAAGTGACTTTTTAAACTTTCATTTTTTATCAGGACATCATCTACAAAAACTATAGTTCCTGTTTCCGCTGCATCGGGCCTAGCCTTTCTCAAAAATATGCCACATTCGCTCCAACTATTGACATACCCAAATGTTGTTCTGTCCCATGCATATTGCATTTTATCAAATGATATTGAAAAGAAATTCTGAATATCCTCTGCCAGTGGCACACACCAATATCCAGATGTGAGATCTAATGTGGTAAATACTTTTGACCCATACACATGAGCAAGGCCTTGATCAATGAATGGCAGTGGCCATCTAGACACTGGCACTCTTTTATTTAACTCCCTCAAGTCTGCACACAGACACCGTTGACCTTTTGGCTTTAACACACCCAAAATAGGAGTGTTGGAGGTACTATGAATTAGCCTGATAATTCCCCAAGACTCCAAGTTTTTAATGATCTCTGCTAATGACTCTAAGCATGCCAGTGGTAATCGATATTGGTGCACAAATACTGGATTTCTACCACACCCCTCTGGTAATGTGGCAACATGTAATTTAGTTAGGCCGCAATCATATGCATCTTTGGCAAAAACGTATTTAAATTCCATAAATATTTTTCTCAATTCATTCTTTTCCTCTTATCCTCTGAGCGTGTGTCCTAATTTGCGGACACTGTCCGGTTCCCCAACATTTTGAAATAACTTTTTCAGACAATCCAAATTATTTTACAGTAAAAATTCACCATTGCACATGTCCCAGATAATGACCCTGTCTTTCCACATACTTTTTGGAACTTTTTGAACCTTTTGGGTGTTTGATCTGTTCGCGAAGCGCACCCCTTCACCCCTATAAAAGACCACACCCCAGCGCTGATCTTCATTGTACTTCTGGCTATTGCAGATTCACCTTTGCTGCCTTTGCTGCTCTTGCTGAGATTATCTCATCAACCCTGATGGCATCAATGGCTGCTGTTGCTACATCTGCCTCAGCACCACCCCCAAACCCTCCACCACCACCACCTCCCCAAAGGCCTGCAGAGGGGAACAGGCATGAGGATGTAGAGAATGAGGATGAAGAGGATGAAGAGAATGAGATCGAGGAACTCCCTACTACCAGCACTCGCCGGGAGTCTTCGGTGTGACGGTTGTTTACCATTCATGGTAACGTACCAAAAGCACGTGCGAACAAGGTCACCTGCAAACAGTGCAAAATGGTGCTGAGTTGTGGGAGACGTGGTTCATACAGCTTTGGTACGACATCCATGAAGCAACACCTAACGTCGTTCCACAGGGCGGACATTCGCTAGGTTGTACCTTGTGATAAACGTAGTAGGTTGAATTCCTCTACAGCATCCCCTGTTTCCACCCCTCTCACCACAAGAGACACTCCTGTGGGAGAGCGCATCCCTGCAGCTGATTCACAGGCCATGCATGATGCTGTTGACCCTTACCTTTCGAGGGTCACAATATTGTGTATGTACTGCGACGCAGTACTCTTTAGGGGGCAGAGTCTTCGAAGTGCTTTCGAGACCACAGACACGGAGCACCAGAAGACCTGCTACCTACCTAAGTAAGGCCCACCCTACATCTTCCTCTCTCCACCTGCCCTTTCTTATCCCCATGGTTGGTGTCCCTTCCTTACCCTCCTTTCCCCTCCTCTCCTAGTGTGTCGTGTGTAAAAAACCAAAAAATATGTAAAACAAAAATCCAAAAAAAAAGGCTCTTTTCAGAGCCGCCTTTCACAGTTTAAAAATATAAGTGGCAAATAAACAGTGCAGGGCCCTGTGCATTTTTTGGAAGTCTGCGGACAGTCCTAGGACATATACAATTTTAGGGTGCTGCCCTAGCAAAACCAATGCACTTTTCTCTGGGAGTAAGTGATGGCTCTGAAAAGAAAAATAGATGACTGTAATTACAAAAAAGGTTAGAATGCATTTTGTACATTTCACAGAAAAATCTGATTGCCAGCATAAGTAAGATGGACTCCATCTCTGCGAAAAATGTATGTGCTACGAAGCATAATATTTTAATTGTGAAAAGAGGACATGCCAACATCTCTTAGAAAGGCACAGACAGCCTTATTAACATTGCACCTCTCTTTCTCCATTTATGGACCAAATAAATAAGAACGCAGCCACATTTGCCTTTGCACAATATGAGAAAAAATTACTTGGGAATTTGGAAACATGTCCATAACCTTCCCAAATCCTTCTTTCATTGCAAATTGCAAAGAAATTCCAGACACATGTCCTAAACTGTTCCCTCAACAATTAATTATAATTATGTCTGGATGATGCTCTGTCTCTGAAGTAGCACAGAGAGGTACCAAGTCCAGCCACTTCATTCCACGCACTCCATGCCAGTACACTTCCACATGAGGGAATCCAAGATCTGCAGCTACTCCACAACGTTCCACATGCACCTCGAACCAATGTATCCATGAATCTCCCAAAATCCAGATGATCTGTTTTCAGAAACACACAGCCATAGCTATCTGTTCTTCTCTCAGGAAAAATACGTTCTGACAAAATCTCTCCTTACACAACACACCCAGTAAACTTTACTGACCAATCCCTAGTCCACTCATTCTCATTTGCATGCCTCTCCATCCCAGAATCCCTGTATGTAATTTGCACTGCCACAGACTACCGCCATGTCTACGGACATATCAAAAATCTGAGCGTGGCGAATGTAAATTTAAATAGTGTGCCCCGTTTCCCCTTTGAGGTTGGCTCTGAAAAGAGCCGTTTTTTTTGGTGTTTTTGCAGATGCCTGACAGACACCTGTTATTATGTATTTATTTGGGGTTTTTTTTCTTCTTATTTTACCACTAAAATCTTCACATAACCTTCTCCAAAGCACCCTTACATTCCAAAACAGCATGGCGTTTCCCAAAAAGATAAGGAAATGCCATCTTCTTCAAAATAAACAGCATTAATCGAATCAATATTCTCATTATTACAGAAAAACATACCAGCTCTAAGCATGAAAGCACACATGCCTCGATTGATTGCACACCTAGCAGTGTTTCGCTGAGGACAAAAAACAGAACTATTGTCCCTTATTGCCCTAGGTAGTAATCCAGCAAAAATTACTTTCGCACTTGGAAGGATGTTCATTACTGCTTGAACCAACTGTTCCAAATCTGCCAACAAAGTAGGGGCACTGACGTAGCCCAAATGGAAAGCACCATAGTGCAAAACTACCAGATGGGTACTGTTCATCCTGCGCACATCTTCACAAACTTTTAGAATTCGCTCTACATTGCAATCAGGCACAGCGCTCCACACCACCTCCACTCCTTTAACATCGAAATTGTTTGCCGCATGCCTGCATTGAGCATACTGCTGTAAAGCATGCACAAACATATCTCCGAGCACCAACACCCTGAATTTCTCCACCTCTGTCATCTTCACTAAACACACTCTCTTTCTACACAAATCCACAACGTCAACATTTAATTGGCTGATCCCTACAGTCCCCTTTCCATACTGGATTTGCTGGAAAACCCTGGATGTGTCACGCCCTATCCGTGGACAGCCGTGGTGTCCGCTCGGCATGTAACCCTTTCCACATCACTCTCAGAGCCATTCCCTCATTGGATACAGCTAAGCAGTCACACAACCATCCACCAATCACATCCAAGACCTCTACATCTTACTCCATCATCAGAGTTCCGCAATTCAAATGTACTGTTGACCACTCTGAGTACAAGTCTCATATCATTGGAAAGCACCTACTACAAAAACTACTCTACAAGTCTCCAAGAATTATACTTACAGCTGCATTGATAGCCATATGCATGAGTACAAACTGCAGGTATGCATATTTTATTCAAAGTACATGTACAACTCTTATGAATCCATCTAAACAGAGTAATGCCACTAAACCTGCGTAACCTACACATACATGCCAACCCTCCCAATTTAAGCGTGGGACTCCCGATTTTTCATTGAAAAATCACACTATTTGTTACTGTCTCCCGCATAACCTATAAATGCATGCCAACCCTTCCGATTTAGACGCAAGACTCCCAATTTTTCATTGAAAAATCGCACTATTTTTTACTGTCTCCGGCCTAAATTAATGCTAATCCCAATGAAATCCTATGGGAAAAATAAATGTTACCGATTGCTGTGGTGAAATCTCCCTCTCAGGTGCTCCCGATTGTTGGCATGTCTGCCTATAAAAAAAACGTATTAAAATGTTTCCCATCTACTATAATCAACTGTCACTTCAAAACCTGTCTGCTATCTACAACACAGCTTTAAAAAACCAAGTGAATTTCATACACTTAAAATTGTAATCATTTGCAAAGCATGTTGAACTAACATATTGTAAATAAAATATAAAGGCTGCACATAGTCAAATGAAATGCATGCATACACTATGGTCAGATATCAAACAAGAATACTACTACAAAAACATAAAATTCAACTTCTACATTAACATCAGTGCTATAAACAAACAAAATTACTAACTTCTTTCTTTTACAATTGCAGTGAAGACCACTCTCCTGCAAATCAGCAGCATCTGAACTACAACAACATATCCGAAGAAACCTGCTAATTCCACAAAATGTTCTTAAACACAATGGGCCTCATTAGGACCCAGGCGGATTTCGCGGTGCTAAATGCACCGCGAAGCATGGCGGAAAGCCGCCGATAGCGCCATGGGGGTTGGCGGATTTACCGCCCCATTCCGACCTCGGCGGAGCGGTAAATCCCCAATCCCCATTCTGCCCTTCCCCATTCCCATTCTTGCCCCATAGGGTATAATGGGAGTGGGGAAGGAGTTAATTACGCCACCGTAAAATACGGTGGCGTAATTAACAACGAGGTCCCGTAGCGCCATGGTTTTCTCCGGCTGGTAAAACCAGGCGGAGAAAACCTCCATGGCGCTACGGGAACTCGTAGTATGGCGGAGAGGTACGCCATGCACTACGCTGGCGTAATACCCTCTCCGCCAGGGTCCTAATGAGGCCCAATGTGTGGTTCATTCATTTAATTTGCGCACCGAAAAAAACGGCAGTTTCTGAACCATTCTGCCCACAAATCCTCATTTATTAAACAGGGATTAGCAGGCAGAATGGCACACAAATCCCTGTTTTTTTGGAACACAAATAACATACTCAGGGGTCGATTCATGGAAATAATGTGCGCCGAAAATTCCCGCACAGAGGTGCCAAAACCTGCGAATCGCAGTAAAAGTGCGAAAATCGCAGTGCAAGTGCAAAAATCGCAGGGAAAGCAGCGCACATCGATTCATGGAAGTCCGTGCGCGAGAAAAACATTGGATGTGCGCTAAAAATGTGCGCCGCGCACGCCGGCGCACCGGTCATCCAACAGCGTGCGCCACGGCCACTGCGAATCGCACAGAGCGCGGCGCACATCACAAAAGTAGGCGGAACACGGGGCGTAACACTCGGAATGGGGAACAACGCGTGAAAATATGGGCGTCACGGGGGAAGTACAGGAGGCAATTGTGCAGAACGCCCACATGCTCGCCTACAACCCGTATTCATGGAATGGAATAGGGCAAACCAGCGCACGGTCAAAGACGTACAAAGGGCCAAACAAGTACGCCACAATAAAGCAGGCGGTAGCGCACCTGCGACTGAAAAAAATGTGCGCCAAAATGTGCGCTAACAAAAAGCACCCATATACAGCCATGATGAATGGGCCATACAGTGGCCCTCTAGGACAAATGAGGTGCAAAGGGGCACCGACAAACACGGAAACCCGCTGTGTGAAAAATAGCGTATGCGCGTGTTCCTGGGTGCGCGGGAAATTCCACACGCGATAAGCCTGGGTACGTGTACTACGGGGTGCGCGGGAAGTTCCACACGCGATTGGCCTTGGTAGGTGTACTTCGGGGTGTGCGGGAAAATCCACACGCAATTGGCCTGGGTATGGGTACTTCGGGGTGCGCGGGAGTTCCACACGCGATTGGCCTGGGTACGTGTATTCCGAGGTGTGTGGGAAGATTCACACGCGATTTCAGCAGGGTACGTGTATTTCGGTGGTGCCAGGGAATGCTACATGTGATTTGGCCATGTGGGTCCTCCCAGGTGTTCCCTCTACACCCTCCACGGCCCCTGCAGGCAGCCCACACCACAGGGTATTACCCTGCACCCCTGCTCATGTCCCACAGGCAACCCATCCACCATGGCCATGCCCACAAGCCAACCCACATATCACCTTGCACTACTGATCACCAACACATGTCTCCCATCACCCCCACCCCCCAGCAGTGCAGAGGCAGCCTCCACCAGGCCCCCACTCATGTCTCCCATCACCCCCACCCCCCAGCAGTGCAGGGGCAGCCTCCACCTGGCTCCCACCCATGTCCCCCTGCACCCCCACCCCCCAGCAGTGCAGGGGCAGCCTCCACCAGGCCCCCACTCATGACTCCTATGACCCCCACTCCCCAGCAGTGCAGGGGCACCCTCCACCAGGCTCCCACACATGTCCCCCTGCACCCCCACCCCCAGCAGTGCAGGGGCAGCCTCCACCAGGCCCCCACCCATGTCTACCATCACCCACACCCCCCAGCCACCAGGGGCAGCCTCCACCAGGCTCCCACTCATGTCTCCCATCACCCCCACCCCCAGCCACCAGGGGCAGCCACCACCCGGCTCCACACATGTCCCCCTGCACCCCCACCCCCCAGCCTCCAGGGGCAGCCTCCACCAGGCCCCCACTCATGTCTCCCATCACCCCCACCCCCCAGCAGTGCAGGGGCAGCCTCCACCAGGCCCCCACCCATGTCTACAACCACCCCCACCCCCCAGCCACCAGGGGCAGCCTCCACCAGGCCCCCACTCATGTCTCCCATCACTCCCACCCCCCAGCAGTGCAGGGGCAGCCTCCACCAGGCTCCCACACATGTCCCCCTGCACCCCCACCCCCCAGCCACCAGGGGCAGCCTCCACCAGGCTCCCACACATGTCCCCCTGCACCCCCACCCCCCAGCCACCAGGGGCAGCCTCCACTAGGCCCCCACTCATGTCTCCCATCACCCCACCCCCCAGCAGTGCAGGGGCAGCCTCCACCAGGCCCCCACCCATGTCTACCACCACCCCCCCCAGCCACTAGGGGCAGCCTCCACCAGGCCCCCACTCATGTCTCCCATCACCCCCACCCCCCAGCAGTGCAGGGGCAGCCTCCACCAGGCCCCCACCCATGTCTACCACCACCTCCACCCCCCAGCCACCAGGGGCAGCCTCCACCAGGCCCCCACTCATGTCTCCCATCACCCCCACCCCCCAGCAGTGCAGGGGCAGCCTCCACCAGGACCCCACCCATGTCTACCACCACCCCCACCCCCCAGCCACCAGGGGCAGCCTCCACCAGGCCCCCACTCATGTCTCCCATCACCCCCACCCCCCAGCAGTGCAGGGGCAGCCTCCACCAGGCCCCCACTCATGTCCAACTCATGTCTTCCTGCACCCCCAACCCCCCAGCAGTGCAGGGGCAGCCTCCACCAGGCTCCCACACATGTCCCCCTGCACCCCCACCCCCCAGCCACCAGGGGCAGCCTCCACCAGGCCCCCACTCATGTCTCCCATCACCCCCACCCCCCAGCAGTGCAGGGGCAGCCTCCACCAGGCCCCCACCCATGTCTACCACCACCCCCACCCCCCAGCCACCAGGGGCAGCCTCCACCAGGCCCCCACTCATGTCTCCCATCACCCCCACCCCCCAGCAGTGCAGGGGCAGCCTCCACCAGGCTTCCACACACGTCCCCCTGCACCCCGATCCCCCAGCCACCAAGGGCAGCCTCCACCAGGCCCCCACTCATGTCTCCCATCACCCCCACCCCCCAGTAGTGCAAGGGCAGCCTCCACCAGGCTTCCACACATGTCCCCCTGCACCCCCACCACCATCCAGCCACCAGGGACAGCCTCCACCAGGCCCCCACTCATGTCTCCCATCACCCCCACCCCCCCAGCAGTGCAGGGGCAGCCTCCACCAGGCTCCCACACATGTCCCCCTGCACCCCCACCCCCAGCCACCAGGGGCAGCCTCCACCAGGCCCCCACCCATGTCTCCCATCACCCCCATCCCCCAGCAGTGCAGGGGCAGCCTCCACCAGGCTCCCGCCCATGTCCTCCTGTACCCCCACCCCCCAGCCACCAGGGGCAGCCTCCACCAGGCCCCCACTCATGTCTCCCATCACCCCCACCCCCCAGCAGTGCAGAGGCAGCCTCCACCAGGCCCCCACCCATGTCTACCACCACCCCCACCCCCCAGCCACCAGGGGCAGCCTCCACCAGGCCCCCACTCATGTCCAACTCATGTCTCCCTGCACCCCCACCCCCCAGCAGTGCAGGGGCAGCCTCCACCAGGCTCCCACACATGTCCCCCTGCACCCCCACCCCCAAGCCACCAGGGGCAGCCTCCACCAGGCCCCCACTCATGTCTCCCATCACCCCCACCCCCCAGCTGTGCGATTTGCCTTGGTATGTGTACTTCGGGGTGCGCGGGAAGTTCCACATGCGATTAGCCTGGGTACGTGTACTACGGGGTGCGCGGGAAGTACCACACGCGATTGGCCTGGGTATGTGTACTTCGGGGTGCGCGGGAAGTTCCACACGCGATTGGCCTGGGTACGTGTACTACGGGGTGCGCGGGAGGTTCCACACGCGATTGGTTTGGGTACATGTACTTCGGGGTGCGCGGGAAGTTCCACACGCGATTGGCATGGGTACGTGTACTTCGGGGTGCGTGTGAACTTCCACAAGCGACTGTGCCTGTGAGAGTGGGGTATGTGTATTCCAGGGGTGGGCGGGAATATTTACTCGCGACTGGGCCTGGGAGAGCATGCTACGTGTATTCCTGGGGTGGGCGGGAAGATTCCCACGTTCGCCTACGACGTGCCGAAAAATAAATGGTCCAATCCTGAAACACGTACGCCAGCATGAAGCAGGCGTACGTCGACCCGCGCAGCATAAAAGTGCGCGCAAACAACAAACAAGCTCATACGCCAGGATGAACATACCGTTCCTAGCAGCAGTGGCTGTGGGTTACCAAAGGAGGAGGATAGTGAGGGCCAGAATTTTCACTCCCAGAACCAGCCTTTTTGGGATGCCTGATGACCAGGTGTATGGGAGGTACAGGTTTCCACCACACACAATACTGGACCTGGTCATTGAGTGGGAGGATGACCTCACATCACCCACCCTGTGCTCCCAAGCACTCAGCCCCCTGGAGAAGGTCCTCAATGTACTGCACTTCTTGGCCACAGGATCATTTCAGTGGACAAGTGCCATAGTGGGTGGGGTGTCACAGGCCACGCAGTCACGCTGCCTACACCAGGTCTTGAACATCATCACTGCACGCCCATCAGTCCGTAGGCACATCTACCTGCCCAGGACACCTGCAGAAAGGCAGGCTGCCACCCTCGATTTCTACGGTGTGGCACAATTCCCAAATGTGCTAGGTGCCATTGACTGCACCCATGTGGCACTACGTCCCCCCAGGGCATCTGAGTACATCTATAGGAACCGCAAGCACTGGCATTCCATCAACGTGCAGGTAGTATGTAATACTAAGGGAATCATCACCTCAGTATATGCCAACTATCCAGGGTCCACCCACGACAGCTTCATTTACCGAATGTTTACCGTAAACTGGGACCTAGAAGCTGGGCGGCATGGCGATACATGGCTGCTTGGTGAGTATGAATGCCACTGCACATGCATGCATGTCAGATGCAGAGTTATGTCACTACCCCACTAATGATACTCATCACCTCCTCACCAGGGGGCAGTGCCTACCCTCTGAGCACCCACATGATGACGCCAATTCGGAACCCCATCACGCCTCCAGAGGTAAGATACAACACAGCCCATATTGCAACCCGGGGCATAGTGGAGCGCACATTCGGAGTGCTCAAGTCATGCTTTCGATCCATTGACTGTTCTGGCGGGCAGCTGTTATATGCGCCCCCAGTAGTGTGCAGGATCATAGTGGCAGCATGTGTCCTGCACAATGTTGCAACACGCCGGGGCCTGGCTGTGGACATGGTGGTGCCCCCACATCCCTAACCACATGCACACCCGCTGCGCATGGGAGGGGAGAGGGCACGGGGTGAGGCAGCCCGTACGCAGCTGGTGGCTAATTACTTCACATAGAAATCACACCCCAGTGGAGTGCACACAACCCTGGCACATACCATCTGATAAGCAATGATGACTCGACCTGACAATTAAGACGAACAAAGGGACAGTCAACTGTCAGAACCATAGCAGCCTGAGATTGTTCATGTGGAAGTGTCACAATGTGTGCATCCCTACCTACACAAACACCACCAATGCAGTGTCATTAAAAGACACTTCCATGCTGCAGAGATGAATACCCACTCGCAAAATACTACATGAAAACAGTGCCATGTCACCCAACCCCTCCCCGGCACGGCCACACAACACACCATGGCATGTCATGCAATGTGAGAGGAAAGAAATTAATCCCCACAACATGCCCCAAGTGTCACCAGCTACAGTGTCCCTAATGGAAACATGTCCACACATGAAATGCTCACAGTAATGCAGGACCTACAACACACATTACCAAATACTTACCAAGAATACCAATCACCTACACAACCTCCAACCTACCTTAAACATGACATTACAGACTTGCTAGCCTCACTACCTGATGATACCAGCCCTCCGAACACTTCCAAGTATACAGTGTTAGCGCCACGCAAGAGTGTAGGTGCACTGCTTACAACATGGACTCCAGTTCCAAGGTGGACCGCATTGTGAAGACATGAGGAATGAGATGGATGCAGAGGCACATATCAATACACCATGCAGTGTACAATACAACAACAATATGCACTATTAATGTATACACAGTATTGACTACAGACTGCCCACACAGCTCATGGGAGTCCAATGTCACCTTGTACGTCAATGTCACTTGGGCACACCCTTTGCAAGCCCATGGAAACGGGAAGCAGGAGGGGTGTGTGACACAAAAACCCAAATTCATGACAAGCCTGCATGTGCCCAGCCACAATGCAGCGTATGCCCACGGGAGCCACACAACGCAACACACTGTCCCAAAAAAAAAATAAAAAATCAAAAATGGCCATTAATGGGCCCGGGGGGGTGGGGGAGGCCACCCAGGAGGTCCGAGGACAGGGTGCACACCAAAACCCACCTGTGTGGATCTTGCGGAAAAAAAAAACACCTCCATGGGCTCATGGCCTACACGGCTACCCTATTGTGGGGGTATCACTGCTGTCGCTCTCCTCACCCTCTGCAGCTGCATCAGGAGGTGGTGGCACTATGGGAGGCAGCCCACGCAAAGCCCTAGTCTGTTCCTCCATGGCTGCAAGCATGCGGGTGTTGTAGGTCTCGTTCTGGAGGATAAGTGTGCGGAGGTCCCCATGCCACAACTCACGGGATGCCCGGACCTCCGCCCTAGTTGCCTGCATCTCAGCTGAGAGCGTACGTGTGAGACGCTCCAGCTGCTGTTCTGTCCTCCTGTTTGTTGAAGCCTCAAGCTCAACAAGAGTCGTCCTGAGGTGAAGGAGTTCCACCCTCAGGGCTTCCCTGTGGCCCTGGGACTCTATGGAAATGGCTTCCTGCAGAGTCGCCAGTGCCGCCCGCCTGTCCCTGTCGGACGCCAACATGTCCTCCCTGTGTGACTGGCAGATGGAGTGGTTGCCTGCTGTAGTCGCTCCATCAGCCTTTCGGGGGGGACAATGGAAGAGGCCACCCTATCCATGGCCTGAGCCATCATCTCTGATGATGCTGCCTGTTGGGTTGCCATACCGTATATGGATTGCTCCCATGCGGTATTGCCAGGTGGCTGACGGCCACCACGTCGGCGGGCACCACACCTGTCTGGGGCAAGGCGAACTGCGCCTTGCTGTGCCGGTACTGCCTGAGGCTGCAGGACTGCATTCCCCCTCTGATCTGCTGGCCCAGGAACAGGATCAGATGTTGCGGAGTGTGACCTTGCCTCCGTAACCACCAAAGGCGTACCTGCCAACACTGACATCCCCATTGAGGGTTCTAACCCTGGTGCAGGTGGGTCGGACAGAACAGAATCCCTCCCAGGAACACTCACCTGCAACGGCACATAGGTCTCATCATCCGAATCGACACCTGAATACGGCTCGGGGTAGGTGCAGCCAGAGACACCCCTTGAGAGCACGACCTGCAGCAGTTGTGGGTTCTCACCCACCACCACACCACGTCCCTCACTGGTGGTCGGTCGGCCCTCAGACCCCTCCTGGGTCTGCACCATATCCACAACCCCAGTAGTATCAAGTGCGTCATCCCCTGCAAAGACATAAAAGAAAACAAATGGAAACAGGCATTAGCACTATGGCACACAATTAGGGCTGAGAGGCTACAGAAACAGTACTTGATTGACACATGTCCCACATGACTAAAACCCTCCCATGCATGCACCGTCACTGCGTGTGAAGGGGAGGCAGATGGCACACATTGATGACACCAAGATGAACACATTTGCTGCATGCTGCCTAGCAGTGGCATCACACATTGGCCAGTGATTGGCAGGTCAAATACACATGCCATCACACAGATGGCATGTACCCTAGCCATGAAGTGAAGAGGGAGAGGAGGTCACCAATTGTTCATTCAGTCCAGTTTGCTCATGTAATTGATTTTTTCATTGAAATGGTTCAAATGTTTAACCTGCAGCTGCCAGTCCAAAATGGTCCTATGGCACAGGGACATGTCTAAACTAATCATGTCCAGGAAACTAAGCCAGTCCACTGTACCATAGCCATGTCAGACATGTGACAATAGGACTGAGAAATCCTGAGTAAAAGTGGTGGTATGCAAACAATCTGCCTGAATAAACAGAGGTAAATAAGCAACAATGTTGTGGCAAGATGACACTCCAAGGGCAACTGGCGTGGTGTTGGGCTGGATGTCTATTTTTGGCAGAAGGGATGCTGCTATACCCAAATGCTGGTGCCAAGAATGTATAGGAAGAGGCACATGGGTGACCCAAACCACTCAGGCACACACACCCTCACCTGGAAGCCAAACAGAAGGCCTCCCACACACACCATGCACATGGATGACACACACATGCATGTGCACTCACCGGACAATGCCTCGTAATCTGCCAGTTCTCCCACGCCTTGGATCTGTTCCTCCGTGACGATGGTCCCAGTAACCTTCTCATGTGGAGTGAGTTCTATGTCGTCTGCTGGAGACCCACCTCCAGTCACTAGAGTTGCGGCATGACTTGAGGCCAGCTTATTCTTTGCCCTGCGCTTCAGGTCATTCCAGCGCTTGTAGCATTCATTAGCTGTGCGCCTCACGATTCCAAGGGCACTTATGATGTCCGCAATGGTCTGCCAGTGTGCCTGACGTTGTGCAGGTGTGGTCTTGGATCCTGCAACAATCACCATTTCGCGGTCATGTGCGGACACATACTCTACAAGTGAATTCAGTTCGGCCTAATTGAAGTTGGGCTTCCTTGACAGGCCGGACTGTGTAGCCGTGTCTGGGGCATCAGCCTCTACTGGACGAGCACTCTTCCTCTTCCGCTTGGAAGGTGGTGGGGATCCTGAGTGTCCTACGCTGCTCTGGACACTAGGGGCAGGAGCGTGGGATTGCACACTCAGCATGGGA
The DNA here is from genome assembly GCF_040938575.1 of Ambystoma mexicanum. Classification (NCBI taxonomy): domain Eukaryota; kingdom Metazoa; phylum Chordata; class Amphibia; order Caudata; family Ambystomatidae; genus Ambystoma; species Ambystoma mexicanum. The sequence goes on along the minus strand of NC_090936.1, from coordinate 549,129,036 downwards.
ATTGGTGCAGGCATTAGCTTAAGTGTGATGGTGTCAGGGGGAATGTCAGCATGATGGACACTGTCCTGGCTGGGTGTGTGAGAGATGGGGTGGATGGAGCCGCAGCTGCCCCTGCAGCCTCCCCAGCCTGCCTACGCGGGGCAGCAGATGTCCTAGCTGCCCCTGATCCATGTGGCCTGATGACACCAACGTTCACCGGCGCACGTGGCCTAGACCTGCTGACCTGGAAGTCAGCCATGGAGTCACCCTGTGCCAGGTCTGGTTCCACAGTGGGCTGGTCCAACAAGGGCTGAGCATGGATGGTGTCAGCCACGTTAACCTCAACCAGGGGGGGGGCATGGGTGTCCCTGACTGCTCCTCCACACATGGGGGGCTAGGGGCACCCTGCAAGTCACGGCCACGTCCCCTACCGGATCCATCACCTTGGGGCTCGGCCACCTTTGCCACCGTACGGCTTGGTCGCCTCCCAGCCATGGCACTGATGTTATTATGCGTATGGGAGTCGATGTGAACTATTGTCCTGGGCAATTAGGGGTCAAAGGGGTTGGGTACCAGATGGTAATCATACCCTTGTGCTCTAGCAAGGCTCTAGCAAGGCTGTATGTCACCCCTGGGGAAAGATGACGCACAGGCACCCCAAAAAAGGGAAGTAAGGTGCACGCAACCCCTCCTAGACCACGTGCGTGGAAAAATAAACCTGCACTACGCTGTGGCACCCAGAATCACAAGAATGAAGGTATGCGTGTCACACGGAGCCTAGAATGACCTCTGAAGGGGTACGCTACACACGGGGCAAGCACAGATTTTAAATACGTGCTCGACTCACCGTCTGCCAGGAACAAAAGCGTGAAAAATATGCGCATGTGCGCGTTGGCAACACCCCCGCCAAAAGAAGAATTGTACGCTGTCTGAGGAGACAGGACAACAGTAGAAGGGAACGCTGTTTGAGGAAACAGGCCCAGGAAAAAGAGGAAAAGAGAAAAAGCTGTCAGAGGTAACAGGGAGTACGAACTGGAAACGCCGTGAAGTAAATCGCATGTGAACCGACAAGAAGTACAGATTTCACCCACTCGCTCTCCACGAAAAGCACGTACAAGGAAATGGCGTTCTACACGTACCTTTTATACACACGGACGCGCATACGCAATGAGGCCATTTCCACCAATTACGCGCTTTGACACTCGGACGTGTATCTCTTTTTTTTTACACGCGCCATTCTCTACGGCCATGCGCGTGACATCACAGCTGCGCATGGTGGCCTTTGGGCCAATGAAATCGCATATGCGAGCACACGTAGTAAAACTGCACGTCCGAGTGTCATCGCGTGTAATCGGAGGGAAGTGAGCGTACATGCGATTGGCCTGGGTACGTGTATTTCTGGGGTGCGCAGGAAGTTTCACACGCGATTGGTGGAAATCCACGTGTGCTCTGTCATCACGTGTAATGAGGGAAACACCGGCGCGTGTCACGTCACAGACGTGCTTACGCGATAAGGGCCTTTGGTCCAATGAAATCGCATATGCGTGCTGACGTGCATACGCGCTAAGGGCCTTTCCTCGATTTACATGCAGACGTGCAGGATTTTCACGTGCCAAATCACTCCATATCAAGCTGGCCACGCGTAAGCACATGGAAGACCTCGCTCCTGCCCACAAGGCTGAATTACTGCCCCCCAGAGCCCCGAGCACGCTCCCACCTGCCATCTGCTGCTGCCTAACTGCCTGCTGCCCATGTGCCCTGCCATTTGCTGCCTGCACATCAGCCAGGGGTGCTGTTGCTGTGACCACCCCTGCTGGAACCGAAGACTCCCGACTGGGATTCCATCGCTCCACAGCCCAGCCCCAGGACCCAGTTGCCCACCCACTCCTGCCTCTGGGGTTGTCATGTCGGGCACTGCAACATCTGGCACCACTGACAACCCCCGGCCAGAGAGGCAGAGGGGCACCAGCTTCAGTGCCAGGGAAGTTGGTGTCCTGGTGGAGCAAGTCCTGGGGCAGTATGATGCCCTCTACGGAAGTGTGCGCGCCGACAAGGAAGGACAGACTCGGATCTGGATGGACATCGTGACTGCCATCAACGCAGAGGGGGTGGCAGTCCGCGACTTCCAACATGTCAAGAAGCGCTGGGAGGACTTCAGGTCCAGGACCCTGAACAAGGCCCGGCGCCTCTTGAAGGCAGCGGATGCTAAGGGGCGCCGGGGCCACTTGTCGGAAGATCAGATGAGGGTCCTGGAACGCATATCCCCAGCGCTCCACGTCCAGGTCCTTGAGAGGCAGAGCCGTCTGGAGTCGAGCGGTAAGTGTACATGCATCATGATTGTAAGCTGTGCGTGTGGTGATGTGCCAGTAGTGTGCCGGTTGCACATCTGTTTGTATGGGGCCGAGTATGGGTGGGGGTGTACAGGACCGTGAGGCTAACACATGCGAGGGCTGTCATGTGTGAGACATGGATGGTGCTTGTGTGTGTAGGCTTGCATGCCAAATGCAGTTGTGTGGGCACACATGTTTGGATGAATGTGTATGTAAGTGGGCATGTTTGTGATGTCACGCATGTATGTTGTTTTCAGCTGCATGAATCAACACTGTGTACATGTGCATATGTGTGTATTTGACAAGGGTGCAACAGTGATGCAACATGGATGCATGTGACAGCGGGATGTGGAAGCCTGATTGGCAGATGTGACATGGATGCCCATCGGAACACTGCGACAGTTGGCTGAGGTGTACACATGCATGCAAGTGTGGTGGTGTGCGTGCATGTGTAGTGCACTCCCTGTGTTGCATGTGATGTCTGGATCACCTTTGCCTGCTCATGCTGTTGTATGTGTATGGATGGTGCTGGCAGTTGCGATGTGGATGTGGTATGGCTCATATGTGCAAGTTGAAATGACATGTGTGTTGCCGATTGTGATGCCATGTCTGAGGTTTGCCAATGCCACTCATGTGCAACTGTCATGTGTGTATGTGTCCATTGTACAGTGCCCTGATGCCTGTGTTTTATTTCTCCCTGTCTGCAGCCTCAACTGATGAAGAGGGCGGAGAAGGTGCTGTGGAGCACAGCGGCAGGGATCGCACCTCCAGCCGGAGACGCAAGGCCCGGCTCCCCTCCCAGGTTGTGATCTCGTCGGGGAGTGAGGAGTCCGGTGCCACGTCCCAGGCCGCAGCTGCCGGGGGGAGGTCCAAGAGGCAGAGGTCGGAGTTGGACTCCTCGGCAGCAGAAGGGGCAGCTGGGACCCCACAGGGCCCAACGGGGGTAGATGGCACGGAGTCATCCAGGTTGGTGGGGGGTTTGGTGGAGGAGGAGGCCGTGCAAGCAACAGAGACGGGTCTGGAGGTGGGGATTCCACTGGTGCTAGTGGTGCAGTGCAGGACCAGGGACAGGAGGCAGCACAGGTCACCGCGGAGGTGCCTGTGTGCAATCCTGTCCCTGATCCTGTCACTGCATCATCTTGCACCAGCAGGGATACCTACGTGCAGACCCGTTTTCAGGCAGGGGATGAGCTCACGACAACTGGCCTTCCTCTGCCTGCGGACGTGGCTATCCGGGTCCGGGTTGAGCCTGTCCTGACTGGTGTGGCGTTGCGTCAACGGGCCATGCGAGGTGATCTGCAGTCGTTTCACGAGGAGACTGCACGTCATCTCGAATGGCTCGTTGACCACGTCGGCCTACTGGGACAGGTCACCCAGGCCGGATTCCTCCGTTTGATGGGGCTTGCTATGACCCCCTCCTCAACTGAACCCCCTATGCGCCAGTCGTCCTCTGTGCCATCTTCCCACCCATCAGTCACCTGGGTGCCCTGTGGAGCTGCCTCTGACGGTGCGGCCAGGCTGGTGGAGGAGGCATCCCTGCCACAGTCGGGAGTCGGACGTCCAGCAGGGGTGGCCACATCAATGACTGCACCCCAGCCAGCAGAGGATGTGCAGGCAGCAGGAGGCAGTGCACGGGCAGAGGCGCAGGAGCAGCAGCAGAAACGTGGTGGGAGCCATGATGGCTCAGGGCCTTCCACATCGGAGGGGCAGGCATCGGGCGGAGGGCAGGAGGACCCAGGATGGGAAGTGTCTTCCGTGTGTCAGCGGTTGGGCCACGCCATAGATGCGGAGCGGCAGCGGGCGGAAGAGGCACGGCTCACGATGGTCAGGGCGGAGAACTCCATGCGGAGGGCCCTGAGGCGTGCCGAGTGCCTCGAGGCAATCCGCAGGGAGTTTGGGGGGTACATGTGGACGGCCCTGCGGACCCTCGGGGCCATGGAGGAGGAGCGCCTCCGGGACATTGAGCAGGAGTTCGATGATGCCTGTAAGAGGATTCAATTCAGCACTACAGCCAAGTTAACGCCTAGTCTAGAATACTGAATGAAAACCCTTATTGATATATCTTTAGGTCCAGTTCATGCGTTCTGGATGACTACCCTTGTATAACACCCCTCTCTTGGAATCCCCCTGACCCCACTGAGCCAAGAAGTAATTCTGTTTTGCAAGTTTAAAAGGTTTATTTGATAAATTAAAATATATATCACACTTTTTAATAAATTAATAATTGAATATCACACTTAATCTGATATGGTAAATATTAACAACGGAGAATCTGGCACTAGCACACTTCTTTAATCACTAATGAGTTGACATGAAATGGATAAGGTAGCACACTGGTAAATAGGAACAAAAGTATAATGTGGTAGAGGATGCTTTATGTAGGCTCAGGTGGATGCAATATTCAATGAATGCAGTACAGAAAATACGCAATATGATTTCAACCAAACAATGTAATCACTTTTCTCTGGCTACTCCCCTCCCCCCCTTGATGCAAGGCAAGGAAATGGAAGGAAAACACACAGTTCTCAGAAATGCAATCAACTGTAATTCAGTTCAATCCAGCAAGCTTAAACAGAAGTTTGAAAACACAGGCAAATGCTTTGATAGGTGCTAGCAATGAATGAGAAATATGCTGGAAACGCTCTTAATTCCCTTTTAGAGGTTCAGGATGAGTGGTATCTAGTTAATATTGGTCCAGGCTCACACTAGCAATGATGCAGGGATAGTTAGCAGGTTAAACGAATTTCTGGCAAATGGAAAGCAAACAGCAGCAGTTTTTACATGTGAAGAAATTGCAAATCGCGGTAAAATTCGCGGATGCGCCGAGCGCTATTACAAAGGAACCGCAAGGACTATCTCTACCGTTTTGGGGTCCTGGGAAAGCCTGGGATCTCAGCTTCCAAATGAAAGTTATTGCAAGTCTCTAGCCCAAACGGTTGCGGAGATATGAGTAATTTAGTAAAGGTCGTTTTTGGTTTTGTAAATTTTAAACGCACACTTTTTCAAAATGACAAATTTTACTAGAAATGACAGGTGACAGATAGGAGGCAGTTCTACTTAGGTTAAATAGATTGAATTAGATTAATTTAAACTAAGAGATGTGTTCTGAGTTTTGCTAAGTACTCACAAGAGATTTTGAACAGGAAAGCGACTTGGTCACGATCTTCAGTCTGGTCAGGTCTTTCCGGATTCTGCTCACAGCGCCTGGTCTGGTCTCGGCTAGGCACAGCACTGCTTTCTCTCTGGTCTGGCCTCTGCTAGGCACAGCACTGCTTTCTCTCTGGTCTGGTCTCTGCTAGGCACAGCACTGCTTTCTCTCTGGTCTGGTCTCTGCTCTGGATAGATTGAAGTCTCTAGTTTGGCTTTCTGGAGTTTGATGGAGGTAAGTATGGATTTTTCCGGCAGGGCTTCCAGCGGCAGATGAAATTGAATCTCTCTATGTGTCCTGACTCTCTGCTTTTATCTGTTTCTTGAGAATGGGTGTGTGTGTTGCATCACTAGACTTGCCCCTCTCATTCGTCATTGGTCAGGCTTCCATTCCTCCGCTTGATTGGCAAACTGAACTGTGAGTCAGATTGATGTCATTTTATGATCTCTTGAAACAACCTCCCTTATCATCTGTGCACCCAAATATATATATGATCAAAATCCATACTTCAGAGTTACACAGTTGTTTGAAATTACATATACATGGTGTGGCTGAATTTAGCCATGTCTATGTCCAAATCTGCTCATTCTCGGAGCTTGCATTCAAAGAGTGTACATAATTGACTTTTTAACTGCTTTTTCAATTTCCGACATGGACCCAACTTTACATACATGTGTGCAGGGGGTAGGGACATTAACTGATGAAGTTTCAGATTTTTAACATGCACACATTTAGAGTAATATCCACTTTTCCGCTAAAACCCCCCTGAACATACCACCGGTTCCTACCACGTCTTAAACTGTGGGCAGAAAAATCACAAGAATTATGGTATCATTTATAAAATTTTCACATGTCCGCACTATGAATTATCCCCCTTTTTATAAAACCATATCCTTGCTGCAGGGGTGTGTCTTTTCAGGTCACATGGTACAGAAACCAGTCTTTCCAGTTTCTGCCAAGCCAGCTTGCTTCTCACAGGCAGTGCCCCTCCCAGCTTCTCCAGGAGGAAGCCACTTTTTACGACGTCTGTAATAAAAACCTTTGCCTGAGTGGAGAGGGCTTTGTTCACTCTCTGGCAGAGCACAGGAAATTCAATTATCAGATAGATGGCATATCCTTAGTGTGGGCAGCAAAAGGAACATTGGCCTGGGAACATAGTTGTGACTCAAGTTTCACTCCTGATGGGATCCGTTGCTAGGCAAAATCAAGTTCCTTAAGCCAGACCTTCAGCTAACTTTTTGTTGCTTTTAAAATAACTTGTAATTTTACACATGCAGCTAGAATGCTGATTCTAAGTGCAAAACTATGACATTTCAACAGTTACAAAGGCATGTGACACCAAACATAGGTCACTCATTTAATTTAACATTTTCGATTTTGGTGGTTTTAAATCCAGTTGCAGTTAGGCTTAAGCTGCTGACTCCATAGCATTTTTGTTATAAGCATTGTTTTTGGGCTCTTCATTTCCCAGATTTTGTAGGCACACAAAACTCCATTCTGCCAAATGTCTGCTGGTGTTCAGTGAATATTTTGCACATGTTGCGAGGTTTGAAATAGGCATTTTGCTTGCCTTCAGAAAAACACACAGTGGGTTTTAAAACGCCGGCTTTTGGATAGTGGTGAGTACTGGTACTGCACCCATTTTTGGGATTTTCTTGGATTAATGCATTCTAAACAGGAATGGTTCTTACATGGTAGTAAATCCTTGCTTAACATTGTTTTGATGGGGCTCCTTACAGTAAGATGGTTATGTGGAACCCCACAAAAAGGGTTGAATCTTTAAAGTGGTCCAATGAGTCACGATTTCAGCAACTTTTTGACATCAGTAAAAGTGGATTTTGTTAACAAAGACCTTTCTTTACCCTGGTGGGTGGCAAGTTAGGTAACCATTTTGGTGTGCGCACAACTGCGCAGCTTTCCTGGATTTCGGCGCACATGTGGGTTTTCCGCCATCTTGAATTTCCTAAGCCCACAGCACCAAATGTTGTAGCAGGGTAGCTTAAACGTGGGTCAGGACACCCTACAAGCCCCCCCACGTGACTGCACTTTGAGTTTGGGTCGATGGGGAGTCGCGTGCCCAAGGGTTTTGACCCACGCACCGGTCTGTCCGCATAATCTTCTTCCTCTTCTGTAGATGGCACAGTTCAGCATCTTCTTCTCCATCCGGTCAGATCGATCAGTTCTCCTCGCCGGTCCTGATGGGAAGATTGGGCGGTACCCCGGGCCCGTTGTGTCTTTGCTCCCGGTCTCCGGATCGTCCTTCTTGGTCATCCTTCATGGTTTCATCTCTCCTAGGATGATAAAGGAAGATCGGCAATATCTACTCATAGACGATTTTTTTTTCCACCACTGTTGAGATAGTGGGGCAGCATATGCATTTCATCGTAACGAAATATTACATTCTTATTTTGAAAAAAAAAAACAGCATCACTAGAGACAGTTTCATGTAAATCACAATATTTTAGAGACTAGATGTGGTAGGTTTTATGATTGGAACTGAATTAGTCTGATACAGTACCCGCTAGGATTCCAGAGGATTCCTCCAGTTGTTGCAGAGTGTGCCTGGGATGGCAACATTTCAACTGGTTTATGTGGACCCACTTGTCTTCCCCCTCTGCCGAACCGCCTTTGGGGATGCGGATCTTGTAGGCCACAGGGGAGATCTTATCGACGATCTCAAAGGGTCCCTTCCATGTAGGCAAAAATTTGCGCTGCTTGGCCTGGTTCCTTTGGAAGTTGTATAGATAGACCCGGTCTCCCACCTGATATTCCTTCCTGGAAGTTTTCAGGTCATAATGGGTCTTCATGCTATCAGCTGATCTTTCTAGATTCCGCTGAGCATAAGCAAAAGCATGTTGGAGGTGTTTCCTTAAATTCTCTACATACTCATGAGTAGTGGAGGCATTTATCAGTGTCTGCTCTTGGGTCCTATAGAGCAAATGCTGAGGAAGCACCATCTTGCGCCCAGTCATCAACTCAAATGGTGACATTTTGGTTGCAGATGAAGGGGTAGATCTGATGGCCATTAGGACCAGAGGTAATCGGATATCCCAACTTGGCCCCGAATCTGCCACAAACTTCTTTAATATGCTCACAATGGTTCGGTTATATCTCTCTACTGCCCCAGAAGAAGCTGGCCGATAAGCAATATGCAACTTCCTTTTGACCCCCAGTATCTCCCACATCTTTGTCATTACTTCACTGGTGAAGTGGCTACCTCTGTCTGACTCAATCCTTTGAGGTAGACCAAAACGGGAAAAGATGTGGTTAATCATCAAGGCAGCTGCCGTTTCTGCCTTGCAATTTGGGGCTGGGAGACATTCCACCCACTTGGTAAACAAGCATGTCACAGTCAACATGTACTTATTCCCCCTAGCCGAGCGAATCACAGGGCCTACAAAGTCGATTTGTAAATCTGACCATGGCAGTGTCATCCCCCTCTTTTGGAGAGGCGCGCGGTGCGTGAGGGATGATGGCTGAAACTGTGCACACACAAGACACCCCTTCAAGTATTGGTCGAGGTCCTGCCCCATGTGTGGCCAGTATGCAACCTCTCTTAAGATTTCCAATGTTGTGTGAAACCCCTATGACCGGCAGTGGCCGCATCATGGGCGTGACTTAACATCAGGCTTCGGAATGAGGTAGGAACCACCCACTGATCGTGGCCAGCTTTGGATTTCCTTACCAACAAACCGTCTTGGATCCGGAACATTTTTGGACATTTCATCAACACTCTTAGGTCCTCTTTCCCAATGTAATCGGTATCCGTCAGGGGAAAGTTCTCAGGGTCCTCAAGGTGCTGGTAAAATTTACCAATTATTGGATCCCCCTTCTGAGCAGTAATCAAATCAGCATCAGGGGTCTCCTTACTCCATTGTGCAATTGAGAGGTCGTTGTGAGCATTTGTCTGGGACCTAGTGATGGCAGTGACCTGGATTTCCCCCAACAGGGACTCAATCTCAATTAGATCCCCTTGGATGGCCCCGGTTTTGGCCAGCTGATCAGCTAAGTCATTTCCAGTTTTGTCTGGTCCCTCTACTTTGGAATGACCCTTGATCTTTTTCCAGTAGATGGTCATCCCATTCGATGTGACCAGATCATCAATGTTTTGGATCAACTTCCCATGTTTCAAGGGTTTGTTGTTAGCACATAACATGCCTCTGGTTTTCCAATTAACCAGGTGCTCCACGAACCCGTTCCGTACATAATCCGAATCTGTGATTATGACCAGTTCGTGGAGTTGATGCTGGACAGCAGTGAGGATGGCCTGATGCACAGCCATCAATTCTGCCACCTGACTACTTCGGGGACCAATTTTGTATCCAGCGGAGGGTTCTGGGGACTCATTCACCCATGCATTCCCTACGCCGGCCACCAGTTCTTTCTCCCCGTTGTTGTCGACATGGTAAGAGCATCCATCCACATACACAGTGGGCATTCCCTCACACTTGTCTTCTTCAAAGACTTTGTGGGGGGAATTAAGGTATGCCTCCATGTTGTCCTTTATTTTTAGACTTTCGTCCTCGAGACAGTTTTCTCTGGCACAATCATGCAAGTCAGCCAGACCTTGCGCGAGGGGACTCTTCTTGTTTTGGCCATATCTGACCTCCACAGGAAAGCCTTGCATTGACAGAATCCAGGAAGTAATTCGGGAATTACTCACATTTCCGGCCCGGATTCTGTCACTTTGGAGATATTGCAGAGGCTGGTGTGGAGTCTCCACTATGATGTGTTCCCCCTGGATAAACGGGCGGTAATTCTTCAATGCCCACACCGTTGCCAGGAGTGCCTTCTCACAATCGTTGAATTTTTCCTCCACAGAGGATAAAGTTTTGCTCGCATAGGAGATTACTTTATTGACCTTGTCATGCTTTTGGTATAATACTGCCGTCAAGCACGTATTAGAGAACCCTGTCTCCAGGAAGAACTCCTTGTTTCTGACAGGGTAAGCTAGGCAAGGCGCTTGTGAGAGGCTTCTCTTGAGTTGTTTTACTGCCTCGGCTTGTTCTGGACCCCATTCCCACTTGACCCCCCCCTTCAGGAGATGAATCAGGGGTCTGGTGATCTCTGCGTAGCCCTCAATGAACTTTCTGCTGTAATTAGTCAGTCCAAGGAGGCTCCTTAGTTCCCGCAGAGTTGTGGGGTCTTTCAGTTTCTGAAGTGCTTCCACTTTCTTTTCCTGGGGACAGAGACCCTGAGGAGTAATCTCATGCCCCAAGAAATTAACACGGGTTCTACACCACTGTGCTTTCTGAAAGGAAAGTTTTGCTCCGGCGGCCCTCAACTGTGTCAGAACATAACGGATCTCTGCTATGTGTTCCTCCACGGATGAACTTTTGATGAGGACATCATCTACATAAGCCAGGTTACCCCTCGTACCCAGGTCGGGCATGGCCTTATGTAGGAAAATGTTGAATTCATTGCCGGAGTTAAGGTATCCGAAGGGAGTCCGGGTCCATGTGTACTGCTGGCCCCCAAAGGTAAAAGCCAGCTTGTATTGGTCCTCCCTACTGACAGGCACGGTCCAGTATCCATTGGTCAGGTCTATTGCAGTGAATACCTGTGACCCCTGAATCTGGGCCAGCCCTTGGTCAATGTAGGGAAGAGGCCATCGGGAAGTGTGGACCCGTTTGTTGAGCTCCCTGAGGTCAGCGCAGAGTCTCCACTGGCCGTTTGGCTTCAATATTCCCAGCACCGGATTATTGAAGGTGCTGTGGACTGGACGGATTATTCCCCGGGACTCAAGGTTCTTAATTATTTCAGTAAGGGACTCCATTGATGCGAGAGGCAAGCGATATTGCTTCACAAACACTGGAGTCATGCCAGGGTCCGTGGGGATTGTTGTGGTGTGGATGTCGGTGCGACCACAGTCATATGAGTCTACCGCAAAGAGATCTTGGAAATCCAAGAAAACTTGTTTCAACTTTTGCTTTTGTTCCAGAGTCACACAGGCATCAGCTAGGTTGACTCTCTCTTCCACCATCTGCCTGAAGCCTGGAAAGACTTCTGGTTTGGCTATCTCCGCGGCCTCCTCCAGCTGGGTGGAGAAGTCCCTGGTCAGAGTGCTGATTTGGACCGGAGGCTTCAGGTGGGAAAGGCAGCCCTCATGGACCTGGAAAATCACCTCATCCCTCCTGAAGTCACAGGTCACATCTTCCTTACCATAGGGGCAGGAAGTGTACACCAGGAAGTTCCCCCCATGCCGGGTAAAAATCCTGTCTGGTGTTGCGTTGTCATCACTGTCACTGTCAAAACAGTCCTTGGGGATGAGTCCTAACAGTTCATTTACAAGATCAATGGAGAAATGTCGGTCATCAACCGCCATTCCAATAATGGTGCCTGCGGCTAGAGTAATACTCTTTAAGTCGCTGTTATCCACCTCTATTAGAATGGGGTCATGTTCTATGTTGACTAATGGAGTCGGGTTTACCCCCAACCCTTGCTGTTGGAGAGAAGCATTTAGATGTATGTAAGCATCAGGGTTTTTCAACTCTTGTCCCCTTTTAACTTTCACTTCCAGGGAGAATTGTCGGGTCCTTTCTGGGATGGTGACTTCCTCTTTAACCTGAATTTCAACTGCATAAGGTAGCAATTGAGCTGACCTAAATGCTTTTTCTGGATCATCAAAGCCCATGGGATTATCCGCTAATCGGGACCAAGCTTTGAAGTTTATTAGGTCCAAACTAATGGCAAAGCGATTGAGAATGTCACTGCCTAAGTAAAAGGCGGCAGTGACGTCTCGCACGACCCAACAATTATGGACTATGCTCTTGTTGCCAATGGAGATTTTGAGCATACACCTGCTTGGCAGGAGATGTTTGGAGTCAGGTGCTTCCAGGTCCATTTCCCATTTGTCTATCAGTTTGAAGGTGGGAATGGCTGGATCTTTTGGGAGTTGGCGGAACATGGCTTCGCTGATGAAGCTCTTACCGTTGTTCACACACACTCGAGCGAGAACAGAGTCCTTCCCATCATTTAACTGAATAGGGATGAACAACTGCTCTCCAATTTGCTGAATATCAGCCAGGCTTTGAGCTGATTTCACATCTTTCTGGACTATAGGAGTGGGGGTTTCTGATTGTGGATTAGTATAGAATTTCAGAGTGTTTCCTTCCAGCGTGGAATACCACTTTAGACTGGAAGGAAGGTTGATTTTCAGAAATAGAGAGGACCCCCCATCACCAGTCTGTTGTCCTACTGCTATTACCGTCACGTCTGGAATTTGGTTGTTCTGGAAGTGAAATTCTACTTGGTCAGATTTTTGTTCAACCATGTGGCATGTGCCGTTTAAACTAACATGGTTGACACTCTGTTTTAATTTTATGGGTCGGCTAGTCTGAGTCCAGAGGACCTTGTTTACGCAATCTATTAGGGGTGACAACCTTCTCAGGAGGTCATTCCCTAGTAAACAAGGGGTGCCCTCTGGGGTCACAACTATGACCGGGTGTTTCAACTTATGTCGCCCGATCTTAATGTCCAAGTCTGCCGTCCCCTCGACGGGAATTTCCTTCCCGTCAAAGTTCTGCAGTTGTCCAGGAAGAGAGGTGAGAGGAATTTGGTAATTCTCTCCCCTTCCTGCATTCAGTTCGTCAAAGGCCCTTCTGGACAGAAGGGTAGCTTGAGATCCAGTGTCCACCAGTGCTGAGATTGTACCCTGCCCCTGTACTTGTACCGGGGCATAATATCTTCCCTCCTTCTCCTCAAGGGGGCACAGATAATGTACATTTTTGGACAACTGGTGGGCTAATTTTCTGGTTTTGGACATCGCTAGCGAGGAGATTTGGGCAGAATTCTGTGGAGAGTCTTGGGAATCTGAAAGAAAAAATTTGCAACTGGAGATCAGAGCCATTGTGGGTTCCCCTGGCTCCGTTTCTGGGCCGCCCCCCCTTTTTGGAGGCAGTCGCCAGGATGGGTTTGAACCAGGGGATTTTCTTGCTGTTGGTTCTGGGATGAGATGGTGGGCGGCGGTAGCTCAGTCTCCACATCTCCCCAGTCTGGATTTGCATCCCTAGGGACCCATTTTTCTTTGGGAGGAGTTCCCCCCTCTCTGAAGGAGAAGATCCTTTTCCCAGGATCCTCTGAGGATCCCTCTCCCTCAAATTGGAAGATCTGTACCTCCTCCTCAAACTGAGTCTGTTTGGGTCTTTTGTTTCTCCTACCCCCCCTCTGCTCCTTAGGAGGCAGACTTTCAGGGGCAAGAGATTTTGTTTCCGGTTCCTGGGTTTCCAGGGGCTGTTTACAAGTGAGGAAGGAAGCTTCCTCCAAGGCTTTACACCCCCCTTCCCTTTGTGCCTCCTCCCTGGGAACCGGTGATTTATCGGGGTGCTGCCCCCATCATTGTTCTGGAGCACCAGGTCCAGAGTTGGGTGCGTTCTGCGCCGGCATGCTGATCTGAGGGTTCTGCTGTGCCCTCAGTATATGACCCATATCCCGCGCCATGTTTTGAACCTGGCGCTCTAACTGGGAAACCCGCTCAGGCTGATACGGGGCCCTGTTTTCTCCCCTGGGCTGATCCCGGGAAGGGTAGCTGTCCCTCCTCTGGTAGTACCCCTGGTTGGGAAGATTTTGGTACCCCTCCACCCTTGGCCTCCCCTCTCCCGGATTCAGTGGTCTGGGCTCAGGGAATTGAGGAAAGAAGGATGGATGATTTTGGGGTTGGAAGTCGGGTGGATATCTGGGGAAAAAGTTCTGCCCAGGGTTTGGTAAATTTCTGCCCTCCTGTGGGAAGTTTGGAGGGAAGTTCCCTGGGTTAGGTGCTTGTCTGGATCCCCCCCCTTGGGCTGGAGGAGTCCACACATAACCCAGGATGGGTCGATTTCCCTTGTAACGGGGACTTACATAATCAGGAGGGCGAGGGACCCCATTTGTGGGGCTGCCTCCTTGGCTCCCTGTCTGTGACTGGCCCGAGGACCTTCTGGGCCTAGCATTATTAGGTGCAGGTAGGTTTTTAGGCCCCCCCATCTCCAGATCCAAAACGGGGGTGACCTTTACCTCTGCCACCTTGACAGCAGCAGGGGTGCTGTTGGCTTTGGGGTTTTTCTGGGCATTGCTTTTATTTTCTATGGGCTTCTGCACCTCATAGATGCGGGTAGCCTGTTCAATGACCCAGTCTAAAGATCTTTTCTCGTGAAAATCCCTCACGAGCTGGGTCATGATATATTTGGGCAAGGCATGGAAAAACGTGTTTATAAATTCACGGCTATCCGTGCGCACCCTTCTTGTGGTCTGTGCAAAAGCCCGCTTTAACTCCTGCACAAATTCTTGTGGGGCCTGATCCTCCCCACATTGCAAATTGTAGGCTGCCTTGCGAGCCTCTTGAGGATTTCTGTGAACAGAAAAATGTTTCAGGATGGCCGCCTTATAGGTGGACCATCTTAAATGATTTTGGTCCTCCAGCCCCGCAAAGAAACTGGAGTATTCCGGGGAGAAGGTCCACTTTACATATTGAATGCAGCTTTGGCTGTCCTTCAAATGGAAAGTCTCCATCATTTGTTCAAACAACTCTAAGTGCTCCCAAACAGAATACTTAGCGTTCTTATGGTAAGGCGTAATGACGCTCCTGATCGCCTTAATCTGCTTTAAGGGGTCCTTGAGCAAGGCCCTTTTTGCCTTATTGGCCTTTTTGGTTCGGGTAACCCTTGTCCATTCTTCCTCGGACTCAGAGGCACTGCTCCCAGAGGTTCCCGTCTGTTCTTCCAGGTTTTCCCGGATTCTGCGAGCCTGGGAATGGCTGGCAGAATGTGGGGACCTGGTCTCCTGTGTCCTGCGCAGTTCAGAGGAGTCTTCAGATTCCTCCTTGCTGTCAGGATTTGATGGGTACCCCCTCCACTGACCTAACTGGGCAGAGGTTTTCAGGATGCCCTTAATGGGCCTACTCTCCTGGGGTTCCCCACTGAACTGTATTGTACTTGGGTGCCCATACCCGGATGCCCACCCCTCCATTCCTGGATGGTACTGGCCTATGAGCCCCATGCTTCTGGCTGGATAGTAATCTGCCATCCCTGTGGCCCTGTGCTCATGTGCGCCAGGGGACATGGGGGTGGCAGAGTCCAGGGACTGAGAGGTATGAGGGCCTCTGGTACTAGGGCTCCTGAGGTTATGCTCCGGAGTTTCCATTTCCCAGCGAACCTCATCTCTATCCGCCCCTGCTCCCTGTTGCAATGCAAGAGCCTGCATTTGTGCCTTCAGTTCCTCAGTTAAGGCCTTACTCGACTCTATCAGTCTCTCCTGCATCGCTACCTGCTGTTGGAGCCTATCATTGTGTTGACAGAGGGCCTCATTTTCCCTCTGTGCTTCCTGGTTGGTCCTGGAGAACTGGGCCAGTCTTTGCTGCAGGAGGGTTACCTCCTGAGCTGTGTCCCTATTGGCCTGCTCCTTTCTTGCTAGAGCATCCTCCACCCTCCTGGTGTGCTCTAGCAAGTTCTGGTTTTCTTTTTGGAGGTCACCCAGTCCCTGGTGGGCCAGGTGATTTTCTTCCATTTTCCTTTTTAAATGGCAGACTTCCTGGCCTAAGGCGTCTCTTTCCTGACTAAGAGCCTGCATTTGTGCCGCCAGGTCGTCCCTTTGCCTTTGGAAGGCACCAGCTTTCTGGCGCTCCTGATCAAACTCTGCCTGGGTATCCAGGTCTTTCAGGATCAGTTTATTGCTCTCCTCTTTCTCTCTGTCTAGTTGGATTTGCAGGGTGGCTACCTGCTCTGTGCATGCCCTGTTGAAATTGATCTGTTGCTCCAGCTTTTTCTGGCTCTGCAGTAAGGAGTCCAAACTGTCTTGGTGCTCCTTCTGCAGGGCCAGAAATCTAGTATCCTGTTCTGACTTTTCCTTTTGCAGCACATCCATATCCTCCTTTATTTTAGTAATGTACAGTCTGCTGTCATTTTCTGACTCCTGGCTCCTCTGCAGCCTCTGCTCAGAAGAGTCCAGATCAGATTGGACCTTCTGTAATGCCATCTGTTGCCTATTTGCCAGATTTTGGCTTTCAGCACATCTATCCTGCATGTCTCCCATATATAGGTACAGGTATGCTGCTATCCTGGCGATCTTATTGTGTTCCTCTTTGGCTTTAGGAGCCATATATAGTTCACTCAGGGCCACATGTAAGGGACCCTGATCTCTATATATATCTGACCCTGTTTCAGTGACCTGTTGTGTGATGGCCTGCAACCACACATCCTGGCCCTGTTCGGTCCATTCACCTCTCACAAATAGCTTATGCAAGAGGTGCTCTCTGGCTATTTTCATGTCTACTAAGGTCGTCATTCTAGAGATTGGTCTCTGTCCTGACTTACAGAAGTTAGTATTTTATTTTTGCAGAACAGAACTTTTCTTGGAGTGTCCCTTTTGAGGAATGCTTCACAGCGTAATGCAGCGTGGTGATCCGACCGGGTGTATGTATCCCGTCAGTTAGCACACTGTATTAAGCTGCACAACTGGTAAATCTAACCCAACGTCTCGGCTCGAGCCCCCACTTTGTAAGAGGATTCAATTCAGCACTACAGCCAAGTTAACGCCTAGTCTAGAATACTGAATGAAAACCCTTATTGATATATCTTTAGGTCCAGTTCATGCGTTCTGGATGACTACCCTTGTATAACACCCCTCTCTTGGAATCCCCCTGACCCCCCTGAGCCAAGAAGTAATTCTGTTTTGCAAGTTTAAAAGGTTTATTTGATAAATTAAAATATATATCACACTTTTTAATAAATTAATAATTGAATATCACACTTAATCTGATATGGTAAATATTAACAACGGAGAATCTGGCACTAGCACACTTCTTTAATCACTAATGAGTTGACATGAAATGGATAAGGTAGCACACTGGTAAATAGGAACAAAAGTATAATGTGGTAGAGGATGCTTTATGTAGGCTCAGGTGGATGCAATATTCAATGAATGCAGTACAGAAAATACGCAATATGATTTCAACCAAACAATGTAATCACTTTTCTCTGGCTACTCCCCTCCCCCCCTTGATGCAAGGCAAGGAAATGGAAGGAAAACACACAGTTCTCAGAAATGCAATCAACTGTAATTCAGTTCAATCCAGCAAGCTTAAACAGAAGTTTGAAAACACAGGCAAATGCTTTGATAGGTGCTAGCAATGAATGAGAAATATGCTGGAAACGCTCTTAATTCCCTTTTAGAGGTTCAGGATGAGTGGTATCTAGTTAATATTGGTCCAGGCTCACACTAGCAATGATGCAGGGATAGTTAGCAGGTTAAACGAATTTCTGGCAAATGGAAAGCAAACAGCAGCAGTTTTTACATGTGAAGAAATTGCAAATCGCGGTAAAATTCGCGGATGCGCCGAGCGCTATTACAAAGGAACCGCAAGGACTATCTCTACCGTTTTTTTATTATTTTTATTATGATTTCGCCATGGAGCAACGGTTTTCGATTTTATTTTTCCTTTGTGATTTACTTTTGTGGACTGTGACTTTGCACACCTTTCCTTTGCATTATGATTTGTGGTTTTGCATTATTTCATGGACCTGCTGTTTTTTTTAAAAAAAATTTCTATGATTGTTTGTTTATTTTTGATTCAATTTATGTTGCTTTCAATACATATTTTTTCTTCAAAGTTCAATGTGTAGTATCATCTCATTGGTTTCATGCATATCATGATATGGGTTTTGACATTCACTGACACCCATTGGGTGTATGTCACGGACATGTGTTCATTTCCAAACTTGCAATTGGGCTTCTATCATGTTTTTGCCATTTTTAAGTGGGTGGATGCAATACTCGGGTGGGTGTTTGGCATTTAGAGGCTGAACATAAGGGCCAGGGATCTACATTGTGGTGACATGTTGGCTGGGGGACATGAGTGGGGGCCTGGTGGAGGCTGCCCCTGCACTGCTGGGGGGCGGGGGTGATAGGGGACATGAGTGGGGGCCTGGTGGAGGCTGCCCCTGGTGGCTGGGGGGTGGGGGTGGTGGGAGACATGAGTGGGGGCCTGGTGGAGGCTGCCCCTGCACTGCTGGGGGGTGAGGGTGCAGGGAGACATGAGTGGGGGCCTGGTGGAGGCTGCCCCTGGTGGCTGGGGGGTGGGGGTGGTGGGAGACATGAGTGGGGGCCTGGTGGAGGCTGCCCCTGCACTGCTGGGTGGTGGGGGTGGTGGGAGACATGAGTGGGGGCCTGGTGGAGGCAGCCCCTGCACTGCTGGGGGGTGGGTGGTTGGAGACATGAGTGGGGGCCTGGTGGAGGCTGCCCCTGCACTGCTGGGGGGTGGGGTGGTGGTAGACATGAGTGGGGGCCTGGTGGAGGCTGCCCCTGCACTGCTGGGGGTGGGGGTGATAGGGGACATGAGTGGGGGCCTGGTGGAGGCTGCCCCTGCACTGCTGGGGGGTGGGGGTGGTGGGAGACATGAGGGGGCCTGGTGGAGGCTGCCCCTGCACTGCTGGGGGGTGGTGGTAGACATGGGTGGGGGCCTGGTGGAGGCTGCCCCTGGTGGCTGGGGGGTGGGGGTGCAGGGAGACATGTGTGGGGGCCTGGTGGAGGCTGCCCCTGCACTGCTGGGGGGTGGGAGTGATGGGAGACATGGGTGGGGGCCTGGTGGAGGCTGCCCCTGGTGGCTGGGGGGTGGGGGTGCAGGGAGACATGAGTGGGGGCCTGGTGGAGGCTGCCCCTGCACTGCTGGGGGGTGGGGCTGATGGGAGACATTGGTGGGGGCCTGGTGGAGGCTGCCCCTGGTGGCTGGGGGGTTGGGGTGGTGGGAGACATGAGTAGGGGCTTGGTGGAGGCTGCCTCTGGTGGCTGGGGGGTGGTGGTGCAGGGAGACGAGTGGGGGCCTGGTGGAGGCTGCCCCTGGTGGCTGGGGGTGGGGGTGCAGGGAGACATGAGTGGGGGCCTGGTGGAGGCTGCCCCTGGTGGCTGGGGGTGGGGGTGGTGGGAGACATGAGTGGGGGCCTGGTGGAGGCTGCCCCTGGTGGCTGGGGGGTGGGGGTGGTGGGAGACATGAGTAGGGGCTTTGTGGAGGCTGCCCCTGGTGGCTGGGGGTGGTGGTGCAGGGAGACATGAGTGGAGGCCTGGTGGAGGCTGCCCCTGGTGGCTGGGGGTGGTGGGAGACATGAATGGGGGCCTGGTGGAGGCTGCCCCTGCACTGCTGGGGAGTGGGGGTGGTGGGAGACAAGAGTGGGGGCCTGGTGGAGGCTGCCCCTGCACTGCTGGGGGGTGGGGGTGATAGGGGACATGAGTGGGGGCCTGGTGGAGGCTGCCCCTGGTGGGTGGGGGGTGGGGGTGATAGGGGACATGAGTGGGGGCCTGGTGGAGGCTCCCCCTGGTCGCTGGGGGGTGGGGAGTATAGGGGACATGAGTGGGGGCCTGGTGGAGGCTGCCCCTGCACTGCTGGGGGGTGGGGGTGGTGGGAGACATGAGTGGGGGCCTGGTGGAGGCTGGCACTGGTGGGTGGGGGGTGGGGGTGATAGGGGACATGAGTGGGGGCCTGGTGGAGGCTGCCCCTGGTGGCTGGGGGGTGGGGTGATAGGGGACATGAGTGGGGGCCTGGTGGAGGCTGCCCCTGCACTGCTGGGGGGTGGGGGTGGTGATAGTCATGGGTGGGGGCCTGGTGGAGGCTGCCCCTGGTGGCTGGGGGTGGGGGTGGTGGGAGACATGAGTGGGGGCCTGGTGGCGGCTGCCCCTGCACTGCTGGGGGGTGGGGGTGGTGGGAGACATGAGTGGGGGCCTGGTGGAGGCTGCCTCTGCACTGCTGGGGGGTGGGGGTGACAGGGGGCATGAGTGGGGGCCTGGTGGAGGCTGGCACTGGTGGGTGGGGGGTGGGGGTGATAGGGGACATGAGTGGGGGCCTGGTGGAGGCTGCCCCTGGTGGCTGGGGGGTGGGGGTGATAGGGGACATGAGTGGGGGCCTGGTGGAGGCTGCCCCTGCACTGCTGGGGGGTGGGGGTGGTGGTAGACATGGGTGGGGGCCTGGTGGAGGCTGCCCCTGGTGGCTGGGGGGTGGGGGTGGTGGGAGACATGAGTGGGGTCCTGGTGAAGGCTTCCCCTGCACTGCTGGGGGGTGGGGGTGGTGGGAGACATGAGTGGGGGCCTGGTGGAGGCTGCCCCTGCACTGCTGGGGGGTGGGGGTGGGGGTGGTGGTAGACATGGGTGGGGGCCTGGTGGAGGCTGCCCCTGGTGGCTGGGGGGTGGGGGTGCAGGGAGACATGAGTGGGGGCCTGGTGGAGGCTGCCCCTGCACTGCTGGGGGTGGGGGTGATGGGAGACATGGGTGGGGGCCTGGTGGAGGCTGCCCCTGGAGGCTGGGGGCACAGGGGGACATGCGTTGGTGGGCAGTAGTGCAAGGTGACATGTGGTTTTGCTGGGGGGCATGGCCATGGTGGATGGGGTGCCTGCAGGACATGTGCAGGGTAGGCCCCTGTGGTGTGGGCCACCTGCAGGGGCCGTGGAGGGTGTAGAGGGAACACCTGGGAGGACCCACACGTGCAATTCACGTGTGGTGCTCCCCGCGCACCCCTGTAATACACGTACCCTGATGGAATCGTGTGTGATACTTCCTGCGCACCCCTGAAATACACATACCCTGCTGATTTTGCATGTGATACTTCCCGCGCACCCCTGAAATACACGTACCCTGCTGCTTTTGCGTGTGATACTTCCCGTGCACCCCTGGAATACACGTACCCTGCTGTTTTTGCGTGTGATACTTCCCGCGCACCCCTGGAATACACGTACCCTGATGGAATCTCGTGTGATACTTCCCGCGCACCCCTGAGATACACGTACCCTGCTGCTTTTGCGTGTGATACTTCCCGCGCACCCCTCAAATACACGTACCCTGCTGCTTTTGCGTGTGATACTTCCCACGCACCCCTGAAATACACGTACCCTGCTGCTTTTGCGTGTGATACTTCCCACGCACCCCTGAAATACACGTACCCTGCTTGGCGTTTGCTGTTTGCCAGCCCTGTGAACTGGTCCAGGGTTAGCGCAGCCCTTTGCGATTATTTGGGGATTTTGAAGGCTTTTCCTTGCGCGAGGGCGTTCTTGGGGGCGTAACTGGCGCTGCTGCAGGGTCTCTGCGCCAGGCTGCGCCACGGCTGGTTTTGGATGCGAAAATCCATGAATACGCTGTGCGTGGAAATCGATTTTAGCGTACGCAGCTGGCGCAGACATTCGCACAGGCACGCTGTGCGCAAGCCGAGTGCGCCACTTTTGTGTGAATTTCTATGAATTACCCTGTATACCCCTAGAATGTTAGTACTACAAAACAAAGAACTGTTTTAATTTTATACCATAAGGTTTACTATTAATGCTTCTCCTCACCACTAGCTCACTTTCTACTCTCATCTGAACCACAGTTTAATAACACACAAATAGAAGAATAGACTTCCCAACTAATTGTAGCTGCCCAATGCACAATCGCACACCACCACATACATCTTTCCCATCATACTCAGACACTCCTGCACACAGCACACACACATTGCAGAACAGCCCAACCCATACCTTCTTTTTTTTTCAACAGACACCAAAGAATGCCTACCAAAAAGCAAGTCCGTAGAAAGCAACGCAGAAATAGAGCAAATGAAAATAAAAGTGTCCAAAATAAACATCCATCTCTACCAGAGTTTGTTCAAAAAGTTCAAACAAAACAGCTAATACAGTCATTTAGCGAAACAAAACAAACCTCCAGTACAGAAAATGTGCCTCCTCTTTCAAAATGTAAAACAATACAGAAAATGATTAACAAGAATTTGGCTACCACTACTGCTAAACCTGCTCCTATAAATATTGATGTACTAGCAGGTAACCATACCAAAAAAAGTATTTTAGTAAAAATGTTCCGCCAAAGAGTCCTTCAAACCTACCTTAGAAAATTAATCTTAGAAGCTTAGTGCAATCCTTCTCAAAAGAAATGTATTAATTTTAGTGTTAAACAGAATGAAAGCACCAACAAAACTAACTACCAAATTACAAAAAAAATTCTCAATAAACGGAATGTCAACAAAAATAAATTCTTAAATATCTGTGGTGGTGAATGTAGTCACACCACGAGCACAGAACCATATTTAAATGATGAAACATACAAACAAAACCAAAAAACACAATTGCCACACATAGCAGTTGACAAAGTTATGAAAAGAATTATAATACCATAATGTAACAAGAAATAGTGCTTAGAAAAATATCCCCAGAAAACTCTCCATTCGACTGAACCAGAACGTCCAGTATACAAATGGCCGTTCATGTCAATGTGTAACATTCCCAAAAAAACTTTCAAATCTTTACGCCAGTTCCTCAATCAGTATGTGAAAGGCAAAGACAAAATCAAAATGAAAGTGCTGCAAAATATGGATACCTGTCCAGTGCGCAAATACACAGGACTACAAGGACATTCAGTAGCCTGCATTTCAGGACCTATTTGCAAAAGCACCTTCCATCATACGAAGATGATATCAACACATAATTCACCTATAAGAAATCTAGTCTATAAACTGTATTATGCTAAAAGTCCTGCTTTAGAAGTAGCCAATTAAAATAACACTCTTCTACATGGTACACCCAAAGACCTACTCGAAGAAATCGACCATATCCAGAAAAAATAATTTGGAAGTGAAAGCCACTTACAAAATGCAATAGCTTTACAACAGACTAGCAACAATTCTGCACATGGCAACTTTCTACTACAAACATACAAAAAAGAAATACTAACATTTAAAAGTACATCCGCTGAAGTACCAAACCATGTCTGTGTGTGTTGCTGCAGAACTTTTTATAAAAGTAACACAAAAACTATAGCCGTAACATACAAAATAGAAGACAATGAATATACCAAATGGTTTGAATTAGCTCTCTACCTTATAGCAGAAAACAAATACGAAATAACTGACCCGTTAATACTTTGCAGTCACTACAAAACTTGACAACAACCAAACTCATTCACCTGCTATCACACGTGCTATCACAAATTACTTGGAATTATTCCCAATACCGAAACCCCTGCAACAACTCAATTTATATGAGAGCATCATGATTCGAACAGTCCACCCATTTCAAGCAATAATACACCTTCAAACCAAAACAGCAAAATTACCTCCCTCTGAATTGGTGAAAGGCATTTGTGACAAAGTAGTTTATTTACCGTTAGATCTGAAAGAAAATGTGCACACTCTGGGAGTGAAACGTCCAATAGAACAATCTTTAATTGTCTTAGTAAATAGTGTACCAACAAAAGACAAAAAAAAAATTGGCAACAACCCGTAGACTTACAAAAAGTTAGACAAGTCTTCCAATATCTAAAAGACAATAATGAATACTACAAAGAAATAAGTATTGAAGAAAACTTTAAGGAAACAACTGAAATAATTCAAGAGTAACCAGAAACTGGTCAATCTAAACTTCTAGATCCTGTTACAGTATCCAATAATTTATACCATTATACAATTCATCCATTACACTCTAATGATACCATAGATGATGCACTAGAAACGTACCAAATGCGACAAACCAAAGGATCACCAATCAGCATATGGGAAAAAAGTATAGAAGCATGTGCTTTTCCTCTACTCTTTCGTACTGGCAAAGGAGGAAGATACACCTTCAAACCAAAACAGCAAAATTACCTCCCTCTGAATTGGTGAAAGGCATTTGTGACAAAGTAGTTTATTTACCGTTAGATCTGAAAGAAAATGTGCACACTCTGGGAGTGAAACGTCCAATAGAACAATCTTTAATTGTCTTAGTAAATAGTGTACCAACAAAAGACAAAAAAAAAATTGGCAACAACCCGTAGACTTACAAAAAGTTAGACAAGTCTTCCAATATCTAAAAGACAATAATGAATACTACAAAGAAATAAGTATTGAAGAAAACTTTAAGGAAACAACTGAAATAATTCAAGAGTAACCAGAAACTGGTCAATCTAAACTTCTAGATCCTGTTACAGTATCCAATAATTTATACCATTATACAATTCATCCATTACACTCTAATGATACCATAGATGATGCACTAGAAACGTACCAAATGCGACAAACCAAAGGATCACCAATCAGCATATGGGAAAAAAGTATAGAAGCATGTGCTTTTCCTCTACTCTTTCGTACTGGCAAAGGAGGAAGATACACCTTCAAACCAAAACAGCAAAATTACCTCCCTCTGAATTGGTGAAAGGCATTTGTGACAAAGTAGTTTATTTACCGTTAGATCTGAAAGAAAATGTGCACACTCTGGGAGTGAAACGTCCAATAGAACAATCTTTAATTGTCTTAGTAAATAGTGTACCAACAAAAGACAAAAAAAAATTGGCAACAACCCGTAGACTTACAAAAAGTTAGACAAGTCTTCCAATATCTAAAAGACAATAATGAATACTACAAAGAAATAAGTATTGAAGAAAACTTTAAGGAAACAACTGAAATAATTCAAGAGTAACCAGAAACTGGTCAATCTAAACTTCTAGATCCTGTTACAGTATCCAATAATTTATACCATTATACAATTCATCCATTACACTCTAATGATACCATAGATGATGCACTAGAAACGTACCAAATGCGACAAACCAAAGGATCACCAATCAGCATATGGGAAAAAAGTATAGAAGCATGTGCTTTTCCTCTACTCTTTCGTACTGGCAAAGGAGGAAGATACGATGATAGACCCACTCCTATAACAGCATCAGAATACCGCTCATTACAAATGTATTCTGAAGATCCCAGATTTAGACAAAATGTGGAATACATATTCCACCTACTCTTTGAAAGTGAACTAGCAACTCTATATTGTGGAGTTGCACACATATTGAAATCTGGAACCCACTTTCAAAATATGTCAGCTACAAATTAATACAAAAAGTGCAAGAAAAAGATGAGGTTTTACAATCAAGCATTACAAATCTGTTAGTAAACATGCGTGGTACGAAAGAGTACTGGTTCCGACATCACAGAGATGTACGTTGTATGATAAGAAACCTTAGCCCACCCACTTGGTTTGTTACATTAAGTTGTGCAGAATATGCATGAGAAGATTTACATGATTTCATACGCATATCAAACATAAACAAAACAAACATAGACATACTAACACCTGGAGAACTTTGCTCTCTAGATCCTGTTAATGTTTCAAGATATTTCCATCATCGTTTCATTGCTATCCTACACTTAATTTGTAATAAAACTGTTCCTCCCCTGGGAGAAGTGCAACACTTCTTTTGGAGAAAAGAATAGCAAACCAGGGGAGCACCACATAGCCACATGATTTTATGGATTAAAGATGCTCCTAAATTTGGTCAAGACAGTGATGCCACTGTTTTACAGTTTATCGAAAAATATGTCACTTGTGAAATTCCATCGGAAGCAACAAATAGTGATCTTCATGCACACATTGTGCAATTTCACAGACACAAATGTGGCAAATATTGTCATCGCAAATACAAAAACAAAGGGAAATACTACACCAAATGCCGCTTTGGTTTCCCTAGACCAGTTACAGAAACAGGTGAAGTGAACAACATCATGTCTTCAGTTAGACATAGTGTTAAAGGTAAATCACCTAAGAACACGTCTTACATAAAAAGAACAGAAGAATCAAAATATATGAATGATTACAATGCAATTATTGCCCTCTTATGGAATGCAAACATAGATGTGCAGTACATTGCAGACAATTCCACTGCAGTTGCAAGATATGTTACAGCCTACTTAACAAAAGCAGAAAAAACAGAGCTTTAAGGCCTCTGGAATGACCTATCATCAGACAAAACACTATCTCAGAAATTTTACAGCTTAGGCATAAAAATGCTCTCTCATAGAGAATGTGGCTCCTAGGAAGCTGCAAATCGTTTAACTGGTACTGCTTTGCATGGAAAATCTGAAAATATAGTATGGCTAAGTCTTGGTCCTGCTAAATCTAGAAAAAAGAGTTCTCAAATCATACGACGACATAGAAACAATAGCCAAAAATGATCCCAACAGCCAAGACTTTTTGAAAAACAATTTACTAGACACATACTACCCGAACAGGATTACCACTTTGGAAACCATGTGTCTATACCACATAGTCCAAAACTTCACATACACAAATAATATAAAACCTGATGAAAAAAAGGTAGATATAGAGTGACAGATTGTGAAGGCAGGTTAGTGAAAATTACCAAACAAAGCTTAATTAATCATATCAAATTGTCATTAAAAACTCTTCAACCTAAAGAACTATATTACATGTCTCTGCTACAACTTTTCAAACCATGGACAAAAGAAGAAGAGATACTAGAAAACCTTCAGTAACAGGAAGTCAAGAACCACTGGGACAGCCACTAATAGCAAATGAGGCAGAATTAGCTATGACAGAAGAAGATACAGAAGACTTAACTATACTACAATCAAAACTGAACAAAGAGCAGCGTACCATTTTTCAAGAAGTAACAAAAGAAATTGACATGGTGTACAACATGAAAATAAAGATGGTCTATTTCTAATCAACTTTGATGCAAGCATTTTAGAATACAATAGACTATGTTCACTGTACACCCCCATCTAAAAACATATCCTGTTCCACAAAAAGGAAAACGTTGTAAAAGAAAACTATTTCAAACAGAAATCCAACATGATCTCACTGAAAATCCTCCAAAGAGAGTAAAAGAAGCTAATACTTCATCAATTACCACAACCAAAGAACAACCTATTACTCAAAGTAACTCAGGTACTTCTTCAAAGAAGCAACACAGATTCCGAAAAAATGACTTGGACACAGAACTATCTGGTCCATTCAAATTTTCAAATATAACTGATGTAAGTTGTTACGAAAATGAATGTAGCAATGAATATTCTATTTCAATTGCCACCAATTGTTGACAACATTTACTCACACAGTACAGACCAATTGTGATTGCAAATGTTAGTCCTTCATAGAAACGCAACACACAATCCTGACAACACATATAGTTTTCATGGAATAAGACAGGAATTGGACTACTGTGCTGGAATGGTAAAACTCACTATAAACTCACAAGAAGATCCAACAAAATGTCTAATGTACTTACTACAAGTACTGGAACACAAAAACATACCTATAAATGAAATCTTCCAGAATTCATACATGTGGAAACATACATGCACTCTCTGCAACAATGTGGCACAGGAACAAATCCCTAATGAGCGCTTCGTGTATGTATCCATACCAAATTGTGAATCCGTTCCATTTCAGGAACTTGTACAAAATGCAAACCATGGTAGATTATGTGCTACCTGCAATTCAGATAATCGCTCCACCTTACTAATACAAACACATAGTAAATATGTAATACTAATGCTTATACGTTACAAAGCAGATGGTACTGAGTCCTGGCCACAACCACCACAGCATATCACACCCATAGATCACACCCTAGAATCAAACATTTTAACTGTCTATATGGGCTCACCCATATCACACTTTTTGCAAAGTTTGGTGAGAATTCATCCAGGGAGAGCGAAGTTATAAGCCACCCATGCATATAACTTCAGTCTTGGGTGCATGGCCTTTGGCCATGTACCCAGGACTCTAGGCCCTGGCCACAACCACCGCAGCATATCACACCCACAACCACCGCAGCATAACACACCCATGGTGGCTTATAACTTCAGTGCTTATAACTTCGATCTTGGGTGAATGCCCTTTGGCCATGAACCCAAGACTCTAAACCCTGGCCACAATCACTGCAGCATATCACACCCATAGAATCAAACATTTTAACTGTGGCATATGGGCAATTTTTATGTCCGCTGACACCGCGCGTGTCCTTAGAACAGTTTCAACTTACCTGCGGACAGCACGGACGGGAATACTGTCCTTAGGACACCCCTCATTTTCACTAATTACGAACATCCCGGACAGCGCGGGCATGTTGAATACATCAGTAGCACCTGCCACCTAAACAAATACAATATTTGACACATCTCTTACTCCCCAAACCTCCCCAAGCACTCTTCCACACCAAAAACACTCCCCAAAACTGCATTTCACCTCTGTTCGCCGCCGCGCTGTCGGCAGATCCAAAATGGCTGGCACATCGGAACAATCTGACGCACTTCACTCTCTTCACCATCCAATCAACGAACGCATCACATGTCCGCGGTCATGACGCGAGTCGATTAGCCAATCGGTGTCCCCTCTGCGGAGCGAACAGGGAAGTGTGTCTGCTGAGCGGACATAGATATCACACATTTTTTAGACCTTCTTTTTGATCGTTTTAAAAAAAAACTACTGGATGGATTTTCACCAAAATTACAAAAGCATGCTTTCGTGACCACGCCACTGCTCCTGCCGCAAATTTGGTGACAATCCATCCAACGGTTTGGGCTGTAGGCATGTGCAAAGTTTTTTCCCCATTCAGTCTAATTTTGGGACCCCCCCTATAACTTTGCCTCCCTGAACCAAACCTCACCAAACTTTGCAAAAAAATTTAGAGTGGGCCATATACTTTTTTTGCAAAGTTTGATGAGGATTCGTCCAGGGAGAAAGAAATTATAAGCCACCCAAAAGTGCTCTTCCTATGGGATTAGCAATTTAACCATAACTGCACAGCCACTAGTGTGGCTGTGTAATAAATGAATTCACTGATGCAAAAATGACACCAAAACCTCATTTGTTTTTATATGCACTCATTATATTATGCAAATCTTATTCACACATCATTAATTCTTACCATGGGTACATTGTATCGTTATCTGGAATACAAAAAAGGAAACAAAACAGAACAAACAGATCTTTTGAAACATGGGTTAATGTTCCCACATTCTGAACATGGCGAAAATAAACATGCAGTGATTTCCTGATGTCCCTGCCCTGTAATAAACTTCAATCACTCACACAGCCCTCACTTGGCACCTCTTACCAAGATTATTATTTCTTTGAAGATCCCAGCACAACCTTGCTATTTTCGCAAATGCAGGCCCAATGTCAGCGTGAACTGCTTCCGTAATCTTGTTTCGGGAGCACCCGCGAGATATCTCTCCCAGCCAGCGCTCTGACCCCTTTAGAACTCTGTCAGCTTTCACAGCCCAGCCCGAGCTAACTCCTCTCCGCAATTTTTTTTATCAGGAAAGCTCGGATCCTTCCCATTTTGATGTGGTATGTCTGCCTATAATTTTCCCCCAATAAGGTTAACAAGCATGTGTTCTGTATCAACTCTCATGTTCAGAACAATGAGAGCTTCAGAACATAATTACTGTTTCACTTTGGTTTCCTGCTGCAGCATACTTTCTGCTCTCCACAAACTAAAATAAAACGCCAGCGTGCATTTAAAAACTGACAGGGTAATTCATAGAATTTCGCAGAAAAGTGTCGCAAGCGGCTGGCGCAGAGTGTCCGCGTGCGATTGACTGCGCCAGGCACTTGCGCTAAAACCGATTTCCGCGCACAGCGTATTCATGGATTTCATGCTCCCAAACCAGCCGTGGCGCAGAGTATCGCAGCGACCCTGCAGCAGCGCCAGTAACGCCCCCAAGAACGCCCTCGGGCAAGGAAAAGCCATCAAAATCGCTAAATCATCGCAAAGGGCTGCGCTAACCCTGGACCAGTTTACAGGGCTGCCAAGCAAGGAACGCAAAGCGGGTAACGTGCATATTAGGGGTACGTGTGAAGTTATACACGCGATTAGCCAGGGTACGTGTATTACAGGGGTACGCGGGAAGTTTAACACGCGATTGGCCAGGGTACGTGTATTACAGGGGTACGCGTGAAGTTATACACGCGATTAGCCAGGGTACGTGTATTACAGGGGTACGCGGGAAGTTTAACACGCGATTGGCCAGGGTACGTGTATTACAGGGGTACGCGGGAAGTTTAACACGCGATTAGCCAGGGTACGTGTATTACAGGGGTACGCGGGAAGTTTAACACGCGATTGGCCAGGGTACGTGTATTACAGGGGTATGCGGGAAGTTTAACACGCGATTAGCCAGGGTACGTGTATTACAGGGGTACGCGGGAAGTTTAACACGCGATTGGCCAGGGTACGTGTATTACAGGGGTATTCGGGAAGTTTAACACGCGATTGGCCAGGGTACGTGTATTACAGGGGTACGCGGGAAGTTTAACACGCGATTAGCCAGGGTAAGTGTATTACAGGGGTATGCGGGAAGTTTAACACGCGATTGGCCAGGGTACGTGTATTACAGGGGTGCGTGGGAATCATCACACGCGATTAGGCTGGGTGGGTCCTCACAGGTGTTCCCTGTACACCCTCCACGGCCCCTGCAGGCAGCCTACAAAACAGGGGACTACCCTGCACACCTGCTCATGTCCCCCTGCACCCCCACCCCCCAGCAGTGCAGGGGCAGCCTCCACCAGGCCCCCACTCATGTCTCCCACCACCCCCACCCTCCCGCCACCAGGGGCAGCCTCCACCAGGCCCCCACTCATGTCCCCCTGCACCCCCACCCCCCAGCAGTGCATGGGCACCCTCCACCAGGCCCCCACCCATGTCTCCCACCACCCCCACCCCCCCGCCACCAGGGGCACTCTCCACCAAGCCCCCACCCATGTCTCCCACCACCCCCACAAGTGCAGGGGCACCCTCCACCAGGCCCCCACCCATGTCTCCCAACACCCCCACCCACCAGCACTGTGGGGCACGTGGCCAGCAGGCAGTCAGGCAGCAGCAGATGGCAGGTGGGAGCGTGCTCAGGGCTCTGGGGGGCAGTAATTTGGCCTCCTGGCCAGGAGCGTGGTCTCTCGTGTGTGAACGCGTGGACAGCCTGATAGGGAGTGAAATCCCACACGTCAGCAAAGGCCCTTAGCGCATAAACCCGTCAACAGCATATGCGCGCCTATAGTCACCTGCACGTGCAGGAAATTGTTGCGTGACACGTCACAGTGTCAAAGCGTGTGATTGGTGAAAATGGATCTATACGCAGAAGTGACAAAGCGTGTGATTGGTGAAAATGGATCTACACGCAGAAGTGACAAAGCGTGTGAATGGTGAAAATGGATCTACACGCAGAAGTGACAAAGCGTGTGATTGGTGAAAATGGATCTACACGCAGGAGTGACAAAGCGTGTGATTGGTGAACGTACACGCCGCGTAAGTGACGCTGTACGTGTGGGCCTGTATATAAGGTACATGTAGAACACCATTTCCTTGTACGTGCTTTTCGTGGAGAGCGAGTGGGTGAATTCTGTACTTCTTGTCGTTTCACACGCGATTTACTTCACGGCGTTTCCAGTTCGTACTCTCCCCTGTTACCTCTGACAGCTTTTTCTCTTTTTTCTCTTTTACTGGTTTACCTGGGCCTGTTCCCTCAAACAGTGTCCCCTTCTACTGTTGTCCTGTCTTCTCAGACAGCGTACACATCTTCTTTTGGCGGGGGTTTAGCCAGCCAAACGCGCTCATTCTTCACGCTCTTTTACCTGGCAGACGGTGAGTCACGCACGTATCCAACTTCTGTGCTTGCCCCGTGTGTAGCCTACCCCTTCAGAGGTCATTCTAGGCTGCGTGTGACACGCATACGTTCATTCTTGTGTTACTGGGTGCCACAGCGTAGTGCAGGTTTTTCTTTCTGCACACGTGGTCTAGGAGGGGTTGCGTGCACGTCATCTCCCTTTTTTGGGCCTCCTGTGCGTTGCGTGACCCGTCATCTTTCCCCAGGGGTTACAATCAGCCGTGCTAGAGCACTAGGGTACAATTACCATCTGGTACCCAACCCCTTTGACCCCCAATTGCCCAGGACAATTGTCTACAGCCACTCCCATACGCACATTAATATCAGTGCCATGGCTGGGAGGCGAGGATTCCGTAAGGGTGGCAAAGGTGGAAGAGCCACAAGTGGTGGCCGTGGTGGATCCGGTAGGGGACGTGGTCGTAACTTGCAGGGTGAGCCTGTCCCCCCATGTGTGGAGGACCAGTCAAGGGCACCCATCATCCTCCCCCCTCCCCCCCCTCCCCCCCTCCCGTTGAGGCTGAAGTGGCTGACACCATCCATGCTCAGCCCTTGTTGGACCAGCCCATTGTGGCACCAGACCTGGCTGACTCCATGGCTGACTTCCAGGTCAGCAGGGCTACGACACGTGCGCTGGTGCACGTTGATGCCATCATGCCACGTGGATCTGGGGCAGCAAGGTCATCTGCTGCACCAAGGAGGCAGGGCGGAGTGGCTGCAGGGGCAGCTGCGGCTCCATCCACCCCAGCCCTCACACACCCAGCCAGGACAGTGTCGGTCCTAGTCCATGCTGCTGACATTCCCCCTGACACCATCACACTAGAGCCAATGCCTGCACCAACTCCCATGCTGAGTGTGCAATCCCACACTCCTGATACAGAGTCCACCAGGGCTCCTGTCCCTAGTGTCCAGAGCGGCGCAGGACACTCAGGATCACCACCACCTTCCAAGCAGAAGAGGAAGAGTGCTCGTCCGGCACAGGCTGATGCCCCAGACACGGCTACACAGTCCGGCCCCTCCAGGAAGCCCAGCTTCACGGATGACGAACTGAATGCACTTGTCGAGTATGTGTCCGGACATGACAACGAGATGGTCATTGTTGCAGGATCCAAGACCACACCTGCACAACGCCAGGCACACTG
Source organism: Ambystoma mexicanum (assembly GCF_040938575.1). Classification (NCBI taxonomy): domain Eukaryota; kingdom Metazoa; phylum Chordata; class Amphibia; order Caudata; family Ambystomatidae; genus Ambystoma; species Ambystoma mexicanum. Next base: position 549,096,060 of record NC_090936.1, on the reverse strand, counting down.
GCAGACCGTTGCGGACATCGTAAGTGCCCTTGGAATCGTGAGGCGCACAGCCAATGATTGCTATAAGCGCTGGAATGACCTAAAGCGCAGGGCAAAGAGTAAGCTGGCCTCAAGTCATGCCGCAACTCTAGTGACTGGAGGTGGGTCTCCAGTAGTAGACATGGAACTCACTCCACATGAGTCAGTCGCTGGGACCTACGTCACGGAGGAACAGATCCAAGGCGTGGGAGATCTGGCTGATTACGAGGCATTGTCCGGTGAGTGCACATGCATGTGTGTGTCATCCATGTGCATGGTGTGTGTGTGAGGGCTTCTGTTTGGGTGCCAGGTGAGAGTGTGTGCGCCTCAGTCGTATGGGTCAGCCATGTGCTTCATGCAATACTTCCTGCGCAGCTGCATTTGGCCATAGCAGTATCCCTTCTGCCAACAGTAGACATCTAGCACAACTGCACGCCAGTTGCCCTTGAAGTGTCACCTTGACACAACATATTTGCTTCTTTTTCACTGTTCATTCAGTCAGTTTGTTTGCATTCCACCACTTTCACTAGGCATGTCGCTGTCCACTAGTCACATGTCTGACATGGGTATGGTAAAGTGGAGTGACTTTGTTACCTGGATATCATTTGTACACACATGTCCCTGTGCAATTTGACCATTTCAGACTGGCAGCTCCAGGTGAAAAATCTGACCTGTTAGAATCAGAAAAGCTATTACATGCGGGAACTGGACTGAATGAATAGGTGCTGCCCTCCTCTCCCTCTTCACTCAATAGCAATGGTACATGCCATCTGTGTGATGGCATGTGTGTTTCACCTGCCAATCACAGGCCAATGTGTGATGCCACTGCCAGGCAGCATGCAGAAAATTTGTTCATCTTCCATCTTGGTGTCATCAGTGTGTGCCATTTGCCTGCACTTCATACGCAGTGAGGGTGCATGCATGGGAGGGTTTTAGTCATGTGGGACATGTGTCAATCAAGTACTGGTTCTCTTGCTTCTCAGCCCTCTATGTGTGCCATGGTGCTAATGCCTGTTTCCATTACTTTGTTTTCATGTCTTTGCAGGGGAAGACGCACCTGATACTGCTGGGGTTGTGGAGATGGTGCAGACCCAGGAGGTGTCCCAGGGCCGACCAACCACCAGTGAGGGACGTGGTGTGGTGGTGGGGGAGAACCCACAAGTGCTGCAGGTCGTGCTCTCAAGGGGTGTCTCTGGCTGCACCTCCCCCGAGCTGTACTCAGGTGTTGATTCGGATGAGACCTACGTGCCGTCGCAGGTGAGTGTTCCAGGGAGGGATTCTGTTCTGTCTCACCCACCTGCACCAGGGTCAGTACCCTCCATGGGGATGTCAGTGTTGGCAGCTACGCCTTCGGTGGTTACGGATGCAGGGTCACACTCCGCGACATCTGATCCTGTTCCTGGGCCAGCAGATCAGAGGGGGAATGCAGTCCTGCAGCCTCAGGCAGTGCCGGCACAGCAAGGCGCAGTTCGCCTTGCCCCAGACAGGTGTGGTGCCCGCCGACGTGGTGGCCGTACGCCACCCGGCAATACCGCATGGGAGCAATCCATTTACGGTATGGCTACCCAACAGGCTGCATCATCCGAGATGATGGCTCAGGCCATGGATAGGGTGGCCACTTCCATTGTCCCCCCAGAAAGGCTGATGGAGCGACTAGAGCAGGCAACCGACTCCATCTGCCAGTCACACAGGGAGGACATGTTGGGGTCCAACAGGGACAGGCGGGCGGCACTGGCGACTCTGCAGGAGGCCATCTCCATTGAGTCCCAGGGCCACAGGGAAGCCCTGAGGCAGGAGCTCCTACACCTCAGGACGACTCTTGTTGAGCTTGAGGCTTCAACACACCAAAGGACAGAACAGCAGCTGGAGCGTCTCACCCGTACGCTCTCAGCTGAGATGCAGGCAACGAGGGCGGAGGTCCGGGCATCCCGTGAGTTGTTGCATGGGGACCTCCGCACACTCATCCTCCAGAACCAGACCTACCACACCCGCATGCTTGCAGCCATGGAGGAGCAGACTAGGGCCTTGCGTGGGCTGCCTCCCATAGTGCAACCACCTCCGGATGCAGCTGCACAGGGTGATAATAGCGACAGCAGTGATACTCCCACAATAGGGTAGCCGTGTGGGCCATGAGCCCATGGAGGTGTTTTATCTTCCCAGGATCCACGCAGGTGGGTTCTGGTGTGCATCCTGTCCTCGGACCTCCTGGGTGGCCTCCCCAACCCCTCCGGGCCCATCAATGGCCATTTTTGATTGTTTATTATTTTTATTTTTATTTTGATTTCTTTTATTCCCAATTTTTTTGGGACGATCTGTTGGCTTCGATCTGTTGGCTTCGATGTGTTGGCTTCGATCTGTTGGCTTCGATGTGTTGGCTTCGATCTGTTGGCTTCGATGTGTTGGCTTCGATCTGTTGGCTTCGATCTGTTGGCTTCCGTGGTTCCTGTGGGCATACGCTGCATTGTGGCTGGGCACATGCAGGCTTGTAATGTATTTGGTTCAGATGCTTGGGTTTGAGTCACACACACCCCTCCTGCTTCCCGTTTCCATGGGCTTGCAAAGGGTGTGCCCAAGTGACAGTGAATTACACAGTGACGTTGGACTCCCATGAGCTGTGTGGCCAGTCTGTAGTCAATACTGTGTATACATTCATAGTGCATATTGCTGTTGTGTTGTACACTGCATGTTGCATTGATGTGTAACTCTTCTTCTGTGTCTACCTCCCAATTTGCAGGTCCCTTCCTCAAGTCCACACAAGGACCTCTAGTCTGGCGATGGGGACCATGTTGGCAGCAGTGCACCTACAACTCTACATGGCGCCAACACTGCACAGTTGGTAGTGGTGGGAGTGCAGGCATTTCCAGGTGGTGAGACTACTAATATGTAACATTTTTGATGTCATGTTAATGGTACTACGTGCTCAAGTATGTTGTTGGTCCGGCATTGCTGTGAGCATTTCAGGTGTTGCAGGTTTCTAATAGTGCCACTGTACATAGTGAGAGTGATGTCATGTTGTGGGGATTACTTAGTTTACCTGCAATTAGCATGACATGGCACGGTGTGTCGTGTGGCAGTGCTGGGGTTGGGTTGGCTAACATGGCACTGTCCTCTTGTTGCATTTTGCAAGTGGGTATTCATTTTAGCTGCTTCAATGTGTAACTTCACAAAACTGCATTGGTGGTGTCTGTGTGGGTAGGGATGCACACATTGCGACACTTCCAGGTGAACAATCTCAGGCTGACATGGAATTCCCAGTTCATTCTCCAGACATTCAGGATCAGTGTCAGGTTGAGTCATCATTGATTGTCAGATGGAATGTGCCAGGGCAGTGTGCACTCCACAGGGGTGTGATTTCTATGTGAAGTAATTAGCCACTAGCTGTGTACGGGCTGCCTCCCCCCGTGCCCTTTCCCCTCCCATGCGCAGCGGCTGTGCATGTGGTTGGGGATGTGGGGCCACCACCATGTCCACGGCCAGGCCCCGGCGTGTTGCAACGTTGTGCAGGACACATGCTGCCACTATGATCCTGCACACTACTGGGGGAGCGTATAACAGCTGCCCGCCAGAACGGTCAAGGGAGCGAAAGCGTGACTTTAGCACTCCGAATGTGCGCTCCACTATGCCCCTGGTTGTAATGTGGGCTGTGTTAAATCTTACCTGGGGTGGCGTGGTGGGGTTCCGAATTGGCGTCATCATGTGGGGGCTGAGAGGGTAGGCACTGTCCCCTGTGGAGGTGGGGATTGGTATCATTGGTGATGTTGTGACTTTGCTCAGTATCCAACATGCATGCATGTGCAGTGGCATACATACTCACCAAGCAGCCATGTATCGCCATGCCGCCCAGCTTCTAGGTCCCGGCTTAGGGTGGACATTCGGTAAATGAAGCTGTCGTGGGTGGAGCCGGGATAGTTGGCATATACTGAGGTGATGATTCCCTTGGCATTACATGCTACCTGCACGTTGATGGAATGCCAGTGCTTGCGGTTCCTATAGATGTGCTCAGATGCCCTGGGGGGACGTAGAGCCACATGGGTGCAGTCGATGGCACCTAGCACTTTGGGGAATCGTGCCACTGCGTAAAAATCCAGGGCGGCAGCATGCCTTTCTGCAGGTGTTCTGGGCAGGTATATGTGCCTGCGGACTGATGGGCGTGCAGTCATGATGTTCAAGACCTGGTGTAGGCAGCGTGACTGGGTGGCCTGTGACACCCCACCCACTATGGCACTTGTCCGCTGAAATGATCCAGTGGCTAAGAAGTGCAGTACATTGAGGACCTTCTCCAGGGGGCTGAGTGCTTGGGAGCACAGGGTGGGTGATGTGAGGTCATCCTCCCACTCACTCACCAGGTCCAGTATGATGTGTGGTGGAAACCTGTACCTCCCATACACCTGGTCATCAGGCATCCCAAAAAGGCTGGTTCTGGGTGTGAATATTCTGGCCCTGACTATCCTCCTCCTCCTCCTTTGGTAGCCCACTGCCACTGCTGCTAGGAACGGTATGTTCATCCTGGCGTCTGAGCTTGTAATTGTTAAAGTCCGCAATTTATGCTTAGCGCGTGTTCTAGGCGAGCGTGTGACCCGCGCACCCCTGGAATCCTGTTCCCAGTCCAATAGCGTGTGGAAATTCACACGCACCACGGGATACAGCGTGTGACCCGCGCACCCCTGGAATCCTGTTCCCAGTCCAATAGCGTGCGGAAATTCACACGCACCACGGGATACAGCGTGTGACCCGCGCACCCCTGGAATCCAGTTCCCAGTCCAATAGCGTGCGGAAATTCACACGCACCACGTGATACAGGTTCGCTGACGTACTTGCGTGTGTAAGTGGCCGCGCACCCATTAAATACACGTACATAGGCCAATCGCGTGTACGCGCACTTTTGTCCAATTACACGCGATGACACACTGACGTGCAGTATCTCCACGTGTGCCCCATCATCACGTGCTGAGTGGGGAACACCCGTGCGGGTCACGTCACAGACGCGCTTACGCGCTGAGGGACTCTGGTCCAATAGAATCGCGTATGCGTGCTGACGCGCTTACGCGCTAAGGGCCTTTCCTCGGATTTCACGCTGACGTGCAGGATTTTCACGTGCCAAATCACTCCGTATCAAGCTGGCCACGCGAAAACACACGGCAGCCCACGCTCCTGCCCAGAAGGCCGAGTTACTGCCCCCCAGTGCCCCGAGCAGCCTCCCACGTGCCATCTGCTGCTGCCTGCCTGCCTGCCTGCCTGCTGCCACCGTGCCCTACCATTTGGTGCCTGCACATCAGCCATCTGCAGGGGTCCAGTTGCTGTGTCCACCCCTGCTGGAACTGAAGACTCCCGACTGGTATTACATCGCTCCACAGCCCAGCCCCAGGACTCAGTTGCCCACCCACACCTGCCTCTGGGGTTGCCATGTCGGGCACTTCCACATCTGGCACCAGTGGCAACCCCAGGCCAGAGGGGCAGAGGGGCACCAGCTTCACTGTCACCGAAGTTGGTGTCCTGGTGGAGCATGTCCTGGGGCAGTATGATGCCCTCTTTGGATCGTCCCGCGCCAGCAAGGAAGGACGGCAGAGGATCTGGGCCGACTGTGTGGTTGCCATCAACGCGGAGGGGGTGGCAACCTGCGACGTCCTGAAGATCAAGAAGCGCTGGGAGGACTTGAGGTCCAGGACCCTTGTGAAGGCCCGGCGCCTCGTGGAGGGGGGCCGGGGCCACATGAGTTCCATCCAGATGAGGGTCCTGGAACGCGTACGCCCAGCGCTCCACGCCCAGATCCTTGAGAGGGAGGCCCGTCTGGAGTTGAGCGGTAAGTGTCCATGCATTACTGTGTGAGACAGGGCATGTTGCGGTGTGCTGGTTCTATGATACTTGCCTGTATGTGTGCCATAGGCCATGTATGCATGTATGTGTGCAGGGACATCATGGTGATGCATGTGCGACCAGTGATGTGTGATGCACATGGTTGTTGCATGTGTTGAAATGCCGCATGGGGAGCCCTATTCAGATTTTGAACATGAGAGCATGCCAGTCTCTGTACCTGGACATGGGTGGGGGTGAGGGATGGGTGCTGATGCCAGGTACATATATGGTAGCCATGTCTGTGTGCCTGACCTGCGTGTCTGTGACTTGTGCATGCCATGGATGCATGACACATGTGTGTGACAATGCAGAGATTCAGTAAAGCAGCCAAATTACCCTTGTATCCGCTGTGTTTGGTGTGTTTGGGGCCAGATGGATGTGACTGAGGTGAAGAGTGTGCATGTGATGGGCATGAGGCATGATGCATGTGAGTTACATATCATTGAATGTTTCAAGAGTCCATTGGACATGCATGGAAATGTCCATGGCATGCACCATGCCTGTTACTGTGTGTGTTTTGCCTGGACTGACCCATGTGTTGTGGAGGGACATGATGGAAGTGTACTTTGACAGTGGTGCTCATCTGCTATTGCTTCCTGTCTAGGGGACCATTGTACAGTGCCCTGATGCTTGTGTTCTTTGTCTCCCTCTACGCAGCGGCTAGTGAAGAAGAGGGCGGAGACGGCGCTGTGGAGCAAGGCGGCGGGGATGCCCCCACGGCTGCAGCGGAAGGGGTGGGTGAGCCCCCACAGGGGCCTGCTACGGTGGGAGACGGTGAGGAGCCATCCAGGTTGGTGGTTTGCACAGAGGAGGAGGAGGCCGCCACTGGGGCACACATGGGGCCTGGTGGGGGCATCCCTGCTGGTGCAAGTGGTGCAGTCCAGGGCCAGGGGCAGGAGGCAGCACAGGTCACCGTGGAGGGGCCTGTGCATGTCGCTGTCCCTGACCCTGTGAGTGCACCACCATGCACCAGCAGGGATGCCCCGTCCCAGGCCTGTCCGCAGGTAGAGGGGATGTCCATGTCACCTGACTCCCCTCCACCTGCGGACGTGGGAACCCCTGGCCGTGCGGAGAAGGTCCTGATTGGGGTCGCGATGCGCACGGCTGTGATTCGTGATGCCGTGCGTGCTTCCCGGGAGGAGCAGGCACGTCATCACGAAGTGCACCGTGCCGACGTGGCCCAATTGGGATCGGCCATGTTCGGGAGTTTCCTGCATGTGTTGGCCAATGTGGCGGCCCTCTCCTCCTCTGTGCAGGCTATCCACCAGTCGTTCTCCTTGCCGTCTTCCAGCCCAGATGCCACCAGGGCCCCCTGTGGACCTGCCCCGACCAATGCAGCCAGCTCGGTGGGGATCCCATCCCTGCCACAGTCGGGAGTCAGAGATCCAGCAGGGGTGGACACCAGAGCAACTGGACCCCAGCAGATGGAGGATGTGACGGCATCATCGGGCAGGGCACGTGCACGACGGCGTCGGTGGTTTCCATCAGCCTGGATGCCGTCGTGCTGGCACAGGCAGTTGCGTCGGAGGCAGCAGCAGGCTCAACGTGGGAGGCATCATGGCTCGGGGCCATCAACATCAGGGGTGCAGGCATCGGCCGGAGGGCAGGAGAACCCTGGAATGGGAGTGGCTTCCGTGTGGGAGAGGTTGTGCCAGCGGATAGGTGCGGAGCGGCAGCGGGCAGAGGAGGAACGGCTCACGATGGTCAGGGCGGAGGACTCCATGCGGAGGGCGCTGAGGCGGGCTGAGTGCCTCGAGGGTCTTCGCAGGGAGTTTGAGCTTGACACTGCGTTATCCCTGCGGGACCTCGGGGCCAGGGAACATGCCCGCCTCCAAGCCATTGACCAGGAGTTCGATGATGCCCTGGCCCATGACAACAACCAGTGAGCCGTCCGAATAGCCCGCTGCCTTTGTATATAGTTGTATAGTTAGGGTTAGGTTTCCTTTGTTTTTTTGATTTTTTTTTGGTTGCGATTGGACAATGCACCACTTTTTTGTATATAGTTCACTTTTTAGTTAGTAGTCAGTTAGGTTTACTTTGGTAGGGCTCATGGACCCAGGATGATCTTCTTCATTGGCTTATTTTAATTTTTCATAATTTTTTCTTGGACATTCATCTTGTTTTGTTTGATTTGCTTTGTGTTTTTTCTTATTTCATTTCCATTCTACTTGCTGTTAAATACATATTATTTTTTTAATCTTCAATGTGTCGTATCATCTCATTGCTTTCAGGCATGTCATGTTGGGTGTTTTGTCATTCACTTGCAGCCATTGTGTGTGACAGACATGTGTTAAATTGCATTATTTAAATTGGGGGTGTAACATGTAATTGCCTTTGATATGTGGGTGGGTGTGATAGTTGGTTGGCCCTTTTGGCAGGGGAGGATGGGCATTACGGACATGATTGGGGAATGTTGGGACCCAGGTGCAGGGGGGCATGGATTGGACATGGGTGGGGGCCTGCTGGCAGGTGCCCCACAGTGCTGGGGGGTGGGGGGGTGGGGGACATGAGTTGGACATGGGTGGGGGCCTGCTGGCAGGTGCCCCACAGTGCTGGGGGGTGGGGGGGGTGGGGGACATGAGTTGGACATGGGTGGGGGCCTGCTGGCAGGTGCCCCACAGTGCTGGGGGGTGGGGGGGGTGGGGGACATGAGTTGGACATGGGTGGGGGCCTGCTGGCAGGTGCCCCACAGTGCTGGGGGGTGGGGGGGTGGGGGACATGAGTTGGACATGGGTGGGGGCCTGCTGGCAGGTGCCCCACAGTGCTGGGGTGTGGGGGGGTGGGGGACATGAGTTGGACATGGGTGGGGGCCTGCTGGCAGGTGCCCCACAGTGCTGGGGGGTGGGGGGGGTGGGGGACATGAGTTGGACATGGGTGGGGGCCTGCTGGCAGGTGCCCCACAGTGCTGGGGGGTGGGGGTGGTGGGAGACATGAGTTGGACATGGGTGGGGGCCTGCTGGCAGGTGCCCCACAGTGCTGGGGGGTGGGGGGGTGGGGGACATGAGTTGGACATGGGTGGGGGCCTGCTGGCAGGTGCCCCACAGTGCTGGGGGGTGGGGGTGGTGGGAGACATGAGTGGGGGCCTGGTGGAGGGTGACCCTGCACTGCTGGGGTGTGGGGGTGGTGGGTGACATGAGTGGGGGCCTGGTGGAGGGTGACCCTGCACTGCTGGGGTGTGGGGGTGGTGGGAGACATGAGTGGGGGCCTGGTGGAGGCTGACCCTGGTGGCTGGGGGGTGGGGGTGGTGGGAGACATGAGTTGGACATGGGTGGGGGCCTGCTGGCAGGTGCCCCACAGTGCTGGGGGGTGGGGGTGCAAGGGGACATGAGTTGGTGTTCATTAGTTCAAGGAGACATGTGCCTTTGCTGGGGGGCATGCCCATGGTGGGTGGGCTGCCTGCGGGACATGACCAGGGATGCAGGGTAGTCCCCTGTGGTGTGGGCTGCCTGCAGGGGCCGTGGAGGGTGTACAGGGTACACCTGGGAGGACCCACACTGTCAAATCACATGTGGAACTTCACGCGCAACCCTGATATACACGCGCCCAGGCTATTCGCGTGTGGAACTTCCCGCGCACCCCTGGAATACACGCGCCCAGGCTGTTCGCGTGTGGAACTTCCCGCGCACCCCTGAAATACACGCGCCTAGGCTATTCGCGTGTGGAACTTCCCGCGCACCCCTGAAATACACGCGCCCAGGCTGTTCGCGTGTGGAACTTCCCGCGCACCCCTGAAATACACGCGCCCAGGCTGTTCGCGTGTGGAACTTCCCGCGCACCCCTGAAATACACGCGCCCAGGCTGTTCGCGTGTGGAACTTCCCCCGCACCCCTGAAATACACGCGCCTAGGCTATTCGCGTGTGGAACTTCCCGCGCACCCCTGAAATACACGCGCCCAGGCTATTCGCGTATGGAACTTCCCGCGCACCCCTGAAATACACGCGCCCAGGCTATTCGCGTGTGGAACTTCCCGCGCACCCCTGAAATACACGCGCCCAGGCTGTTCGCGTGTGGAACTTCCCCCGCACCCGCGCACCCCTGAAATACACGCGCCCAGGCTGTTCGCGTGTGGAACTTCACGCGAACCCCTGATATACACGTAGCCCGCTCCCCCAGACCCGATCGCGTGTGAAACTTCACGCGAACCCCTGTTATGCACGTACCCTGCTGAAATCGCGTGTTAGACTTCCCGCGCACCCCGGTATACACGCACACGTATTTTTTGTCAGCGGGTGTCCGTGTTTGTGGGTACCCCTTTGCACGTCATTTTTCCTGGAGGGCCACAGTATGGGACATTCATCATGGCAGTATATAGGTGCGATTTGTTGGCGCACCTTTTGGCGCACATTTCTTACAGCCGCAGAGACGCTACCGCCTGCTTTCTTGTGGCGGTCGTGTTTGTGCCTGTGCTCTGGTTTGAGCGTGCGCTTTTTTCCCCTATTCTATTCCATGAATACGTGTTGTAGGCGAGCGTGTGGGCGTTCCGCGCACTTGTGCCCTGTACTTCCCCCGTGACGCCCACGTTTTGGCAAGTTGTTCCCCATTCCGAGTGTTACGCCCGTGTTCCGCCTACTTTTGTTGCGTGCGCCGCGCTATGTGCGATTTTCGCTGTGGCCTGTGCGATTTTCGCAGTGACCTGGCGCACGCTGTTAGATGGCCTGTGCGCCAACGTGCGCCGCGCACTTTTTATCGCACATCCGCTGGTTTTCTCGCGCACGGCCTTCCATGAATCGACGTGCGCTGCTTTTCGTGCGATTTTCGCAATTGCACTGCGATTTTCGCTATTCCACTGCGATTCGCACGTTTTCGCCCACTTGCGCCGCGCTAATTATTCCATGAACCGGCCTCTGAGTCTCTCAGTAGTGCCATTAAAGCATGGATTTTCACCTCATTTTGTCTATGAGACTACATTATATTGTTAGGGAAGTTAGAATTAATATTTAGCAATGTTAATTATGTTAGTCAGTTATATGATTAATGTAGTCTCCATCTGTGAGGCATAAAAAGAATTTTAAAAAATGGTGCACTTCATTATTTGCCCCAGCAGCACTAAGGTTTTCTATGCGTGCAGTCTATTATTTGCAGTTTCAAATTGGGCTTGGCTGTGTTGTAAATCCTGTACTTTGCGTACTACCAATGAGGCTATATTATACTGGTTAAAAATGCTGGCTATAAAAATATGCTATGTCCCGCTGCAACAAAACAAAAATGCCACTACATTTTGCAATAAAAAAATCCATTACATTTGGTAAAATGCTTTAAAAATGTCCTTACACAGCCCCAGTCCTAACTGAGCCCCTTGCTTTGATTATCCCTCTACCTAGGCTCAGGCTGGTGGGCCGATACTGCCCATATAGCTGCCGTCCGAGGTGGATGTGAAAGCCATAGTCCTCTCTGTAACATTAGGATAGTTTGCACCCAAATTAATCTCAGATCGTTCAATTTGTGATCTAACTTATTTTTGATTTTAATTGGTAGTTTTGTTACTCTAACCTTTCTTTTCATTGTTATTTATAATCAAAGGTCAGCAGGATTTTATTTTATGTTCAGGAGGACTAGAATGTCATATTTTGTACCTCGATGAAGCGAGTCCATAGATTTCAATGTTTTAAGTAGTTCAAAAATTGGATTCTATATTGGGCTTCCTTTTTCTATGTACTCCCTTTTATCACTGAGTCTGCTTACGTTCCGTTGGTTCATTTAGTCTATGCACTTCCTTTTAGGCAGGGCTTTTGTATCCTGATCTGCATTAAACAAAGTTCTAAATTAAAAGGTTTAATTTGTGAGTTCTCTTGGCTAAGAAAAAGATAAACTATATTCTCTTTCTAATAGATTTAATAACCCATAATTCTGATGCTACCATTTATCCCATGTTCAGCTTGCCATTTATTTTGTCTGAACACTCTTTTTCATTGATGACGAATCAGAAGTGAAGATTTGCATTTATTTATGTGCTTGTTTATTTATTTATTTATTTATTTATTTAATAGTCACTTATTAGGCACTTATACAATTAGCAAAACTGTTTCAAAGCGCCCACAGGGCAAACAGGGTGGTGACAGGGGAAGACAATGAATTACAGCAAGGATAAATAATTGCAATAATGGTACAAACAAATAATGAGAATAGGGGAAGAGGAGATGAACCTACTATGCCTTGTGAGTGTACAGAATGTGCAAGTGCAGAGGGGGGGTGAGAGATAAGGTGCTTTGATGTGCATGGATGAGTGCTCAGGGTAAGTACTAGGAGGAGAAGAATGTAAGTGCAACCACCGATGAGTGGGTGAGCCAAGTAAGTGCAATAGAAAGAAAGCAGGTGGGATGAGCGATATGGGGGTTCAAAGCCCCGAGGACACATAAGGGCCCTGCACATTAGTCACACTGCTGTAAGATTAGCAGGAAAGACAGGAGGAGAAGGAGGAGGTAAAGAGAAAGGTCTTGAGGCTTTTCCGGAACTTAAGGAGGTCTTGCTCAAGACGTCCACAGGAGGGAGCCAGCCGAGGAAAGTGGATGTGGATTCAACGTCATGTGGGAATTAATAACCTGTCCTTTTTGCTCTGAGCCTGTTCCTTTAACATGCAAGCACCCTCTGTCTAATGTATTACAGTAGTCATTTCCAGAAAATTGGTGTTTGAAAACAGGGTGAAGAGAAAGGCTTATCTTGAGTTTGCGAATCATGTGTAAAAAAGAGAATACTCAGTAGAAGGCGATGTTAGTTTGCTCCGACGGTGAAGCATAAATAATAGCAGTTAATCTAGCTCCTAAACATGATAACGAACTGGTGAACCGACATCATTTAATTTCTTATCAAAACAGCATAGTGTTAATCGTAAAATAGGTACGTCAATATTATACTTTTTGAACTTCTCTTCAATTCTGAGAAGCCAGCAATGTAAGAGGCTTTGCTTATGTTGGGACTGTTGTATAATTCAATATAGTTATGTATCTTAGCTGGTGCACCACTTTGTGCACATAATGCAGCAAAATGCCAGGGAAGCAACTCACACCTTCTGTTTGAGGGTGGTCTGATGATACTTATGGCGCTTCTCTTGGTGAGGTGAGGTAATCTGCCATAATTCAATCCTTGGTCTCCGATCTTCATCTTGATGGCATAACCAACTGAGAAGCACTCTCTTCAAGCTTCACTCACACCAGGCACAGCGCTGCTACACCTCTAAAGTGTGCCTTCCTAATTTAAAGAGTTCTGATTAGTCTCCTTCAAACAATTAACAAGCTGTTCAAAGAGCATATAGATTAGCCCCCCAGTCACAACTCCAACCAATACACACTAGATCATTCACCACATCACATCATTCAGCATTTCAGGAGAGGAAGCATGAGAGAGAACACAGCCTATACTATGATTACCCTCTGAGATGATTGGAATGGACATTGTTCCATATTATCTCAGAGAATAGATGCATTTTGTTATTTGTTGCCCATACAACCAGGTGCCCTGAGGCAGGACCCTGATGGAGCATCACTGATCCTGTGGTGGTCAGAATCCACATTGGGATTTTCACGTATATTGTTTACCAATTTAGGTTCTAATTAATTCATTCATTTAATTAAGGGGATCTAAGTTTGCGTCCCCTTAAATGAAGACCCTTTGGACAGACTTAAGCTTTCACACCCATGTTGGGGGGGGAGGGGCATACAGGGCCAGTAACAGCGTGCCAGCCAGATCCTAGGTAGGCTTCAGAGTAGAAAGGGCCTCAAAGAGGGCTCAGTGACATTAGCAGCATCTCACAACCTGCATAAAGGGGTTTCTAGCTTTCGAACCCCATGGCTCCTTCCTGGCTGTGTACAGTTGCAACCTTTTTTTTGTTGCTGGGAGATGAGCTCACGCATATTGCCAAAGCCCAATCGCTCATAAAAAAACAAGATGGCAGACACCACAGCAAATAAAAAGGGATTTAGAGCTATACCCTTCCATGGACAGATAGGGCTGCAGCGGTAGTCATAGCAGGACACAGCAGGTGAGTGGGCAGGCGTGGGGTAGGCATGGCGGTACAGAATGTAGTTTGGATGGGAAGGGGACAGGGGCCAATGTGGAAAATAAGGTGCACCATCAGGGAGGAATTTGGGTGGCTGGTGCAATGTGGGTGAGACAATGTCAGTTCTCGCCAAAGTTTTCCAGCCACATGTCGCGCCCTCTATCCCCTAGTCCAGAGATTATCCAAATGAATGTGGTGGCAGGGGTCGCAATTGCACTCTCTCCCAGCGGTCCTCCTTGCACCGTGTTTGTTCTCCCCCATGCGGGAGATTACCACGGCACCGGGGAGGTCAGCACAGCGAAAGTGCTGCATGGCCCTGGTTGCATGCTCTAACTCACCCATGTGGGAGCCAGCTTTGCCGCACCCACGCGGTGCTGCAAAAGCAGGCTGTGCCCCTATGACTGCCATCAGTGGGAGACCAGATCCCATCTTCATTGCCAGATTGGCCTGAGGGTGCCCTGAAAGGCAGGGTGGCCTGTCACACAAGAACATGGAAACCATTATTTAACTATGCTATTGTTTACACAAGAACGTATACTGGCGGGGGCACAGCTTTGGCACCCCCCCATCATGTAAATGCAAAGCCTTACGCTATCTGCACAATGCCCATACGACCCGGCAGCGCCTCTCAGCCCAGAACACATCCTCCTTGATTTCTTTAAGCTAGCTTTATTCAAGCAGTAACATCATATCTTGTCCTACCCGTGTTCTGTTTTAAATGTTTGCTGAGATTTTATGGGCGGCGAAAGGGACATCGTGTGGGTGTTATCCCGCCAAAACGATTGATTAATACATTTGAAAATATAATAAGTATTTTGAATTGCTTCTGTGAAGGAAACACATATGTATGTGCATGACGAATTCTCATTTAGTTTCTCACGTGTGTGTTGCGCTCTTGCAAACCACTAGAAGGCGGTATATGACAGTAGAATATCGATATTAACTTTAGTAAAAATAACACATTTGGATGGAATGGAAATTTTTGAAACAGCAAACATACCAGTACAGAGCCACATTTCGTTGACGATGGGAAAAGGGTCAAACAGATAAATGAGGATTATGGGTGCATTACCTTATAGACAATACTTTCTGACTCTATTTGAATCTATGTTTTTTAAACAATGTAAACTGTAAAGGCATAGATCTATTTGGGCAGTTACAAAAGCACGGCGAGTGTTGTCAACCTGTGGGGGCAGAGGTTTGTGGGTAACAGTAGCATCAGCAATTTTCTTGGCATTTTCTTCCTCAGAAATCCAGTTTGAAAGGGCATATTAAGGAGGAATTAACTGGTTCTCTTTGCAATTAGCTTCGTAGGGAATAAAACCCACTAAAATAATGAGCTCCGCAATTGGAACTCGAGAGCTCAACAATCCCAAGCTCCCAAAATGTCCTCTCTGCAACGTTAAAATCTAACACGTTTTCCACACAAGGAGCTTTTTTCCTCTACCGTGGTGATGACATTACTCAGGTTCACACTTCCTGTCAGCCGCTCCAATTGTATTTCCAAACCTTGTCCCCAAGAGATGAATGCATGCCTTCGATATGAATGCTAGGTTGTTGTTTGTAAGCCTCTTCTGTGCGATTCTGTGCTCGTTTGTGTACTTGTGTGATTGTCTTGTACAATCATGGGCTGCTAACAGAACAGAATAGTGACGCAGATTAATAGGTAACATACGTGGGTGGAAGCTATAATGGGCAGAAAATGGGGAACATCCTGGGGACCTACGCACAGCAGTATCATATGCACACTCTGGGATAGGCAAGATTGACACCCCGTGATCTGCATGCTGCAAGCAATAGCAGTGGCGGTATTGGCCTAAGGTTTCATTAAGACAGAGTTTGGCAGCCTGTTTATGGGAGGTAGGAAGATGAGAGCAGGCTTTCTATTTTTGGGAGGGTTGTCAATGCCTGACAGAATTGTGGGGCCTGAAAACGAGAACAGAAGGGAGAGCGTGCAGACTGCCAGCCCATTGAGGACTAGTGCCACAGTTTGAGTGGCTGTCGGTACTCCTTTGCAAGGTTTCAAGTGGTCCATCTTGGTGAAATAATCTGCAATGGAAAGGATAATATGGGGCATTTCTACAATGAAGTCAAGACTCATGGCATACCACGGTATTAGGGAATAGGATAATGGTGTAGAAGTATTGAGGTTTTCCCATGGGGCTTCACACTTTGGGCACATACAGAGCAGGTTTGCACGTCTTTTGTCATGCCTGGCCATTTCCACCTGTCCTGCAAAATACGCAGGTTATTCTTAATCCTAGGATAACCTGCCGGCTGACTATGATACCACCAACCTATAACTTTGGTTCTCAAACTGTTAATAGGTAGAAAAAGCTGGTCCTGGTAAAAAGTAAGTCATGTCCGATGCATACACATGCAGGCCTTGCATAGTACAATTCTGTTGACACCAAAGGACCAGCTACAACAGGAGATCATATATATTGGAGAACAAAAATAAAACCTTTTTGGAAAGTGGATGGGGGTGTTCTGCAATTCATCCTCTAACATTTCTGCCATCCCTAAAATCAAGACACACTTTGGGCCTCATTATGACTGTGCCAATCTGGTAAAAAAAGTGCCAGTATTTACGTATACCAGCAATTTACCAGACCAACCGAGTACAAATATGCTGGTGGGGGTTCCTTGACTTACCTCCAGCCAAGAGCTGCAGGTAACTCAGGCCCCCACTGGCATAACGCAGCCACTATTTTTGGCACCAGTATTGCCATTGCCAACAATCCCGGCAAAGTCCCCCCATGGAGTCCTATGCGGATCCATGAAATGGGGATTTAGCGGTAGTTCCGCCACCTGTAATATCCCGGTTTTGCCTGGATATCAGGTGGCAAAACGGTAGGTGCTTTTCCCGGTATGCTGGTGGATTTTACGCCATGATACCGGCAGACTTGGAATGAGGCTCCAAGTTTCGAATTTGGTTTGCGTAGAGCCCAACTGAAAAGTCCAAACAAAATCACAAGCCTTCAGAAAACCGGTGCCATCTAACCTATTGGGAATTAGTACAACAGACTTTATCCATGGCCAAAATATTTTTATGGTCTGTATTCACTAACGTTCCGTGTCAGATTTGCATTAAAAGGTGTATCCATTCATCTAAGGCTGCCTTGATGGCTAAGAGTTCTTTCTCAGGGGAGATCCCAGCCCTACAGGGGGCACTTGAGGGGACATCCCACATAGCAGGGTGCCCCTGTGGCTGCCCCCCCGACCCCTGGCCGTGTCTCTTCCCCTCTCTGCTCCGACAAGTTGGAGTTGGGGTGGGCCATCCCGAGGGCTGCCTAAAAGTACAGAGGGGGACTGGAGCATGGCCTCTTTCCAGTCCCCCTCCATCGATAACCCACCCACTCTCACCCTCAAATAGGAAATTAATTGCGCATGTAAGGAAAGGGAGGTATTAATTCAATGTCAGCTGAAGATCGATGTGGAAGGGAGGGGTAAAGGAAATTGTTGCAAATGCTTGCTTTATGTGTATTAATTGTTCATTTTTCAAGCGGCGATCAAAGTATAAGTGGGGCTAAAGGACATTTTTAAAATGCTTGGTTTATTTTGTATTAATTGTTCCAAGTTTCAGCGGAGCTGGAGGTGATAGTGAGGGTAAAAGTAAATTGTTTTAAAATTGCTTGCTTTATTTTGTATTAATTGTTCCAGCGGAGTTCAGGGCAGTCCTAGCCGGGGAGGGGTACGCCGCGGCTTGAACCATGGGCTGGTTTCCCGATGCCGCACTCGAGCCAAACTCAGACGACGGGCATTGTATCCCTTATGGACACTGGAGACTCCTCACCTTCATGTGCAGTGGCCCGAGGTGGAAGTACTCTGTGCAGCAATCTGGAGCATATGTCCGATGCCTTGCGACATGCATGGAGGTGGCAAGGGGACACTGATAACATTCAGACCTGTGCAGATAAAATCTGGAGCGTATGTCCGGTGCCTTGTGACAGCATTGGGCGGCAAGGGGACACCGAGAACATTCTGATGTTTTGCCCCACTTTTTTGGGGTTTGTTTTTTGGTATAGATGGGCGTGAACCATGATGCTTTAAGGCTGGGACTGCCCCCTGTGTTGTATGCGCCAATAAACTGTGATCTGTGTTTCCAAAATGTAAACTATTGTCTGGCTATTATTACTAACAGCTCAGGTTTTGGTTCCCAAGGTATGTCATCCTCACAGGACAGGGCGAGGGTGAAGCGCCAATGGGGGCTGACACCGCTATGTGATGGTATAATGTATATCTGCTGCGATAAATTTACACATTTTTGTAAAAGCACTGTCCCTCTCACTAAGGTGGAAGTATCTGCCTCTGCTATAAATGGCTGGTTAAGTTTGGCATGCTGTACGACCAGAGCAGTCATCAAAGCCATCTTGAGTTCTAGGCATGATTGCTCTGCTTCCTGGTTCCATTGATATAAAACTATTGTGTTTGCCAGATGCGTTAGTGATTTCACAAAACGGGAACACTCTGCAATGAAGCAGTGATGAAAATCAGCAAATACTAGACACCCTTGTAATGCCTTGATGGTTCTGGGAGTAGGCAATTCCATAATTTCTTGTACATTCTGAGGCTCCATTTATACTATGAAGTCCAATAAGGCAAAGGGGGTTATGCAGAAACAAAATGTATCTAATGTCGCGTTCGGAAACACTTGTGTATGAGCGTGATACAGATAAAATATCATATCACAAATAAAACCCATGCTATCACAGTGCTCAAAGAGCCTGTGTAACATGCCTTTCATGTTATGGGAGGTTTGATGACAACACAAGAATATCAACAAGCAAGAGAATGCTGGATCTATCAAGTGCTTTACAAAGTACATGATTGACCTAATGTTGGCAAGTGGCTGGGGCATTACATATACCGAAGGGCATGTACTGATATGAAACAGCATACATCGAGTTCGGAAGGCGGTCTTTCACTCCTCCCCAGCCTTCACTAGTACCAGATCTGTCAGTCAGATACGGCACAGCCCTCCTTGTGCATGGACTAACTTTCAACTATGTGTACTTACATAGTCATGACTAATTAGCCTACCTTTTCTAGGAACAAGTTTCCAACTGCCCCTGCCCCACGCCCGCTACTCCAGACCACTGCACCCTGCACTGGCCTACTTGGCGCCATATTTCAGGGGACACACTGTGTGATACTACTGCACCTGAATATTACTATACAGAATGTATGTTACCACTATTTAACTAACGGCACTTATAATTACATTGCCACTTACTGCCAGCCTGACTATCCAAAATATGTCACAAACTATCATGACAAACAACTCATGCATAATAACAAAACTAGCCCAGCCTAAACCCTCACCTAACCTCCCTTCTAGAACAAATGTCCCGTGTGACCTCACACACAGGAACATTAAACTACGCTCCAGATTATCCACTTTATATGAACCATTAGCTAGGTACACAGTTCTCCACTCCCAGTATAATACTGAATCCAATATCATCCCAAAGGTGACAAACTTCACAAACACTAATACTACACCTAATTCAAATAAAGAAAGCTCTAAACTGCATAAACATCACACTAGCATGTTCCACAGTCATAGTAAGCCTTTGCCTATCATGGCATTAACTCCACCTGCCCACCCACTCAAAGGAGCACTTATCAATGCAAGATCTCTTGTAGCACATGCTACTGAAATTGCTGACCTAATAGAAACAGTGCCTATGAATCCCTATCTCAGTCACCGCCTCAATGTAGTGTTTTGTCTCAACATGGGAGGTATCATAAAATAAAAAGTATAGAATCTACAGTGTCTTCAATCATATTGTATTCTCCTAATCTAAGACACACATGTATCTTTTTTCCTGTTAAACGATAATTGCATATGTTTTGCCCTCCTTTAATCTTGTATGTACGTATCCCCAAACAATAACTTTGTTTGCTCCTGTCTGGATCCCACCCATTGTTACCCAATTAAACATAAAAACAACATGCACAACAAGTGAGTTTCAGCTACCATGAGAATCTGGCGACATCATTCCTTGAGGGAACCCACCAGCCCATTTTCTACTGTTCCGTCCACGTGCAACATTTCATTGTTCATATACACTTTTTCCTTCCTCCCACCCGACAACACTTCCTTGTTTCCTGCCCTTTCCCAATATATTCGTCCTCGTCTTCCATCTGCACATCTTCGACCCCATTCATCTTATTTTCCTTATTTCAAGTCCAAGAACTTTCTTCATTCTTAGTCCATTTATGTTTGTTTTATTTGTCATTTGGGCTTTGCAGCAAGTTCAAGGGCTCCTTAATTCATAGGACAGTCTTTTTGGATTCACTGTTTTTTGTGACCACATTGGACTCAAACGTTCAATCTTCTTTATCACATACAATAGTCAAGGGGGGATGTTCGATTGTTTCTGGGGAACACAAGGATGGGGGAGTCTTAAGAAAAAAAAAATCAAAAGTGGTTGCAACTGGGCATCTGGCTGGGTCCCTCAAAACCCTTTTCACAATGTGTTTTTCTCCCAGCTCGCAGGATCGGTTGCAGTCAATCACCTGGTGTGCAGGTACCTCCGTCCATCTGTAATATAAACGCTGAATGAGTTTCATGAAAAATAAGTTTATTTTTATCATCAGTACTGCCTCTTCAAACCCGAACCTTAAAATAACCATGTCCTTTCTTTAAGCATTCCAGCCTTCTAAAAACAATTTCTACTGCATTTTCTCTTTCTCCAATATAATAGGATGGATGCTTGCTTCTCCCTTTCCTGCATATCTTGGTGTTACCTATGATTCATACATACTGGCTATGACATGAGACCATAAAGCATATACGCATTTGCCTTTTCCTGGCATTGCCCTATATTTTCATGGGCTTTTTTTCTGAAAATTGTATAGTGTACTTATATTCTGAATAGCAAAGTAAACATTTTCTCTGTGGTGGTCACTCTTCATACCACTAGACGTTATGCAGTATCCTTCTTTATGAGAAAAATAATAAAAGACAAAACTAACAACATAACACATTCAAAGCATTTTTTCAAAAAAAGGATGTGGTATTCAGCCGCTCCTTTTTTTTTCTTCTTGGTACATCTGTAGGTGATGTGGTTACTTGTACCCTGTAGAAACCAACATAGGGGCAAAGTCATGAGCGATCAGTTACTTGCTCAAGGTATACCTTTGTGTTTTTTTTTTTCTTTCAACATATTGTTGTTGTGGTCATCTCTTGGCATCCTCAGCTCAATAAAATCCAGGATAGTTTTTCTGGAAAACAAATGTTGATGCACTTTTAATTTCTTTCAAATTCTCATAAGTGTAGTGACAGGCTTGCCTGTTTCTAGTCTCTTTTGATATGCTGAAAATGTTCTCTGTACTTGTGAAATAATCCTGCCGATGGCGTGGGACCTCAATCTCTTCTTTCTTTGCTATATTTATTATGTGGAAACATAATTAACATTTTTCGTGGTCCTTCCTACACTAATCTTGCCTACCCATGTTATTTGGAAACCAGCACTGATTCTATTAAGTACATGCAAGTGTGGCATATATAAATATATTGCTTTGCCTATCCTTAAAGCTTCATGCATTAGCCAATGTACATATTTGGAATTTCCTTATCACTAGAATTACAAAAAGGTTACTCCACCTTCTATCCAAAAGTCTTCTTCATTCTCGTCATTAGCTATCTCCATATTTGCATTTATATGCTATTCTATGCTCATACCTGTTTGCACCTTTCTTGGGAAAATGCTACCTATTCAAAAGGACTGTATTCCTTACTACTTTTTTTCTGCACCCACCTGGGTCTTCTTACTCCTAATAATGATCAATAAGGTTTGTTCACACATTTGCTGTGTCAACTGGTACTTATCATTTCATTCTCTACTTGTCCAATAGTACTTACTTTTGTCATAACATAATGTTTCTTTCCATTATATTGCTATACTACACTAAGGCTGTACCCATTCTCCAAAAATTACATTTTTTTTCATCTGTAATACATAAATTAACATTTTCATATAAACATAAACAATGTTATTGTTACTTACTCTTGTATGTTTGTTTGTGCAGTCCTACTAAAACATCTTCTCATACTGTCAGATCAATCTTGACCATTCATACCTTCTTGGCCTTTCATTAACCACATTATATCTTTGTCAAATATATTACACTGATTAATTTAAACAAGCACCATCCATTGTTCTTATTGTTTGAAAATCTGGATATCTTATCCACACCTTCCTCCATCACTCTTGTCTCATATTGTTATTCTTCGTTCCTTTATTTGCACCTTCTATAAACTTGTGGTTTTTACTGCTTTCATATCCATTCATTCATGCATTTATTTATTTATTTATTTCAACCCCTCAATGGATGTCAATCTTTTGGTTTTTAACTTCTTACTTCAGCACTTTTAGCTTTAACTGTTTATGATTATCTTAAATTAATTAGTCTAGTTACAATACAAACCCTCATAGTTTTCATATTATAATCCCTTGCCTGTGTATTTTTATTTTGTTCCCCTATTCCTTTCAATAGACCCACATCATAAGGGCCTATGGTCCACAGGATACTTGGCACTTTCTCCAAGTCTTCCTCAAAATATGCTGGGCACTGACACATCATTATCGTTCACCATGGGATTTCCCTTTTCTCTATTTTTTCATCTAGTATGTGATGCTCATAAGAAACACCACTTCATCATCTGTTGAGTCTTCTCTAACTATGTCATCATCGATATTGTCAGTCAACCTATATCCTTATTTGAGTGCTACCACTGTCCTCCATGGTCTATCCTCATCATCCATTCCTTCGAGCATCACCATTCCCCTTCGTATCATGGCTGCTTCTAACTCTAGAGGGATTGTCTGTCGTCCATAGGTATGTATGGTCTGAACAAAAACTCATCAGGTATTCTCAAGTTCTTCTCAACAAGCCAGGTAGCCATGTTAATAGAATGCTGAGAATAGTTGAGGGAATGCTTGTTGTGCATTGGTAAAGCTGATAGCTAAATTCCTTTTCTGTTGATGTTTGATTTGACCTCTCCTGATTCTCCTTTTTCTTCCTTTTAGAAAAGTCGAATTTTAAATTGATTTTGCTTCTTATTGTTACCTGTTTTTTGTGTAAATGTTTTAAGTATGTATCTATTTGTATGTGTAAAAAGTCAATTTTTGACTAATATCCCCCAAAAAAATAGGAATGCTCACCTCAAAAAGAAAAAACCTGTGGCTCAACTGGAATGCCTCGCAGAGCCACTTGCCCTGCGAATACCATTATAAATGTGCCCACATTTAAATAGTGTGTTCCAGGAGTGGAACACACTTTCCCTTGGTCAATAAATGAAATCGTCATGTTAAGTTTTGTCATCAAATCCTTTCCCAAAATGTTCAATGCTGTCTGTCGAGAATACAACAATGGAACAAACCTGTGGCATTGTCCTAAAAAGACTGGTAATTCATAAGTAAAAGGAACTAGACTCATAGCTCCAGAAAACCCCTTTGAGCATCTCATAACAATTCCCAACATTGGATACCTTCCCCCTTGTCTAAATAAACATGTACACCTAGTGTCTACTAGAAAAGCAATGGTGTTGCCTCCTACCATCACATCAACCCTCGATTCCTCTTGGGGGTCTGGTGTCATTGATAGTTCTGAACACATCAAGTCGCCCTGTGAACTGTCCTATTGTGGGTGTATGCATTCCTGCGTACCTGTGAAAGGATTTCCTCCTACCACAGTGGCACCTCCTATTCTGGTTGTCAATACCTTTCCTGTGTTTGCATATTGCTGAGTCTGCATGGGGGCTCATTGCGATTGCCCTTGCAATGGATTAATTTGCTCTTCCTCTGGCTATTGTACCTGTACGCTTGCGACTGATACAATGTCTGATCTTGGGTGAACCCTAGTATCCCTATCTCTCTTCCATTTATAGTTTCTCAAAAATCTAGCTTCTTTAATATCATATTTTAGAAAACCATAATGTTCCTAACTGGTATTCATAATTTAAAGTGAAAGCATATTGTGTGTGTGTGTTCTTATTGCAATATTGAATACCTTCTCTGACTACCTATGTGTGTTTTATGTACATTGAGCCTGCAATCCATTGATTGCCTGTACTTCCACAAGATCATGTGTGTATGTGTGTGTGTGTGTGCCTGCATGTGTGTGTGTGCATGTGTGTTTGTGTGCATGCAGGTGTGTGTGTGCATGTGTGCATATGTGTGTGCATGTTTGCATGCGTGTGTGTGGATCTGTATGTGTGTGTGTGTTTGCATGTGTGTGCGTGCGTGTGTGTGAGTCTGCATGTGTGTGTGTGTGTTGTGCATGCATGTGTGTATGCATGTGTCACTCCCCTCTCCTTAAAAGCATATCATGACAGGGACTTTGACCTAAATCAATTCATCATGCATAATAATAAGTCCTATTGTGCTTATCAATTGTGTCAATCCTTCCTTGTTTTTCTTTGTCACTCCCCAGCCTGCTCGTACATATTAATAAATATATTTTATTTAAACAAACCCTTACAAAAATCTAAATAATGCACTCTGTGTTCTTGAAAATCGTATTAATCAAGGTGTGTGCTCTATAGAAAATACTATTTTGACCTAATGTCTTCTCAATACAACTGTTAAATATATCATGCTTTTCATCTAGTGTGTGTGTGTAACCTTAGCTTTAGTGCTTTTGAGAGTACTCCCCCTCATTACTTACTCCTTCCCCATCCTAAATACAAATCTTTGCATCAATGCATGTACTTTTAACATTGGTGATTTGTCTTATTTATTCTTGCTATTTCCCACAATAATATTCACTGTGCTTAGAATATAATTCATTATTGCATTTGTCTACTTTTTAATGCAATTTGCACTCAAAATTACATTTTCATTCTTTGTGATCTTAGACACATTCATTTTTTTATGCCTCTATTATGTATAACATCTCCATGACTCTGCACTGTATTATGGTGCATAGCCCATGTCTCCCCTCTCTGTCCTTGATTACCAATGTTCTCACTGTTCTGGTCATCCCCAGCACTATCCTGTGTTTCCATTTGCAATCTGTCTTTCCTTTTGTAGCGCACTGAAACCTCTTAGCGAAACACTTTCACTCTCTTCCTCATCTATTTGATTAGCCCATGCATGCCTTATGAACTGTGTTCTTTCTAAATGTCCCATTTATCACTAATGAAAATACCTTTGTTGTTTTAAAATGAAATTTAACAAATCAGGGGTACGCTAATGTGTGCTTAACAAAGAAAATATCCAACATTAACTCCAAAAATAACTAACAATCCCCTTTACAATGGGGAGTAACTTGAGTGATTTTTAACCAGTGACCTAATGGGACCACCTTAGTTCACATATGTGCAATAACTGGGAACAGCTTCTATTGTAAAACAATACATTCATGATGTGGTTCAATCACATATTGTTTTTTTGTGTGCAAAACAACACTTTTTCAAAATATATATCTTTGCTTAACTTAAGCAACCAGGGCCTTAACTATTCCATAATGTCATATAATTCAATCCAGTGCTTCTCTTAGCACCTGGCTTTAATAAACATACACAAATACCATGACAAAATGCTGTTTTCAAGAACATACTCAATAGTCAATTTCCTCAGCTGAAATTTGTCATATGGACCTACAGCTGAGGTTCCTTATTCTAAAACACAAGCATTTACATCTGTTTATAACAATAAATCCCCCAAAAAATGAAATTCAGTTCAATGAGTTCTGGTTGAAAACTATATTTCGATAAGGGTGCCAGTCCACCCTGGCTCACTTACAGCTGGGAACAAAAATATGAATATTTAAAAAATATACACATTTTTTTCAATTTTTTTTAAAATTATTTTTATTGGTTTGTTACAAACCTTTAAAAACATAAACAAAAAGAAAGTTTATATACAAAAGTTCTGAAAAACGCAATTAGAAAGTTCATTCTTGAGAAAGAAAAGAAAAATCCACACAGAGAGCTCCAATGGAAAGATAGACCGAAATATAGATGTATAAAGGCAAGACGAAAGAAAATCGAGAGGGAGGCACATAGGGCACAATTCAATACCATGGAGGCCCAAACACTCTTAAATTCCCAAAGTTCAGGCTGAACATTGAGCAACATTGTTGTCATTCTCATGTTTTTCCAATTTTTTGATCATCTTTTCTAATAGAAAAGTCAGTTCGAGAGTTAGGCTGCGTTCCAGGTCTTGATGCATGATGTCCCACCACTCCTCAGCAGACAAAGTTGGTCTTGCTATGTCTACCCAAATGAAAAGAGCGTTCCTGTCGTAATTGGGTACAAAACAGAATAAGATGTTTCAGTGTTTCGATTTCCTCCTACATAGACGACAGGTCAGCATTGGAGCTCCATCTTTATGTCGGATTGCCAGTGTTTCTCTTGTTGGAAATTGATTCAAACGAAATTTCATGAAAAGGAGTCTGCGGGCGGTATCGGGGAACTTAAGCAAGTAGGATTGAGGATCATTTACTTTTCTTGCTTCAGCTGGACATGTTTTCATAATTCTATGAGTCCCTCGTATGTCCACTGTATCGATCCAATCTTGCTGCCAAAGTAACGATTTTACTTTAACCGGATTCATATGGAGTAGCTCTCTGTTAGTGCTTAGGTCGCATAGGGTCTCGTTACAACGTCTTATCCATTGAGACAAAATGCAACCAATCGGGCTTGTGTCTGCATTGCTTAAAATGTGATATTGGGGTACAGTTGGATCACTAGTTATCTTTCTGAACTCATTCAGAGTAGTCCACATCACCATTGCATTGATTGACAACAGACTTAGCTCGTATCTTATGCAAGCAGTTGGTACGCCCATTGGAAGACGCAAGACTTTGGACCAAAAGTGATGTTCAAGCGAAGACCATAGGGAGTCTGGAAATCCCAGAGCACTATTGCCTCCATGTATGATGGCCGGGATGAATTTCATTTTGTAGAAATCTATAACAGGTTTCAATGAATGTTTCCCAAACTTCCTATTAAGTATACAGGCCTGTGCTGTTAGTTGTTTACATTTCTCTTTTGTTTTTGCAACCCAAGGGAACTCATTAATACTTGAGCTGATGCACATGCCAAGGTACATGGTTTGGTCAACACTTTTTAAAGACTCCTTCCCAATTCTCCATACAAACTTTTTCGAACCAAATCTCTTTCTGTTTTTTTGAAGATCTTGCAGAGTTAGGATTACAGATTTTTTGGGATTCACAGTTAATCCGTTTTGAATGACATATTGGTCAAGGATGTGCAGTTTCTGTTGCAATCCTATAGGTGTTGAATCTAGTAAAACTAGATCGTCCGCATACAGGAGCCAATTCACTTCATTTCCTTTTATTTTTGGAGCGAAGGCATTGATGTTTTCAAAGGCTTCACCCAGGTCTGAGATGAACAAGTTGAATATTATGGCAGCAAGAGGGCAACCCTGCTTAACTCCTCTATGGGTTTTTATTGGCTCAGAGAGGAGACCCTGTTGATTCAGTCTCACCCTTATCACTGTATCAGTGTGAAGTGCTTTGATGGCCAAGAGTAGACTGAAAGGGCAGTTCCAGGTCACCATTTTCTTCCATAGTAGTTCCCTGTCAATGCTGTCAAATGCCTGGGATAAATCCACAAAGGCTAGATAGATCTTCTTATTTACCCTTATGGCGTCCATCTTCAAGATATTCAATAGTAACAGATTTAGGCCACAACCGACACCTCGGACAAAACCAGTTTGTCGGAGGTCCAGATGTTTTGTAGTTTCGATCCATTTCATCAGTTGGTTTTGTAACTGGATAGCAAAGATTTTCCCCAGGACATCTAATAATGCTATCGGCCTATAGTTTTTAGGATCTGTTCTATTTCCATTCTTGAAAATGGGAATTACAATTGCTGATTTCCAGCTAGATGGAATGCTGGCTTCTTCCGTGACCTTTTTGAACAATAGCATGAGGAACTCACACCAATCCTCTGGGTTTTGTTTTATTAGATGGTTGGTAAGTCCATCTGGATCCGGTGCTCTTGAAGAAGAAGTTCGTAGGATGCTCTGTACTATGCTCTCCTTGTCAAACTTTAGATCCCACTTATTGAGTATTGGTAATTTTGGAGCAGTTGTTGAGCTACTTTTTCTGTAAACCGACTCAAAGTGATTGAGCCAATCTGCTTGCGGGACCATGTTTGTTTGAATTGCACTTTGTTGACAGTTCATATTATTAATCAGATTCCAAAAGTCGGCTGAGTTCTTATTGCTTAGCACCGCTAACATGGCTTCGCTGTCCTGTTGGTATTGTATGGATTTATGCGAAATTAGCCAATTTTTATAATGCTGCTTAGCGGCTTTTTTTGCATGCTGTCTCTGATCGAACTCAAGTTGAGCATGCTGTATTAGTTCTTTCCTTAATTGCCTCTTTCTTACTGCAATTTCAAGATTGTAACAGTGTTTGGGTGCAAAGTCTGGTCTTTTTTAACCATTTTGGATGGTTATGAACTGTGTTAATACATCAGTGTATTCAAGACAGGGGTCCGTTGAGTTGGTTATAAGTTTGTAGTACGAGTCTGTAATCCGATTTACCTCATATGGCCTTATTTTCAGGCGAATTCTGTTGGACTCAACTTCAACTTGGTTTTTCCAGATGTTTGGTTTCATAACGGTCCGAGAGAGTAAAGTAAGTGTTAGCTTACTATGGTCGCTATTTGGATCTTCTAATACCGTTAGCGCCACCGAACGTTGGCACAGATTTTCAGAGATAAAGAAATAGTCTATGATGGAAGTCGACTTTCCACTTTTCCAAGTTTTTTGTGCAGGAATATCTCCACTGATGTTCCCATTCGCCATTGCTATGTTTCTTTCTTGCATTGCGGAACACCATTTAACTGCCAGTTTTTGCGTTGTGGTCAATGCTACAAACTCTTTCACATCCCCTATGCACGATAAATTCAGATCACCACAGCAAATTATGTTGGGTCCTTGTTGCTCGCTGTTAATGTCATCGATTAAATCCAGGACTGTGTTCATGAATTTATATGTGCCAGCTTCTTTATGATGCCAGTATAAATTAACTATATTAAGCTGAGTTTTTTTCCTGGGATTAATTGAAGTAGCTTATACAAATGACCCACTACTTGTTCCAAGCAAACAAATATACATCAGCTTTGGCCCTACTGATTGTCACTTGTTTCAATCAAAAATTATTTACTTTTTATTTATTTTCCTATTTTAATGTTAAATACACATACATACATTTTCCTAAATTGCCCATGATTCTGCTAGTGTTTCATAAAAGATATGGGGCCTCATTACAACTCAGGCGTTAAGGGTTAACGCCGTCGTTAACCCTTAACGCCTGATTCCGATTTTAACGGCTGCTTTTAGCAGCCGTTAAAATCCATGGCGCTAAACCGCCTTGGTGCTAATTACGCCACCGTAATTTACGGTGGCGTAATTAGCGCCTTCCCCACTCCCATTATGCCCTATGGGGCAAAAATGGGAATGGGGAAGAGTAAAATGGGAAATGGGGATTTACCGCCCCACTCACCTTGGAATGGGGCGGTAAATCCGCCATCCACCATGGTGTAAACGTGGTTTACACCATGGTGGTAAAGTTGGCGTACTTACCGCCTGGGTCGTAATGACCCCCATGGTCAACAGCATATTGCTATTTCTCTGTGTAAACTAATACATAGCTGCTTTGACATGCAAAGCTATCTTATGTTTTTCAAAATTGACCAGCCTTGACTTCCTGCAACTATTTAATCACTTCTTGGCTTTGTGTCAGCATAAGGAGCCTTGGCTAATCTTCTAAAGCACTGTGGTTTGGAACATATATTTCACTGTTCATATCAGTGTGTAGCTCTTTATCAATTGCACACTTTAAAATGAATATATTTCTGCCTTCTGTTTATTTTAGATAATGTCATGTACAAAACTGTCTCCATTTATTGAAACAGAAAAGGAGATCACTGTCGTATTTTGGCTCATAACTCAGTTTAAAGATCTTTTTTTCAACTACGCACTTTTTTCCCAGCCATGAAAATGCTGCAGAGTCTCCTGCATGTTTATTTATCTGTCCCTTCGTTTTAATAATTGGCTTGTCGTTCACAGCATTTCAGTATGTAAAATACCTTCTTATTGTGCATATATAAATGTAACTCTTTACCTGATTTCACCTGCTTGTTTTAAGGGTGCAAAGTAGTCACAATGGGCCTCATTACACGGACGGCGGTAAGGGTTAATGGTCACCGTTAATGGCAACGGTGACCGTTAACCCTTACCGCCGTACTGCGAGGTCCCTTAGCGGGTTGGTGCTTTAACGCCTGCTTTTTGCAGGCGTTAAAAACCAACCCGCTAAAGGACCTCGGAGCTAATTACGGCACCGCAAAATTGCGGTGCCGTAATTAGCGCCTTCCCCATTCCCATAGAGCCCTATGGGGCAGAAATGGGAATGGGGAAGGGCAATGGCGGAAGGGGGATTTACCGTCCCACCGACCTTGGAATGGGGCGGTAAATCCCCTTACCGCCAAGGCGGTGCCGGTAATTTACCGGCATGGTCCAGGGTGCTAATAGCACCCTGGATCACCGCCTTCCGTGTAATGAGGCCCAATTTGTCTGCACATTTTTAATAAACAAAGGGCCTCATTATGATACCGGCTGTAGCCATGCTGGTAAATACCGGCACGTCTGCCGCCAGAGTCATGAATTTACCGGCACCCAGCAATGGGCAATTACCGGGGCATTCCATCCCCGCTGGACGAGGTAATTGCCCATTGCCGGGTGCCGGTAGTTATTGCTCCCCATTCCCATTTGAGTCCCATTGGACTCAATGGAAATGGGGAGGCCGGATTTCCCCCGGCACCAATTATGAGTAGTACTGGTGCATCTGACATGGTCTGCTCGTGGATGCCGGTCCACCCGACAGGTCAGACCTGGCAGGCAGTAAGGCACCCGCGAACAGAACTCATAGTTGCCAGTCCGGTAACAACGGTACCAGCAAATTTACCGGTACAATTGTTCCAAGACCAGCAAGCTTATAATGAGGCCCAAAGTCTCTGAAACATCTCAAAATAACAAATAGGAGCATGCTCCAACAATCACTGCTCAAAACCTCTTTCTATTTCTAGATTGGTACCACCCACTTCCCTAGATAGATAGCATGACTTCTTGACTTTTTCTCAATTCTCACACAAATGTTCATGTCGCTCCTCGACACCTCAATTCAAAACAAATACATAAACAGACAGACTAGTCGACTCTTTACATGAAATCATCAGTGAGCACCGACACACTCTGCCCCTAATTAATACTCTGATCACAGAGTATAGATTGTCACTTTATGCAGACCGGTCCTGCACATAGCCTAATTTAATCCGATTGGAGTGTGAGACAACCTCTTCTACAACCTTCTTGGGTTAGGACTCTTGGGCATTATATCTCTCTCTCTGCACACAAATCTCCTGTTACTCCTGTTACATTTAAAATTACCACAATCCCCTTACTATATACATAAACATGTATATTTTTATTTTTATTTTGTCCATGTCCCTCATAATACATACCATAATTCACAGATGCCAAATGTGCGATGTTGACTGTCATGGAGAGACTGCCTGGACAGAAATTAGATCACGCTGCAGTTTTGCCATTCACCTTGTCTCTTTTCCACACATCCCCCCATCTCTAATAGCACATCAACATGAAGCCTAGGTCCTTGTTCCTGAATCATTATGAAAGACATTAGTGTTCCATCTGGAGGTGCCACCTGAATAGGGGGACTGCTTCCCATCAAGCTTTCAGGCATCTGTTAATTCATTTTGAGGCAAGGACAGCAGCAAAAGAACAGGATCCCAGGTGGTTCTCAAAGCAGTCTTTATTAGAGGTTACAAGAGACTTCTGGAAAAGCATTCAGCAACATTTTGTCTTCAACCTGGTTACATAGGCTTATTTGGATGATGCAACACCCTCATGCAAATGAATATTTGGTCTAAGTATGCTTCTGATAGGTTCTCTTAGCCAGAGGAAAGAAACTCACTTCTCTGTGATAGGGTGACTTATCTGGTGCACCCCAATCCCACATTAGCATACTGTGGCAATAAGACCCGAGGGGGTGGGCCAATACCACCTCAGGTAATTCCCCAGGTAATGAACACTTGCTGTCTGACGCATAGACTGATAGGCTATTTTAAACCTGGCTGAACACAATTACAACTTCCTTCATCCTTTGCCAAGAACAATTTTAATCATATCACCATCAATCTCTTATCTACTTTTGGAGGTCCTGCCAAGTTTAGTTAGCCTGCATACCGCGGGGAAATGAACAGTCTTAATTAAATGGTGCCAAGTAATGCAGCTGTTCTGTTCAAATTAGTCATTTCCCCTGCCTTTATCTAACTCGATTATCAATCGTGTCTGCTTTTCCTGCCAAGTTCCATTTTTGGCTAACAATCCTAATTATCTCACTGCAATATGCTGCCACAGACTTTCTATGGTGTTAATATGAGCCTGGGTTTTCGGAACCGGTCTTTAACAATTAGCCACCACTTTGTGCTTGAGCATTCATTTTGAAATAGCTCTCAGTCTGCCACTGTGCTACCCTTCAGGGAGCCATTAATTATTTATTGAACCATTTCTCACATTGCATCTCTTTTTCATAATATGTTTATATATTAATGACATATGTGTGATATGTAAAGCACCCTTCACTTCCTGGGTCATTTTAACCCAGATATTGCAGCACGTAAGTGTGCACTTTGTTACCTTTAATAAAGGCGCTATAACCTTGAGTTCTACAATAATAGAACCATTGATCTGCCTATCATCTTATCTGTACTCAGTTGAGGGGGCAGGGGTTGATACCCCCATACACTACCAAGCCGTTTCAGTCTTCCTTGCTATGTTCTGTTTGAAGGTGAGGTGTCTACAGATGCTGAACCCAAGGAACTTGGCACTGGTGACCCGCTGGGGTGTGGAACCCTCGAAGGTTCATAGCAGAGTGCTAGGTCTGGATGTCAGGGTGCTCAGTGTAGGTCAGCAGTAGGAATTCAGTTGGGGGGTTGAGCTTCAGGTAAGCGCTTGATACCCAGTACTGGATCAATGTGAGGCAGGCCTTGAGGCTGTGGATATCCCCAATGGAGGATAGCTTGCAGTAGAGCTGCGTGTCATCTGCATATTGGTGGATGTGGATATTGTGTGGAGTGAGGAAGATTCAGAGGGGCTATGATGAATCCATGCAGAACTCCACAGGTGATGGGTAGAATTTGTGATCTGGAGAAATTCATTTGTACCAACTGTTGACAAATAACAAGGTAGTATTTGCACCAGCTGAGGATTATCTCACTGATACCCATGTGATGATGTAGATTGCCGGTGAGTGTCTGGTGATCTACTGTTCAAATCATGCTTAGCGGTCAAGGAGAAACAGGAGGCAAGGATGACCATCAATGAGGATTGATCACTTTGATGGTAGCTGTTATTGTGTTGCATCTGGGTCTGAAGCCAGATTGGTAGGACTGAAGGAGGTTGCTGTCTTTGATGTGTTGGAGTAGTTGCATGGCTACTGCTTTCTCAAAGATCTTAGTTAGTAAGGGAAGAAAGGTGATGGGGCATTAGTTGCTGAGGTTGTCAAAGTTCAGTACTTGTTTCTTGAGAAGGAGGAGGATTTATCTGGTCTAGGGGGTCAAGGGTAAGGTTCCTTGAGTTAGGGAGCTGTTGATGATTCTCAGGTAAGGGCGGAGTGCTTCAGTCAGAAGGGTCTTGAGTACAAATGCAGGAAGGATGTTTTATGCATATGATGTAGCCTTGAGCAATGATAGGGTGGCAGTGAAGTATTCCATGATTAGCCTCTTGAAGGTTAGTAATTAAGGCATGTCATCTAAAGGATGATAGAATTTTCCAATATGGGTCCAGAGGAGATGGTGGATGTGTTAACTGCTTGTATTAGTTTAGTTCCTTTTTTTATTATAGTTATATGCAGAGTATGTGCATATCAGATATGCTTATAATTGCCTGTTAACCTGGAGTCCAGCAATGCTGCTGTCTCTATCAGAGGAACTCCAGGCCAGGATGAGGTAATCCAGATATTAACATGGGAAACTGCAGGTTGTAAGTTATTAGCCAACATTAAGGGACATAGGTCACTTATGTTTGTTTCCTTCACTACCTTTAAGGGTGAGCAATAGAGTTTTTCCCTGGTTAGCAGGGTTATTAGAATGAAGACATTATCTCTGAGATTGTTTTTATTCTTGTTCATCTGTAATCAGTGGATCATGTATTCCTTGGATCTGCATGACTTCGGGACAAGTGAATTTAGAATTAGATTTTCTCAAATGTTCACTGCTCCCCAGGGCCCTCCACATCCATATCTGCAGGACACTGGACAGTTCCTCTCATTCCTCAGTGTATGGAGGCAGTGGACGTCCGGTAGGACATGTCAAAAACGCCTGGGAATCCCTGAGCAGGGATGGTATCACAGATTGGGTCACCATGCCTTTGGGTCATGAATGCCTTTTCGAGCGGTTGTCCTGTTGGACTTCTCATCAACCTAAGTGGCATTTATGAACTTGAAATGCCCCCTCCTTTGTATCCACAAATTCAACCTTACTTTGGCAAAGAGGCAGATCTTTTTCAGTGCAAAGTGCTTGTCTTTGGAACAGCCTCCTACCTAAGCAGAGAACTAAACCACATCTTACTGTGTCCAGGAAATATTTAAAAATGTATCTCTTTCATCAATTTCTTGATGCAAAGAGAGGCAAACTTGATTGATGATATTTCATATGAGGCAGCTTTCCTTGGCGAGTCAAGTTATTCATGGCTTCTACTGTATGGTGGCTTGAACAAGGTTGTCAGAATCAGCAATGAGGTGAGTGCCACCGGATTCGGTAATGATGACTGAAGTAGAAGATGAGAATCACAGTTGCAGTCTGTGTTCCCTGCATTGCCATTGGTCCAAATGCTCATGCAAAGAGCCAATCCAACAACAGTGAACATTTCATATTATGGGAACAAATCTTCCACCCATTTATAAACATGTCAAGCAGGACTTTTCTAATTCTTTAAAGTGTTTCTCAGCTTTGGCCCAGTGATGTAAAGTGGAGGAAGCCCTTATTATTGTGTGTGTGGGCATTTGGAAGGGAGGAGCCTTAACGGCCTGCTCATGTGTTCTCCACATCTGAATGCCCCCATTTTAGGGATCGATGAAGGACCATGTTTGCAATGCTTACATTAAAGTTATTGAGTGTATATGGTCATCTTTTATCGTTTTGGATGTACATTGGTCTGTTCGATTACTTCACAAGCAATTGCTTAACACTAAACCCTTGTTTAATTCAGCAACAGGAGAGATGTTCTACTTTTGTTTTCATAGAAGTGGTATGTTATTTTAGCTACAAAACCTGGTTCTTGTAACAAATACTGAATGTGACATTATTTTTGCACACGTTGTGATATTTTTCTTCTGTGGGGTATCACATGGATTTGTTCTGTTCGCTGGATCGGTCTGATTGTCTTCTTTCTATGTTTATGAGCTGGAATTGTTCTGGAAAGCATAAAGTAAATTCTTGCAATATGCACTGCTCCATAACATGCTCAGTCTTAAAATTGAAACTTATGAACGCTTGAAAAATAAACATGTATATCTCTAAATTGATCCATTGCGATTGGAATTCATTACAGATATAATTACTTGTCTTATTTCCTTTACAGGTGACTATTGTGGAGAACAGAGTGTCCCAGAAAATTGTCACTTGTATGAGAGACATGGCCAATGAAACTGTTGGTGGCTACATAGATAGATGCACACACATCTTTTATTCATTCCCCAATGTCTTATTAGGAGGTTTAGGTGATAATTGGAAGCATTGATCCTACATCTCTATTTTAGTATTTTAGTATCACATTTTTAGTAAGCTGATTTGTGCATAGGGGATCTGTATCACTGCTCTCTCCTCTGGCTCCACCCCATCAGCCATTTTAGTTGAGATTGTTTACCACTTATTGGTGTGAGGGAGCACTCTTTAAGAATTGTTGCTCTTAAAGACGTTCTCAATATATCACACAAGAATCCATGGTGACAAAGCCAAATGGCACTCTAATTAACATAACAGGTTGTTGGAAGGAATATGACAGTTGAATCCTTTCTCACTATTATACCTTTTATGTAGCTTTGGATGATAAAATATACTAAGGCTTTACCCCAGATGTTATGGAGAATGCACAATGGGCAGATGCAGTGTTTTCTTTATTTGGATTTGCCATGTAATAGGGCCATCTACTTCATGTGCGTACCTATAGTGTACACATCTCTGGACCCACAATCATGATTCAGGTTTCTTACTGATGAGAACAGATGTGTTATTTCACCATCTATGTTTTTGTTGAATTGGTTGTTCTTCAGGCATAGTTGTTTTTCTGATTAGTATGTGGTCTCGAGTTTAGAGAAGCATGCTAATTGCATGTTTGTTGCAAACACTGGAACATGTATGATGCGAAGAGCACATGGGTGGTCCTCTAAATGCTCTGACGAATAGCAGCCAGTGATTCTATAAATCCACAGCTTCAAACCTCTGCTCATGTTGTGACCTGCCAGTTTTTTGGGGGATTTTATAGGGAAGTTGTGTAGGGTTCAAATGCAGGGAATTGATGCTTCAAAGCCCCACAAGAT
Organism: Ambystoma mexicanum; assembly: GCF_040938575.1. Taxonomy (NCBI): domain Eukaryota; kingdom Metazoa; phylum Chordata; class Amphibia; order Caudata; family Ambystomatidae; genus Ambystoma; species Ambystoma mexicanum. The sequence continues at coordinate 549,059,581 of NC_090936.1, read as the reverse complement.
AAACACAAATATCAATACAAAGTTAGCAACACGTAACACATGTTAGGGTTACCAGTGTGTGATGTTCTCACAATTAAACTGGTCTCAGACAGAGGTGGGGAAGTTGGCGGAAAGCATTGAGAAGAGAGTGCAAAGTCTAATGACAAAGTTCAAAGATGAAGCAGTGAAACACACATAATCACCAACAGAATTCAACTGAGAACAGGGGAAAAATGTGTACAATATTCACAAGGCCAAGACAAGAGGATTTGAGGTTGGGAGTAATGGTTTCACCTAATGGACTGAAGTGCTAATCACTATGGGGAAGGAGCTGAGGGGTAGTCAGATAGTTCCAAAAGAGGTTAGTTGTAGCCAGGGGGAATGCTTGTCTGGGTGGTACAGAATGTGAAGTAGGTGCTTCTCAAGTGATCTTATATCACCTGTATTGAAATTCAGTTTTGAGTAAGTATTCGACTGAATTCCGGCTGAAATTGAGATATTCAGCATCGGACAAAATTATCACTCGAAGCCAAACATGATATATCAAGTAGTTCTTTTACTGTGTGCCTGGAATCATTCAGGCATCTCATGTTTATCCTTTAAAAGGATCTACGCTCCTCTGGCTCCAACTCTTTATGTGTAAAGTATTTTGCTAAGCAGAGGGCAGGGGGTCACTCACTTTCCTCTGCGGGCTCACTCCTTTGGAACAGCCTCCCCCTCCCCTGGAGGATCTTCTCAAATTCCAGAAGCTCCTTAAGACTTAAGACTTTCCTCTTCTCCTCCTCCTTCCCTTCTCCTCTCCTCTGCTCTGCTAATCTCACAGTTGCTGAATCAGTGTCCTCGGCTCTTATACATCTTCAGGACCTTCACCTAAAACACCAATTCTTCCCTTCTCCTGTCTTTCCACAGCACTTTGCATCTGCATACCCTCTGCTTTGGAGACTCGCACTTACACCTCCCGCGGCTCAGGTCGTGTAGCACTCAACATTCTAACCCTTTCTTCCATGGCTCACCCACAGGCTTGGACTCCCCAGCACTTACGCCCCCTTCCTTTCTGCACTTGCACGTTCTGAATACTCACAAGGCATAGTAGGTTCGTCCCACGCCCTCTTGTCCCTCTGCTCTTAAATATTGTGTTGTAATGTTGTAATGCATTTCCCACTCTCCCTCCCTCCTTGCCCTGTGGGCGCTTTGAAACAGTATATTCTTATTGTATAAGCGCAAAACAAGCAAACAATAAATAAATACATAAATAAAGAAAATCATGAAACACATGCTGCTGTCACTTTTGTGATTGAGTCCAGGCAGTGCAGAGCTGTGAAAGTGCACAGAAAGTTGCTGCCCTTCATGTGCTTCACAGACTTTCATCTGATGGTTTGCTGGGGAGGGATGAGCTGAAGCAAAACTCTTAATATTTTGAATGTATCTCTAAAAACCACTGAGCTGAAACAGTCGTTCATGAAGTCCCTAGTGAAAATAGTTTCTGTAGGCACTTACTGATTTCTTGATTACCTGTGTGAGGAATCTGAAAGTTACAGGTTCCAATCCCACCAATTTCCAATCCAAATAATACAATTTAGTCGATTAATATAGCTGTTGCAGAGATCTTAGTAAGTTTCAAACACTAAATAAAATAGCTCAGGGGGTAGTCTGTCTGCAGCAAAGAACTGTATTCAGCATGCAGGCCCAGTTAAAAAGCAAGTAAGATGGCTCAGTGGGAAGTGTTCCTGTGGCACAGATAATCTTATTTTTTTTTAAAATGTGCTTATATTTATGGTGAGTTTGGTTGTACATACTCAACCTTACACAAAACAAAATAAAAGAGAAGCATATCATTTACAGAATTTAAAGGAAACATATTACATTCACATTTTCATTTAAAACATCACAATAGTAAAAAGAGAACTTATAAAGAAAGAAATGAATACTACTTTACCGTTTCAACATAATCAGCCAGCTTCTTTCAAAACTTTAATAACAGCAATAGTAACAGCAGTTTCCTCACCACTCGAGATTCTTTCACAAAAGTGCTCTGCTCCCAACAGTGCAAAATTATGAATAAATCGCCCCAGACATAGGGTTCTAGCCGCAGCCAATGCTGGGCAGTTCACAAGAATGTGTTCTCTATTCTGGATAACCTCCTCATTTCCACATAATGCACAGCCTTTTCTCGTTTCTGGACACAATGATGTGCATATTATATCAAAACATAGGTTACAATTCCTGCAGTCCAACTTTCGCATGTTCCCAAAATGAGCCCCTTTGAACTGAGTAAAAGTGACAGATGTTACTAAAGAATGTGGCTATATTATTTGAACCAAAATGCCCAGCAGAAATATTCCTCCCAACATTAGAGAATTCAAAAATAGATATTTTTGTGTATTAAAGTTAAGGAGATACAGGTTTACGATTTAGAAACATTGGACCAAATGGATGTACAAATGAAACAAATAATTAAAATAAACATGCACATGCCAATAAAAGATCTGAACATCAGCATTGCAAACACAGAAGACTCATCATTCCCTATATATTTTTGTCTGGTGTCTTTAGCATGCACCAAAACCCCACAAACCCACCCACCCATAAAAGAAAGACAAACATTATCTATTAATGAAAAGACATTTTCCACATGCCTCATCCCCACCCAGTACGACGGGAAGAAAGCATGGCTTTAGCATCCCAAATGTTTGTATTCAGTAGCACTTCAGCAGTCAGCGGGGTGCTAATGGATGTAATCACTCCTTTTGTGTTTCAGTACCTTGCTGGGTCCAGAAGCCTAAAGATGGTCCGGCCCAAAAAGGAACATTTGAAAGTACAAGTACAGACATGCAAGTCTCCACTCACAGTGATTACATACATGCATACTATACATTTGGGCTAGTCTTACTTGGACCCTGCCCAACAGTTGAGAACAAGGTATATACACAAATACAAACAGTGCTGTAATTGAGGAGTTTATTTGCTGATAATGTATTGCTTTCAGGGTTTATACAAAGATCTTCCACAGACAACAAAGAAAAGAAATGCAATAAAAAAATGGATATACTTATATTAAAGGGTATTTTTAATTTACAAAAGTCTTTTTCATGTCTGCATAACTTTAAAGGTAAACTCAAAGGTACCTTAAAAAGGTAACTCTTCGGTATTCGGCCGAATACTTAAGTCTATTATTCACTACAACCCTAACTGATAGTCATATTTTCAGATTTATTTTGATCCTCTTGAGATTGTCTTCTGTTTTACATTTAGAGGAGAGATTGTTCCAGTGCTTGAGGCCTAGCATTGCTAGCGAAATACCTATATTCCTCAGTTTATTGAATTAATCTATATTCAAATCGTTCTTCAGGGTAGATTCCAGAATTAATTTAGGAACATATTCTTTAATGTAGTAGTACAGGTATTTGGGTATGTTTTGACATAGGATTTTGAATGTGAGGAAGAGTGCTTTATATGAGATCTGTTTCCCGACTGGAAATTGAGGTTTTTCAAGCCGCATGATATACTATTCAAGAGATGTAAACCAATTATCAGTCTAGAAACCTTGTTTTAGATTTGTTGAGGTTGTTTTTTGTTTGGATATAGAGATACATTTCTATAGTCAAGGCGAGAAAGGACAAGTACTCTCCATTCCCTGTATGATCCATTTTCTTATATATATGCAGTCGGAAGTGTGATTTTTAGGTCAATTCATCTATTTTTAGTTGCTTTGTGAGTTTGGTATCAAAGGTCACACCTAGGTTCTTTACTCAATTTGAGGGGATTGGGCTAGGCCCAGAAGGCATGACCATTTCAATGGTCATAACCTGGGGATAGAAATCAGAAAATGGAGTTTTACTGTTTTAGCTGTACCCAAACATAAATTGTTGTCTATGGTCCAATCCTGGAATATTTTGAGGAGATGGGTAAGGTATGGGTGAATGTCCTCTGGTCCAAGATTCAGTAGAACCTGAAAGTGGGCCCATATAATTAAAACAAGTTATTTTTTCAATTGGTTCTGTTTCAATTGTTTGTTTTTCAGTAGTAGTTGTTTTTGTGAAGTGTATGTGATCTTGTTTTTTTTTATATATTTTTTTTAACACGCCTAATACCGTACTTGAGTTCAGTTTCTAAGCGTGGATCCGGGTTTCGAATCTCTGTTGCTCTGCAACAAGCATGCCTCTTTGCACGTGGCCACTGAATGAGGATGGGGAGATGTTCACAGTTCTCTAAATGCTGTGATGGAAGAGCAGCCACCTACAAGTCCACAACTTCAGTCCTCTGCTCATTTTGTGATCCAACAGATTTGACAAGTATTTGCATTTTATTTTATTCTGATGTTTGTAAAGAGAACGCTTATGGGAATACCACTTCAAAGTGCCTAGAGATAATCACATATAACAATATGAAGAGTCGGGCAAGACAGAATGTATTTTGGAGTTACTGGCCTGTGTTGTTCTCATAAGTGAACTGTCCTCAGATGACAGTAGCATTAAAACAATAACTAAAAGTGTGGGGAAGCAGGAGTAAAGGGTTGGAAACAGTGAATACTGTATAATTACAACATACAAAGATGAAGTAGTGTAGCACACTAGATCATAAACATAATTCAACATAGAATAAGGGACAGATAAGTACAACATTCACAAAGCCAAGAAACATGGATTTGAGTTCAGTAGGTTGAGCAATGAGGTCATCTAGTGGACTGAAGTGCTAGTCAATATGGACTTGGTGCTGAGAGGTAGTCAGATTAGTTTGCTTTGGTTCAATCCTAGATAGATACTATTACTATAATTACAACGAGAAAGGACAATCCCTCTGTACATATAACTTTGATGTCATTTCCAGATATGGGCCAATTTTACTTGGGTTATCTACTGGGAAGTGAGATTTTTTTGCCAGTTTTGGGTTGAAATGTGAGTTGTTTTGTTTCAGACCAACTTCAGTTCATTTTCTTGATCTCAGGTGGTGGGGGCTGGAACTATAAGTCAAGGCCATTTGAATTGCTATATATTGGGGGTGGGAAGCCTAATATGGATGCTTTCTGCATTAGCTGTGTCCGAACATACATATTTGTCTATGGTCCAATTCAGGATTTCTTTAAGGATATGGGTGACGCGCGCATTATTGACATTTGGCTCAATATTCCGGAGAACCTCATCACATGTAATTGAAAGCAATGAGATCTACAAGCAGTTTTACCATACTTAAAAAATAGTCAAGGTGATAAGATTGATCCTTGGGATACCACTAATGTTGAGGTGACATTTAAATTCTCCTACATTTTCCCCCAAGGTCCGTTCCTTCAGGTAGGTGATTATCCAATGTAAAGGGGTAACTTTTATTCCGTTCTGGGTTTTTAGTTTTTGCAATAGAATTTGGTGGTGAGTGTGTCATAAGTGACTAACCAATGCAAACATTATATTGAGGAAACAGCTTAGGAAAGAGATAACTCTTCATTGGCTATGCTAAGTGTCCAAATGAGGGTTATTTACATGTTCCCCTCAATTATGCTTTCCATAGATACCACCACTTTATGGACAAGGTGAGAGTTAGGGTTAGGTTGTATGCATGAATCGTGAAAGCTCTGTGTTTCAATATCACTTTCTGAGTTAAGTGCTGCAAAGAGGACTGCTTCATTAATTTAATTGGTTCAAATGACTTTAAAATCAAAGTATGTGTAATGTGCCTCAGTTGAAATATTTACTAACAGAGGAGACATTTTGGAATCCAGCTTTTTAGGCCCGTAAATACAAGCTCCAATAATGTTAGGATTTTTAAGTTATTCGAGGGTGGGCGTTTTCTTTCACATTGGTCTTCTCTGCAAATTGGGAAAAACATAAATATTGCAACTATTATACTTGTTCTTAAGATGCAGATAGAGAACATTTTCATCTTGATTGTCTGTAAGAAGCTATTATCTTATCTCAATGTTTGTGCTCTGTTCTGTACAGATTGATCACTGTTCCTAGATCTACTGATGGTTGGGTGCCTCCTCTTCAACACTACTAAATGTAAGCATGGCAACTAAACTGTGATGCTTCTTAGATTTCAATGACTGATAATTATATGTTTAATGACTTGAGACAAGGTAGACATAAAATTAAACTAACATTTTAATAACACTGACATAGACACTCGGTCACTGCTCATGTTAGCAGGTTTGAAGCAAAATAGTTCTGTATAACCAAATATGAACTACCAACTAATCGTTCAGCCCCACATCCTGACACCACATCCCTTTATAAAACCATAGTACTGAAACACTGAATGCCAAACACCTTTAAGCACACCCCAAAGCACATGACTTGAATATATGAACCCAAATGGTTCACCACACAATATACCTAATCCAGGTAATGCCTAAGCATGCGCTCAAAGGACACTGTGCTTCCAAAGCCCATAGACGTTTACCCTCGGAGAGCCTGGGTTCTTCTGATCCACAGACATTGACACTATGGCACCATGTACCTTACTCTCCTCCTTCTACTCCTACTAACATCCCACCCCAAACCATATCCTGCAAGTCCTAAGTACAAAGAGACCATGACAATGGCATATGACATGCTACATAAAACCCAATAGCATACCTCACCTCCACTGCTATGGCTGCCTTAACCTGCTGAACTACTGTAAACTCCACTCCGATCTCTCCTTTCACTCTACCAAAAACTCAACTCCACACTGTTGTCAGAAGACTGGATTACTCTTCCTACCTCCTCACTTGACCCTTCTCTATTTCTTTACACATCTCAACAAGTTATTGAACTTTGCTAGATGAACCCTCTACAACCTCCCATGATAATTGCTCACCTCTCAGCTCTGCCTTTTCCTGGGGTGGCTATCCGTGGAAACTCACACTCTGTGTGCCAGGCTGCCTGCCCTACCTGGCTGAAATCCTCTCCTGATACTCAACCCCTTGCTCTCTATGTTTCCAATCTTTCCATCCACTCATATTTTGCTCCTTTGTCCTCTTAGCACCCCATCACTGAAATTACCTACCCCTGAAATTAAGGACATTCTAACAGTGACTGGTTGTAAGACCATCCTTGCAAACCACCTCCTCTCCCTGTAGGGATACCTAGGGTCTTAAAGTGTGCCCCTCCAACTACCCCCAACCACTGTCACTACTGGATAGCAAATCTAGATATATCTGTACATATTGTAACTACTGAGGATGTATTTAAAGACTGTCTTGTGTTGTCCCACGGTCCACATGGAGGAGGCTGCTGGTCAGCAGTCCCTGCCACTCAGTTGCTCTGCTCACCACCTGTTTTCGTGCTTTCCAGACAGCTACTTAAAGACTCCAGGTCAGCTCCAGGCAGTCAGCATTGAGGAGGCTACTGGTCACGTTGCCAGTGCCTGTCACTCAGTTTCTCCGCACACCACTGGTTTTTGAACCTTCCAGCTAGCTACTTAAGGATTTCAGCCACCTCCAGACAGACTGCCTTGAAGAGGCTGTCCCTGCCACTCAATTGCTTCACCCACCACCTATTTGCATGTCTTCCAGACATTTACTTAAGGATTCCAGGCCAACTCCAGGCAGACATCATTGAGGTGGCTGCTGGTCACGTGACCAGTCCCTAAAACTCGGTTTGCTCCACCCACCATTCTTTTTCGCAACTTCCAGCTAGCTACTTAAAGACTCCAGGCAAGCTCCAGGCAGACAGCAATGAGGAGGTTGCTGGTCTTGTGACCTAAGCCCCACTCACCCGATTTGCCCTACCCATTCCTTTCCCTTATTCAATTTTAGATCAGGATGTTCGAAGTGAAGGGCAGACGAAGAAAAGGGCAATTCCTGTTTGTACCTGTTTGGGCCAGGAGGACCTCTAACAACAGGTAAGCTCCAAAAAATATGTATTTCACCCCTCTTTTCCAACAATCCATTCCTACCATCACCATTCATCGCCAACCACGCCACTCACTAGCAACATCATCAACACAGCACCACAGCAAAATCACCCACATCAGCATAGACCCCATCAACACTTCATCATCCACAACTACAAGAAGACTGATGCACGCCAATGTCTGGTCAGAAATCAGCCATGCAGCTGACATTGCCACCTCATTGCCACACATGCCTTAGGCGCCATCTTTATTACCGAGACCTCTATGACATCCACCTTCACCACATCCTGGATGTCCTCATCCCAAAAGGCTCCAAAATTCAACTAGAAGACTGTTCAAACAAGGTCGGCGGAGGCCTAGCCATCATTCACAAGCCATAGAGCCACTATGAGTCCTATTCTTAAGAAACCTTCTCTGGACTGTTCATCTCCCGCTCACTATCGACCAATCTCACTTCTTCCTTTGCTTTGTAAATATTTGCAACATGTGGTCCATTCCCAAGTCTCTGTGCACATAAATTCTCTCTCTCTGCTTCCTTCAAACCAGTCTGGTTTACGCCCTCTGCACTCTATGGAAACTGCTCTTCTTTTTGTCATTGACTCTCACTTGTCTGCTCATTACTCTAAATACTCTCTCTTTTGTTTCTCCTCGACCTATCAGCTGAATTCAACATGGTCAACCATGCTCTTCTTCTTCTCTCACTTTCCTTTCTTTGTTTTAGGGATTCGTTCTTGACATGGTTTCATTCCTCTCTCACTGACTGTCTTTATTCTGTTTCATGGGCTGGTCAAACAGTGTTTCCTTTCTAGTATGTTGCCCCTCACGGTTCTGTCCTTGGATCCTTGCTATTTTCTCTCTACATGATTCATCTGGCCGCTGTCCTCTCTTGATTTGCTCTCTCACACCGGCTTTATGCAGATGAGACTTACCACTTTCTTCCTTCACTTCTGCTATTCACTCTGTACTCACCCCCTGTCTACTTGCTATCCAGTCTTGAATGGCAGATCATTATCTTCATCTTAACCCCTCCAAGACTATGGTCCTATTATTTCCTGCTTCTACTGTCCCCACTCCCTTACCACGACCCTTAACACCACCATTTATTTATTTTCCTCCCACCCTTCTTAACATTTCTTTATCTGCTATAAATCTTGGCGTCATTTTTGACTCCTCTCTGACTTTTTCTTCACATATGTCTATTAGTTCCTGTTTCTGTCGCATTCAGCCATTCAATGTCCGGAAGGCTAGGTCCTATGTTACCAAAATCCTTATTTCCTCTCTCATATTTTCTTGTCTATTCTATTGTTCCTCTCTTCTTCTTGGCCTTCCTGCTACTCACCTGGCTCTGTTACGTTCTATCTATAATTCTATTTGTGTCCGCTTTTCTTTGTCATCAACAAATCTATCTCCCATCCACTTTCCTCCCTTCAGTGGTTCTCCTATGAATCACATCTCCCTTTTATTGTTCTTGCCTCATCTTTAAGTGCCTCCATGGTCTGGCTCCCCTATCTATCCTCTTTTATTTCCTTCTATTCTCCCTTTCACTCTCTTCAATCTCAATCTCTCCTCCTTCTTTCAGTCCCTCACCCTCCTTGTGCTCACTTACGTTTTTGCTCTTGTTCTCTGCTTGCACCAATAAATTGGAACGCTTTGCCTCTCCCCCTTTGTTCTTTGTCTTCTTTGTCTTTTTTACGCTCTCGTCTTAAATGCCATGCACTAACTTCATCTTTTTGTTTATTTTGTTGATGTTTGCATTTAATGTGAACTAAACTTTGTCTGTTTAAGTGCTTTGGCATACAGCACTATACAAATATAACACATCAAATCAAATAATGACCGTGCACCCAACTGGATGTTGCCACCATTTGCTCTTTCAAAAGCCTTCCCTGTCACTTCTGACTCTTCACAACAGACAGTGCCACTTTTCACTTAATCTACAGACTACCCGCCCAAAATCAACATCTCCTTCATTGATGGCATCATGGACTTGGTCACCACCATGTTTCTCACACATGCTAACAACATCTTCCTCGCAACTTCAAAATCCCTGGCAAACCAGCAACCAAGTCAATAAAAGAAGATCTCCACTGTCTACTCAATGCTCTGAACCTCACACAACACACAAAAGAGACAACTCTCAATGAATGTAATATCCCAGACCTCATCATCACTGCCCTGGCCACCCTTCATCACATCTCTACAATCCAGCTCGACTGGTCAGACCATCTGGCAACAGGGTCGGACTGGGACAAGAAATAGGCCCGGATACCCCAAAAAAAGTGGTCCACCCCTCGCCTCAAAAAAGTGGCCCATGTCTTACTTCACGACCCTTGACCTTTGATGACATCACCCAAAGTGATGTCACTTGACCCCACCCCAAAGTGACATCCCACGAAGTGATGAAACATGACCTTTCACACTTTGACAAAACAGGAAGTGGCCTCAAATAGCATGGTTCCTAAGGACACTACGAAAAATATGGTTATGATTTCACTAATGTGATATACATGTCATACAAGAATGGATCACCATATTTATCATTAATATCTGTGTGTATAGATCCATATTGTCAAATTACTGTGAAGGCAAGCAGACGTCCAAGGCCAAATGATAATATGTTATTGTGTAGCACTTGCACTTAAGCTCTTTTTTATAGAACAAATATGCATACAATATCACCCAACCGGTGTTGGTACCCATTTATTTACCTAAGAAGGATGAAAGGCTGAGGTAGCCTTGCTGGGATTGATATGATAGGTTATTTACAACGCGCTTAATACCCAGAGGTTTCTAATCGCGGACCCGGGGATCGAACCTGTGTGGCTTCGTGTCTTCTTGCTTTCAAGGCAAGCATGTTGCTGCTGAGCTATTCTCCCGAGACAGAGCTATCCTCCTGAGACAATTCGAACCTGCAGATCACACACACACATCACAGCAGTGAGTGCTCAACCCACTGATCTATCATATCGACTATAGTGAAATGAGCTATTATTCTGTAGTGGATACCATTACACTGTTAACTGAGATTTAACAGCAGACCGGTTAAGTTCATCTGCAGGTCTGGTGCAAAGTTGGCTGCATGTCAATCCTGCATGCATCTACTTTCAGGCATCAGAGGTTGGTAAAATAGGGAAAGCAGCACACTCACAGGACATTCCATACTCTGAGCACTCGTTACCTTATACAGGCAAAGAAACATCAAACAAAATTAGACCGTTAGGAATTGCTACTACCATCAAGATAAAGTCTCACATTCTTAAGAAACCGGAAGGCATTATGGCAGGCTTAATTAATGCCAGATCTGTAAATGCACATACCATTGAGGTTGCCACTAAACGTGGCTCACCGAGGGGTCTCATGTGGTTTTCCATAATCTAATGCCAGAAAACTATCTGATTCAACATATTGATAGAGTGGGAAAATGTGGTGGTGGTATTGCAGTTATTTATAAAGATGCACTGTGTATTTCCCATTTTAAATTACTTGTTTGGGGTGATGATTCACAAGTGGGA